>NC_028642.1:990337-1195493 GCF_001406875.1 Solanum pennellii
AGATACAATTAAGAAATGACGCTAATATTTCATAGTGATGATGCAGTAAGTGAAGCAACACAGATTGAACTGTTTCAAGTGGTATCAATTTTCAGGTAATAAATCATTGTTCCTTATATGCAATTAATTATTTTTGTGTAAGTTGATATGTTCTTAATAAAATTTTGGTTTGATTTTTAAATAAAAATTATTTTATAGAAGTTGAGACGGTACACTTAATTGGATTATCCAAAAAAGGAATCTTTTACACAAGGACAAGAAGAAAGACTTCTAGCTTTATCACTGCATTCATGACAATCAATGGAATATCCTACAAGACAAAAAGTTGATGTGATTCTGTACAAGTGAATCCAACTCACTAACAAAAAAACTAAAGAAAGAAAAAAATGAACATGAAGAGAATAAAAATGAAGATGAAGAGAATCAATGGTGTCCTATAAGTTGATGAACCACTGTAACTTCATTATTTTTTAAATTTACGAGGAAATGAATTATTGACGAAATTTGTGAAATGTACATATATACCTTTGGGTCGGTAATAAATGTGATTGAAAGTAGTATTTTTTCATGCATAATAGCTAATTCTTGATATATATATTGTTTAAATTTATTATTTGCACTACAAACATTGTATGAAGTATTTTAGGATAAACGTGCAACGCACGTTTTCGGAAACTAGTTATAAGAAAAAGAGAAGAGTGGAACTTCTGCCCATAATTAATATAGATATCAAATTTAATGATAACTATAATGTAGTGTTATCTTATTTATAACAATAGTATTATTATAAGCATGAAGCTCAAAACTTAAAGGTTGAATTACCATTTTGCCCCTCTAATAAATTAAACTTTTATAATTTTCATATATATAATCTTTTTATTCTCATTCCATAATCTTGACCTTTCAAATTTCTAACACAAATGTAAATAAAAATAAAAATGAGTAATTATTTCTTATAGACAAGATATTAAAGTAGATTCATTTATCTTTAAAATTAAATTTCATCTTTATCTTTTTTATATTTTTTTTAACAATAATTCATGTGACTTTTCATGTTTCCATAATTTTGTTCTATAAATTTAACTTTTTCAAGAAAAACTTTTATTTACCACTCCTACAATTCTTGTGTGTAGGAACTCTAAACATGTGAAATAATGTCATAATTTGAGGTGAAAGTTGTGAGAGTCCCTTCTGCAGTCACGAGAATAGACAAAAATTCAATTACTGAAGCATCGGAGCTTGATGTGTTAGTTCTATACTTATTTGTAGTAAGAATTATAATAAGACTTTTTTTTATCTCTCTTCATATAGTTGAGTTCTTGTTTTATTAGCAAGTTGCTCTAAATTCATATTTGTATTTTGTATGCTCAAATGTTCAGTTTCACTATAGGGACAAAAACAAAATGAAATGCCTAATTATCTTGCTCATTTGTACCTTTTTTTTTTTTTGCTTCGTACTTATAATTTTACATATACATTAATTTTTATCTTTAAGAATGAATGTGATAAAATAGGATATTTACTCTTTTCTTTTCTTTTTATGGAAAAAAAGGTGAAACATATAATATTAGATTAATGGTGGATAAGTTATGTATAAAGAGAAAATTAAATCTTATATAAAAATAGTAGTTATTCATAAATATTCTGATTTTCAGAATATAAATAATAAGACTTTTTACATCATAGTTTTAAATATTTATAGTTAACTAATTAGTTTAAAGTATTTGTGGATAAAAATTTAATACAATACTTTAAACACATTCATTATAATTATTAGGAGATTCAAAAGGCAAAGTAAAAAAGTTGAAAGGTTTTGTTTTCCTTTCACTCAAAGTTAATCTTACACTATTTTTTCTAACATTATTCTACCAATAAAACGAAACTATCGAGAAATTTAATTTAGATAGTTGTTATTTTTCCTTTTTGCTTTGCAAACTTATTTTTTGAATTATAAACAAAGTTTGTTTTATTAATTTCTCATATTATTATCTCGATGCATTCACTTGGAGGTCAGAAAATTGGGGTGTCACAGTTAGTAGTAAAACAAAGTAAGAAATATCAATTAGACATATTTTATTATTTAGTAGTGTTATCTTTTAAGAAATAATACATGATTACACGCGCAAAGCGCGTGCTCGGAAACTAGTACTATAATATAACACAACTACAAGAGCATCCATAATATAATTGTTAAAAGGGTTTTTGTATATGTTGAGATTATCTCTCAACAATTTTAATATTTTTTCTATTATATATTAGTTTTTCATAGGTAGGACAACTGGTCATACTATATAATAATTTTATATTTTTTTATTATAATTTTATTTATCATTTAATTTATTAATATCATAATTTATAATTATAAACTTTCGCATGATATCTCCAGAGAAAATGAAGACGGAGAAAGAAAATTAGTGTCAAAGTAAACCAAGTTGGAATTTTCGCCTTTATAAGATGTCAATTTGGAAGTCCTTTCTTTTTGGTCAATTGTGTCTGCTATAACTCGGAAGAAATTTGTTTATTATATTGAATATTAAAATAAAATAGTCGATTTTATATATCAACTTAAAATATCTTTTGTAAAATTAATTGAATTATTAAGATATTTTTTATTTTTTAAAATTAATTTAATTGTTCGTTTTTCAAGACTATATATAGAGTGTTCTTTCAAAAAAATAATAATTCATTAGTTAGTAATAAAATTAGTAATTAATCAATGTTTAATTATTTTATTTGATAATAATTAATAAAAGATAAAAGTGAAAAGTTATATCTAATTTATGTCTTAATCTTCTTTTCTTAAAGGGTGTGAAAAATCTCAATAATTTAATTAATTTTGAAACGGAGGGAGTACTTCTTAAATTTCTACCTAATTGCTTTTATTAACTAACGTTTGTCTCTTCATTTTGTTTAACGTTTAGGTTATTTAATGTTTACAACTGTTCAAATATTTTCAATTCATTAATAATAATAAAAAATTATTACTCAATATTTTTTAAGAGAAAAAACATAAAGTTACCACATATGTATAAATTATTGTTTAACAGTAATTCAATGATAATCTCTTCGACTTCTTAACAGAGTCTATTGGTTATACGAATTAAGAGTATTTATTTGAATTAATATTTTTTTTTCATTTCAAATTAATTGAATTGTTAAGAGTTTTTTTATTTATTTTTTGAATCAATTTAATAGTTCAATTTTAAAAACTGATAGTAGTGTTGGAAATGAATATAATAATGATGATGGGGTGATAAATACAGTAGTGAGTACCAACATATGACAATAGTGGTGGTTGTGATAAAAGATAGTGAGTGACAATCGTAGTTATGATGACAAAAATGGTTAATGATGGTAACTTGTGGTTGTGAATAAAGTGATGGTGAAAATTATCTACATAAAAATACCTCTAAATGATATTAAGACTTTGTTGAAGATATTAACGATTAAGATTATTTAGATCAAATAAATGCTTAAATCTTAATATAAACAAATACACTTAATGTCCTAAGGTCTGATGTCATCACCCCGCGGCTACTGTCATATTGACTAAATCCCTAAATCTTAATTACTCATTCACATGGCATTTAACAGCTTCGCCAATAAAAAGGTCCTTTTGACCCAATAGTTTGACGGGAATGGTAGTTTCGAGTCGAAATATAATTTAAGGATAAATATGAGCTATTTCGGATAGTTTAAGGGTACTTTATTTATTTGAAAGTTGGATAGTTAAGCATGTTTGTGCATAATGAAATTTGAAGATCAAAGTTAAAATTTGAAGTCAAGTTTATGATTCAATATATGTATTATGCTTAAAATAAAATAAACAAAATTTTCAGTTGAAAACTGTATAGAACTTGATTAACATGATTTTGGAGAACAAAGAATTGAAGAAACACTTTCAAAGTTTGGTAGAAATATCTGTAGCCATTGGCAAAACACAACAATCATTTACTTCTCATTTTCGACTTCCATAAATCATAAAAACTACATACATCAAGAAACTATTTGCTTCGTTACAACCTTGATTAAACAAACTTAAGTAATCAAATAACACATCGAATAGACGGTCTGATTCCACCTAGTGCCGACTATTAACAAGCTGTAGCCTAATCTTTTTCAGTTTTGAAAGAGCATCTTTCATACCAATTCTTGCATCAGGTGTCACTAAAGTACAGCTCAAAGCTAATTCCATGATAGATAACAAACATCGCATCTTTGCTTCAATTTGTTCATCTCCTGGCTGTACCAAATTAGAATCCACCACTTTATGAATTTCATCCGGAAAGGAATCACTAACCCAACGCTGTATGCTCCAATCACCGGTAAATGTGTCATCACTTGGTCTTTTTCTTGTGAACGTCTCCATTATCAGGATGCCAAAGCTATAAACATCACATCTCGTGGATACTATTCCTTCTTGTCCATACTCTATAATCAGAATATATTGTAAAAGATGATCATAAATCAATTTATACCTAGGGGAAGGAATTGTTTTGAGTATTTTAAAAAGTTTTAATATACCTGGAGCAATATATCCAATGGTTGCGATTGTCCTTGTTTTAACAAAAGCCTCCCCTGCACCTAACATTTTTGCAATGCCAAAATCACTTACATGAGCAACCAGTTCTTCATCGAGCAACACGTTGCTTGGCTTCAAGTCACAATGCACCACAGGCGTTGAATAGCCATTGTGGAGATAGTCCATTGCAGATGCAACATCTATCATTATATCCAATCTCTGCAATAAGTTCAAGAACAAGTTGTGAGAGTATAACCATTTGTCAAGTGTCCCGTTGGGCATGTATTCCAACACAAGGGCCTTGAAATCAAGATTGGAGCAGCTGGTGATGACTTTGGTCAGATTTCTGTGGCGAAGGTTGCGGAGTATCTCACATTCCGTGTCAAAACTTTTGAATGCACCCTCCAATTGCACATTGAATACCTTTGCTGCAAAAATGATACCATCCTTAAGAATCCCTTTATAAACCATGCTGAAACTCCCATTACCAAGCAAGTTGGCTTCGTTGAATCCTTCAGTTGCCTGTTCAAGTTCATCAGAGGAAATTCTTTCATGCCCTTTTACGAGAGACACATCTTCTTGACTTGCACTCTTCTTTGTCTTTCTCAGTCTTGACACCACAAATCCAATAGCCAATGTGAAGAGTGATCCAATCCCTAATCATATATTATTATAAGCATGAAGCTCAAAACTTAAAAGTTGAATTACTATTTTACCCCTACATTAAATGAAAAGGTTATAAAATATTTAATTAAATTCATCTAATATAATTAATTAAATATTTTTATCTTTAAATAAAGAAAATACTTCTTTAATAATTTGTGTAAAAAAAAATGTAAATATATGTTCAAATAAATGCTAAGTATCATATTGACTACCATACAATAAATATTTTAACAGTTTCAAAATTGGTTCTTCATATTCTTTTATGTGTTGAATTACCATTTTACCCCTACATTAAATGAAAAGGCTATAAAATATTTAATTAAATTCATCTAATATAATTAATTAAACATTTTTATCTTTAAATAAAGAAAATACTTCTTTAATAATTTGTGTAAAAAAAATGTAAATATATGTTTAAATAAATGCTAAGTATCATATTGACTACCATACAATAAATATTTTAACAGTTTCAAAATTGGTTCTTCATATTCTTTTATGTGTTGAATTACCATTTTACCCCTACATTAAATGAAAAGGTTATAAAATATTTAATTAAATTCATCTAATATAATTAATTAAACATTTTTATCTTTAAATAAAGAAAATACTTCTTTAATAATTTGTGTAAAAAAAAAATGTAAACATATGTTTAAATAAATGCTAAGTATCATATTGACTACCATACAATAAATGTTTTAACAGTTTCAAAATTGGTTCTTCATATTCTTTTATGTGTATTAGTACATATGTTGAATACTTATAGTCATACGTTTAAACTTTAAAGAATAACTACAAATTTGGATTTTAATAGTTTTGGAAATCTAACCATTTTTAAAGAATAAAATATAAAGTGTCCTTTCACTTCTTTAATAAAGAGATTTAATGATATTTTAATGATCTTTTTCTAACTTGACTTTTGAGTTTTTATATATCTTGGCTATAAATACCATTGTGTGCTTCACTAATTTTCCGATCTGTAAATTATGTCATGATATATATTGTCTTAGTTTTGATGATAGCTACTTCTCTTCATTTATTGTATCTTAATATTTGTTTGATAATTTTATTGTAGATTAACTAAGATCTGCTAAGATTTCTCTTCTATGTGTTCAAGTGGAATTTTTATTTTGTGTTATTATATTAGAAATGAAGATATTATACATTTGTTGATGTTCATAATAATATACTTGTTACTTTCACCTTTCATCCATGAAATGGGTTAATGACATATTCATGACAATCCTTTGAGTCCCTCAATTATATCCTATCGAAGAGATCTTGAATAATTGGAAGAGAATAAAGAAAGTTGTCATCTCTTTTTCTTTCACATTGTTAATTTTAGCTTCATTTTATAATATTTTTGTTGATTCTTTAGAGGTGTTCTTTTATTTACCATTAAAAAATTTCTATTTTCTTTCCTATTTGATAAATAAATAACTACAAATAAAATATTATTGTACACAATAAGACTTTGAGTTTTATGATTTAAGTCTTTGCATGGTTGATAATTGTTCTTGCTTTGATAACCACATAAGTTGTATAGCTTTTAAAGTACTTTTTCTTGATTTACTATTTTATTTTACAAACTTTATAGTAAAAATAGAATTATTAGTTCTATTAAAAGTGTGAAGCAACAAA
Source organism: Solanum pennellii (assembly GCF_001406875.1). Lineage (NCBI taxonomy): Eukaryota > Viridiplantae > Streptophyta > Magnoliopsida > Solanales > Solanaceae > Solanum > Solanum pennellii. The sequence goes on from NC_028642.1 coordinate 997,164, forward strand.
GTTAAGGTTAGATTACTAGAATTATCCTATAAATTTGTATAGAGTATAACACTCTTTGAAATTATAAAATTTGAAGAAATTGAAGGGTTACTTAATAATTAAATACACTTAATTTAATATATTGACCATATTCATCTACTAAAAGTCTGTAGCTACTGGTGAAATATGTAAAGATGTTTGAGACTTTGATTCCTATCCTTCATTTTCTTTCATTTAAATCATTTTAATTCTAATATGAAGTTTAAGTTCAAATTGTCCAATTTAATTAATTACTTTTCTCTTTGTTAAGTTAAACCGTCTTTACAAGAAAAACGTACATATATCTTCCATTACAAAAGAAAGACTTTTTTGATTTTCTTGAAAAGAAAATTTGAAAGTTTTCTTATAAATGTGAGTTTTCTTATATAGTGGTATGCCTTCTATTTTGCCTAATGTTTTCTTATATATGTGAAAGTTTTCTATATATTTTTCTTAATTAATTATTTTAATTTGTAATTATTTTTTTGTTGATCTATTTTTATTCTATCAGCAAATTACTAAATCAAAATGTACGCACCATTTAACATATAATTATTTTTCTTTCACAATATTTATGGTTTCTTCATCTTTAATATCAAAGAGGTCATACAAACACATCATTACAACAACTTCATGCAATTTAGCTTGGGGAACACGTGCAACGCACGTGTCTGGAACTAGTATTATTATAAGCATGAAGCTCAAAACTTAAAAGTTGAATTACCATTTTGCCCCTCTAATAAATTAAAACTTATATAATTTTTATATATATATATAATCTTTCTTATTCTCATTTCATAATCTTGACCTTTCAAATTTCTAACATAAATTTAAATAAAAATAAAAATGAGTAATTATCAAGAAATTAAAGTAGATTTATCTATCTTTAAAATTAAATTTTGTTCTACATTTTATTAAAATAAAAAAGATTAAAAAAAAACTTTTAAACAGAAAACCATTCATTTTCTGCATTGAATTTGAATGTAGAAATTGTTCCATCTTCCCATAATTATTAAATGTTTGAATTAGTTAGTTATCACAGGTATTTATTTCAATTTTAATGTTTTGTCTCTTTCATCTTCCATGTTAGTAATAGCTTTTTCATATTCTTTACAAAATTTTATAAATTTGCAAAATATATACATTGATCAATCAAATTATCACTCAAACATTTAATTTCTTGACAGAAAACAATGTTAGAAAAGCAATCATAAGACAATTTTATATATTTGTTTCTTCAAGCATATATAATTGTCCTTCTCCTTCACTTCTCAGTAATCTTTTTAGATTTGGAAACCTTTTCATAAGTGTCTATTTTGATGCCGAATTGATCCTTTTCATAGCAAGTCGTTCCAGGTATGAAAAAGTTGGTACAAAAAATATTATGCTTCTTTGGGTTTTGATAATTGTATGAAACTTTATTTGGGTATTAGAAATATGTCGGTTGTACTCCCATAATTTATGTATTAATATATGTTAATTATTTTTGGGTTTATATGATACTTCTTTTAGGATGGGTTGTAATAATAATTGAGTCCTATACATTTTTACTAATATTTCTTGCAATTGTCTTGCTGAAAATCCCTTCATTTTTCCTTTTGTATAAATTAATCATATATTTTTCTCGCTTTGTATATTTTGATAAATAGGTTTGTTGAGTTGCAATTATTTGAGTCTTTTGATAGGCTAATCTCTTGAATTATATGTCATGAGTTTTTTTGTTTTTTTAATTCTGCTTCTTCAGTAGAGAAAATGTGAGATTAAATTATGAATTAGAAATTCTTTATAGTAGTGTTTCATATGAATTTAAGTATGTAGTGCGAAGGATGATGGCTCAAAAATTGTATTCAGAAAGTTATACTTTAAAGTAAAGTCATAGGTTTTACATCGACTTTGTTGTTTATGTGATACAAATAATCATATATTATTATAAGCATGAAGGTCAAAACTTAAAAGTTGAATTACCATTTCGCCCCTCCACCAAATTAAAATAAATTAATTATTTTTTAAATAATAATATTTAATTACATAATGATAGAATATGAAGTCTAACAACTACACTTTAATGTTTTAGTTATGACATTAAAATTATAATTAATTAGGTTGAATTAAATTAGAGTAGAAAACAATAATGTATGTAACTCTTCGAATTTTGTGATTCTTTGAATTTTGAAATTAATATAAATTTATTTATCATGAAACAATAATGTATGAAACTCTTCAATTTCTGTGATTCTTTGAATTTCGAAACAAAAATAAATTTATCGATCATGATTCAATATGCACCATTAAAAACTTTTGGTAGGTGAAAAGACAATCAAACATCACTATAAATATCTGTTAATTGCTTCCTAGGTCATCACATTCTGTTCTTTTCTATCATCTACTATTCGCTTTTCTTCATCTTAGATTTATAATATGAATACAAGTTGGTAAGAAGCTAACTGAGGAGAAGAACAAATAGCTTCATTCTGAAATTAAAAGAGAAGCTTTCTTAGAATATAGTTCAACTGTTAATTAACAGTATAAGATATGACTTATATATTTCTTTAGATCTTTCTTATGTTATATTATGATTTTATGTTTTTTTTTTCATTTTGGAGTTACGGTATGGTTGTCCAAAATGGATTGGTATGCAACCCATATTTTTACGTAATTATGTATTATTTTGCATTGTTATGAAAAGAAAAATTCCTTATTTTCGTGTTATTATTTTTTTTAAGTGTTATTTAATAACAAATTTTTTATTAATACGTGATGAGTTTGATAATATTTGAATAGTTTATGCAAAATATGCTTTTTTTTTTAAATAGAAGTAATTTAAATAAATACATAATAGTGATGTTAGGGGAAATAATAATGATATATATATATATATATATATATATATATATATATATATTCGTAATATTCACGTGCAAAGCACGTGTCGAGAACTAGTTAATAAATAAGAGTAAACAAAATAATTAATAAATAAGATTAAAATTTCAATAAGTGAAGCAAGTTGTTGTTGATACTCTTCTCTTAAGGACTATGTAGTATGGCTTCTCATGTTAAATTTTTTGTTTCATCTTGTTTGACTTGTGCAAATTATGTATGCTAAGTTTCATTATGCTTTTAAGTGACTTGTACAAATTAGGTATGCTAATTTTAATTATGCTTTTTAGTGTAAACTTGGATTATCATTTTACCTCTATGCTAAATTAAATATCTAACTAATTAAATAGTAAACAATATTATATATATTATACTAAATACTAAAAGTGAAAAGATGTTAAAAGTAAAAATTTGAATAGACTTTTAATTGCAATAAAATGATAAAAACATTAACAAAGATGAAAGATCAAATATTAACACTTCTCATTTAATTTCTACAAATTAAATTTTAAAACTTCATCTTCCATTCTCTCATATTGAATGAAGGAAAAAATTGGACTGCAAACTATAAATTATGCATTCGGTAATATCTTATAAATCATAAGAAATGATAGTATTTAATTATTAATTTCAAACTCTTTTCTTTTATTTGATTCAATCTTCATATGTGTTTTAACCATATTTAGTTGTGTTTGTGTCATTTTTTCCTTCTTTCAGTTTTAGTGGCATCATATAAATCATAAATATAGGACAAGATATAGTGTATAACTATAATTATATGTGATAATTCAATGATTAACTATATTTGGTAAGATTCTCTTATTTCTTTATAATATTTTTTTATGTTCTACAATATCAATTTCTAAACTTTTAAAATTTGTTGATTGCGTGAAAAATATGATATGCATACATTATTATTTGGAATAAACGTGTAACACACGTTTCTGAAAATCATGCGTCATTTTTTTCTTCTCTCAATTTTGATGGATATAAATCATAAATATTGGACAAGACATAGTGTATAACTATAATTATATGTGATAATTCAATAATTAACTATATTTATTTGGTAAGAATCTCTTATTTCTTTATAACATTTTTTTTATGTTCTACAATATCAATTTCTGAACTTTTAAAATTTATTGGTTGCGTGAAAAATATAATATGCATGCATTATTATTTGGAATAAACGTGCAACGCACGTTTCAGAAAACTAGTAGAATATATAAACCTATAAGCACTCCTTTTCTTCTTGACTTCTTTGAAGATTTGGTTAGGCATGGTTTTACGTTAAATCGGGAGTCACCACAAAGTGCATCATTGAATAGGAAGGACTGGCTAGTGATGTTTGCAAAAGGACCTCCAATGGGAATTTCTCCACTGAGTTTATTGAATGAGAAATTCATGTATTTGAGATACACAAGAGCTTCTAATGACTTTGGAATTTCACCACTAAGATTGTTATCGCACAAATCCAAGAATTCTAATGCTAACATTTTGCCAAATGAATCTGGAATAGACCCCTCTAATCTATTATGTGCCAAAGAAAGATTAATCAAGTCATCTAGACCCCCTAGCGTGCTAGGAATTTTACCAGAAAAATCATTTTTTGACAGATCAATGAGTGTTGCAGCCTTCAAGTTTCCAATCTCGAAGGGAATTTCCCCACTCAATAAATTTGATGAAATATTTAATTCTATGAGATCACGAAGCCCCCCCAAGCTTGCAGGTAATCTTGAATTAAGCCTATTATAAGCTAGATAAAGTGTCCTCAAACTAGTAACACTCCCTAAGCATGGTGGCACTGAGCCAGAAAACTGATTTCTTGACAAGTCTAATGCACCAAGATTGTTTAAACCGCAGATAACATCTGGTATGCGTCCTTCTATCTTGTTTCTTTGTAGGTAAAGTTCTTGAAGGCTCAACATTCCTTGGACAGTATTTGGAATATGTCCGGTCAACTCATTGTTATACAGATCAATCCTTGTCACTCCAGTAAGATTACCAATTTCTCGAGGTATGACACCCTTCAATTTACAATCACTTGCTCTAAAAGTATGCAGTGAGTTTGAGAAATTACCAACTGATGCAGGCAAAACACCATCCAATGGATTTCCATCAAACCAGAGTACTCTTAGATTCCTACAGTTTGTCAACGATGTGAGGAAGCTCAATGTTGAATCACTGACAAAATTATCTCCCGAAAAGCTCAGAACCTCAAGGTGCTCTAAGTTACCAAGTGATCCCGGAATTGGACCTGTGAAACTATTGCCTGAGAGATCAAGCATTCTGAGTCTTGAAGAATTTGAGATTGAATCAGAGATAAAACCACTAAGATTATTTACTCCAAAAAGGAGTTGTTCTAGGCTCGGCATTCCACGGCCTAAATCTAAAGGTAGAGTACCTGAAAACTTATTTTCTGTAAGTCCTAGAATCTGCAGCGCTGACATGTTAAAAATAGTTGGAGGGACTGAACCACTAAACTGATTCTCTGATAATTCCAACGCTCGTAGTTTCTCAAGATTACCGAGCTCCACTGGTATCTCTCCTGTCATTAATTTAGGGAAATGTGTGAGTTGCCAGTTTTGCGGAAGAGAGAAAAGGAAGAACATTTTCATTTTTCTTATAAAATATAACACTACCTTCTAAATGCAGAGCTCTAATATACAATTCCGTAAGAGATGTTAGGTTAGCTAACACTCTTGGTACGATTCCAATAAACTCATTGTAAGACAATGACAAGATTTGAAGCTTTCTGCAATTTTCTAAGTTCGGTGGAATAACACCACCTATGTAGTTTTTTGAGAGGCAAAGCCATTCCAAATTTGGAAGATGGTCGCATATAGTTGTTGGAAGCTGACCAGTGAGATTGTTATAGGTAAGACCAAGGATTTTCATCGTCGTAATGTTGAAGATTGATGTTGGTATAGAGCCACTAAGTTGATTATATTGCAGATCTAAAAAGGTCAGATAGCGAAGATCACCGAATTCTCGAGGGATCTCTCCTTCGAGAAAATTACGTTGCATACTCAACACTTCCAGCTTTGTTATATTAGAAATGGAAGAGGGAATTTCTCCCGAAAATTGATTCATTGAAAGATACACAAAGCGTAGGTTTGGTAACAAACTTAAAGATGATAGAATGGCTCCAGTGAAGTTATTTCTTGTGACACTAATCGATTTTAACCTTTTTAAATGGGTCAACTCTTTTGGAAAATCTCCATGGAATGTGTTGTTATGAATGTTGAGGGAAACAAGAAATGAGAGGTTTCCGAGGTGTGGAGGTATGGTACCATGAAGTTGCATGCTTGAAATGTTTAAAGCAGTGACTCGGTGGTGGCGGGAGCTGCAAGTGATTCCAATCCAGCTGCAAACTGGGCTGGAAGAAGACCAGTTTCTTGCTAGGATGTTGTTAGGATCAGAAGAAATGTGCGATTTCAGTGCAAGAAGAGCGGCTTGATCGGTGGTAATATTAGCAAGTGAAGAAGTATGATGATGAAGCATAATGAAAACTGCAAGAGCAAACAGAAGATTGCAAATTCTTTCCATAACTATGACAAGAATTGATAATACAAAGTAATGATATCAAATTTTGTTGTATACTGTTTTTATATTGGAATGTCTTTTAGAAAATGGTGTCACATCAACTTGTTGGATACAACAACTAGTTAAAACTTTTTTATAAGTTTTGTTGGGTCCCAAACTGTTTAATTGCTTTAACATATATAATTTTCTGAGCTTCACCTTAGAACTTTATCTTACTAAGACGCGTTGCGACTTTACCAACAATTAAAATGATCTTTTTATCCACTTAACTAACGAACAAAGTTGTTAAACTGGTGATTCTGTTTTTAAATCCTCAAATGGAGGTAAACCTTTCTGCCAGCTCATTTTTCTGAGTATAACAAAGATCCCCGTGGTGGAAGTGATCCAACCGTTTGTGTCAAGTTTCTGCAACAGTGAATTGACTTGGTAAAGCTATACGTTCTTCCCCATTTGGATTCAAGGAAAAACTTTTTTACTGTATTTTAATTCTGAATAATTACTAACCACTTGAATCAATTATCAGACACACCTTAACTTCAAAAAAAAATTGATGTGTGCCCACTGTCACACAGATGACGTCTTGGGCGCACACCTGGTGCGCACAAGGCAGTAGCACTGCCGTCAGTATGCTATCACACAGCTGATAGCTTGGGCGCTCAGCCCGCGTGAAACAAGGCAATGTCCAGTAAAATAGGCATAACTTCTTGCAAAAATATCGGTTTGACTGATGAATTATTGCGTTGGAAACTATACTGAAACAACTTCAGTTTTGTAGGTTATGGGCTAGTAACTCTTCCTATTCTAGGAGATATACTTGTTTGAAGTGGACACTTGTGTGAACTTATATGAAAACTCATCATTGGGATGCTTTCAACTCAAATTTGTGCTAAGTTTTCCTTGTGACCTTTATTCACATCCAACACAATTCCCACACTTAAGACTTGACCTTACCTCTAAGCTAGTACAAACAAATTCACCGTGTCCGAGTTTAACTAGATACCAATTTGTTAATGTTTGATAAATTTAAAACGAAAACTTCCTAATAACTAGGAACTAATTCTACCAACAACTACATTTGTGAGTGAACAGAATGACTCAACTTTACTGATCTGTGATGGAACAGAAAATACAAGTCTTCCTAAGTTTTTAAGTCAATAAATTTATTAATTAGTTGTTGTGTGGGGGCAACATACCATTATAAAGTCTCTTTATTCTTTGATTATCTGGCTTGACCTTGCTGTGTGAAATCTGCCTTTGGTCTTAGGTTCAACAATAAGATAACTGCAAAATATTGGAAAGTGAATCTTTTGCTTTAATTATTGCTTTGCTTTTTTACATAAAAGGGGATATTATTGTTTCCTTTTCACTTTCCTGTTTATAATGGAAGACTCTTGAAAGTAGTTAAAGTTTATTCAAACTTTTATTTCTTCCTTCAACACGACCAACATACAAGAGGCTATACTACAAATTGGAGCCTAATCTTCTGAAGTGTCGAAAGAGCATCTTTCATGCTAATCCTTGCATCAGGCTTCACTAAAGTGCATCTCAAAGCTAATTCCATGATAGATAACAAACATTGCATCTTTAAGTCGATCTGTTCATCCTCTGGCGTTACCAAATTTGAATCCACCACCTTATGAATTCCACTTGGGAAGGAATCACTAACCCAACGCTGTATGCTCATTTCTCCATTAAATGTTTCATCACTTGGTCTTGTTCGTGTGAACGTCTCCATCATGAGGATGCCGAAACTATAAACATCACACCTCGTGGATACTATTCCATCTTGTCCATACTCTGCACGTGATCGAAAATTATCATAAAAGTTTCTTTGAGAGTATTGATATATATATATGATCTAGGGACAAGAATTATTTTGAGTATTTAAACGATGTGAGAGAACTCTAAAACATTTTGATTATATACCTGGAGCAATGTATCCAATGGTTGCAATAGTCCTTGTTTGAACAAAAGAAGCCTCCCCTGCACCTAGGAATTTTGCTATACCAAAATCACTGACATGGCCAACCATATCTTGATCTAGCAACACATTGCTTGGCTTCAAGTCACAATGCACCACAGTTGTTGAATAGCCATTGTGGAGATACTCCATTGCGGACGCGACATCTATCATTATATCTAATCTCTGCAATAAACTCAAGAACAAATTGTGGGAGTATAACCATTTATTGAGTGTCCCATTGGGCATGTAATCCAGCACTAGGGCTTTGAAATCAAGGTTGGAGCAGCTGGTGATGACTTTAGTTAGATTTCGGTGGCGAAGGTTGCGGAGTATCTCACATTCCGTCTCGAAACTTTTGAATGCACCCTCCAGTTGCACATTGAATACCTTTGCTGCCAAAACAGTACCATCCTTAAGTATCCCTTTGTAGACCGTGCTGAAACTCCCACTACCAAGCAAGTTGCTTTCATTGAATCCTTCTGTTGCTTGTTCAAGTTCATAATAGGAAATTCTTTCATGCTCTTTTACCAGAGACACGTCTTCTTGACCTTCATTCTCCGTTGTCTTTCTCAATCTTAACACTGCATAGCCAACAGCCAACGCCAGGAGTGATCCAATCCCTAATAGAATGTATAGACTTGTAAGCACTATTTTTATCCTTGACCTCTCTGTAGATTTGGTTAGGCATGGTTTCACGATAAACCGAGAGTGACCACATAGTGCATCATTGGATAGGAAGGACTGGCTGGTGATGTTTGCAAAAGGGCCACCAGTGGGAATTTCTCCACTGAGTTTATTGAATGAGAAATTCATGTACTTGAGATACTCAAGAGCTTCTAATGACTTTGGAATTTCACCACTAAGATTGTTATAGCACAAATCCAAGAATTCTAATGCTAACATTTTGCCAAATGAATCTGGAATAGGCCCTTCTAATCTATTATGTGCCAAAGAAAGATTAATCAATTTATCTAGACCCCCTAGAGTGCTAGGAATCTTACTAGAAAAATTATTTTTTGATAGATCAATTAGTGTTGCAGCCTTTAAATCTCCGATCTCAAAGGGAATTTCTCCAATCAATAAATTTGATGAAATATTGAATTCTAGGAGATCACGAAGGCCCCCCAAGCTTGCAGGTAATCTTGAATTAAGCCTATTAACAGATAGATGAAGTGTTCTCAAACTAGCAACATTCCCTAAGCATGGTGGCACTGAACCAGAAAACTGATTTCTTGACAAGTCTAACGCACCAAGATTCTTCAAACTGCACATAACCTCTGGTATGGTTCCTTCTATCTTGTTGCTTTGTAGGTAAAGTTCTTGAAGGCTCAACATTCCTTGGACAGTATTTGGAATATGTCCGGTCAACTCGTTGTATTGCAGATCAATCCTTGTCACTCCAGTAAGATTACCAATTTCTCGAGGTATGACACCCTTCAATTTACAATCACTTGCTCCAAAAGTTTGCAGTGAGTTTGAGAAATTACCAACTGATGCAGGTAAGACACCATCCAATGGATTTCCATCAAACCAGAGTGATCTTAGCTTCCTACACTTTGTCAATGATGTGAGGAAGCTCAATGTTGAATCACTAACAAAGTTACTTCCCCACAAGCTCAGAACCTCAAGGTACATTAAGTTACCAAGTGATTCTGGAATCGGACCTGTGAAACTATTGCCTGAGAGCTCAAGTATTCTGAGTCTTGAAGAATTTGAGATAGCAGGAGAGATAAAACCACTAAAATTATTTCCTCCGCAGATGAGTTTTTCTAGATTGGGCATTGCACAACCTAAATCTGATGGTAGAGTACCTGAAAGTTTGTTTTGTGCAATATCTAGGACCAGCAGTGATGACATGTTGAAAATGTTTGCAGGGACAGAACCACTAAATCGACTCTCTGATAATCCTAGCGCTTGTAGTTTCTTCAGATTACCGAGCTCCACTGGTATCTCTCCTGTCATTAATTTTAGATAAATATATGAGTTACCACTTTTGCAGAAGAACATTTTTTCGTTTTTCTAGTAAGAAATTGTTGTATTACCTTCCAAATGAAGACCTCCGATATATAATTTTGTAAGAGCTGTTAAGTTGGCTAGCTCTCTTGGTACAGTTCCAGTGAACTCATTGTAATTCAATGACAAGACTTGAAGTTTTCTGCATTTTCCTAAGTTTGGTGGAATAACACCACCGAGGTAGTTTTTTGAGAGGTAAAGTCCTTTCAAATTTGGAAGATGGTCGCATATAGTTGTTGGAAGCTGACCAGTGAGATTGTTATAGGTAAGACCAATGTTTTCCATAGTTGTAATGTTGAAGATTGATGCTGGTATAGAGCCACTAAGTTCATTAAATTGCAGATCTAAAAAGGTCAGGTAGCAAAGATCACCGAGTTCTCGAGGAATCTCTCCTTCTAGAAAATTACTTTGCATACTCAGCACTTCCATCTTTGTTATGTTGGAAATGAAAGAAGGAATTTCTCCTGAAAATTGATTCATCGAAAGGTACGCAAACCGTAGATTCGGTAACAAACTTAAAGATGATAAAATGGCTCCAGTGAAGTTATTATTTCTGACACTTATAAATTTCAGCCTCTGCAAACGAGCCAACTCTACTGGTAAATCTCCATAGAGAGCATTGTAACTTATGTCGAGGGAAACAAGAAATGAGAGATTTCCAAGGTATGGAGAAATGGTACCATGAAGTTGCATGCTAGATATGTTTAAAGCAGTGACTCGGTGGTGGCGGGAGCTACAAGTGATTCCAATCCAGCTGCAAACCGGGCTGGAAGAAGACCAGTTTCTTGCTAGGATGTTGTTAGGATCAAAAGAAAGATGAGATCTCAAGGTAAGTAGAGCGGATTTATCAGTGCTAATATTAGCAAGTGAAGAAGTATGGTGATAAAGTGTAATGAAAACTGCAAGAGAAAACAGAAGATTGCAAGTTCTTCCCATAGCTATGACAAGAGTACTTGATAGTAATGATCTTAGAAGATATATTTAAAGATTAATGTATACCTATATACTGTTTTTAGAATGTCTTTGAGTCAATGGGGTCAATTCAATTAGTTGGATAAAACAACTAGTTAAAACTTTTTAAAAAGTTTGGTTGTTAAATTGTTTTAACATAATTTTCTATCCTTCACCTTTGAACTTTATCTTATCAAGACTTGTCTTGGCTTGACTAACAATTAACAAGATCTTTTTCTCCACTTAACTAACAAATAAAGTTGTTTAACATGTATTCATCTTCAACTAGAGATTCTGATTTCTGTGTTCGAATCCTAAAATGAGTTCGCTCACTCCCTGATGCGCTCAAAGTTGTTGTATGTCTGACCCACAGAAAGAGTTGGAGGCGCTGAGCACATCCCATCCCACAAGAGTCAAGCCCTTCAACGGGTTAAACGTGCCATAAATGGGCTTTTAGTGGACTCAAAAAAGAAATATGATGAACTTATTGTTAGGATTTTAAGAGGAATGGGATTCTTCTTTGAGTTTTGAAGAATTGTTTCACAAGATCACAGATCATGAGCTTTTTCTCAAGCACAAAGATCTTGGAATCATCAACAAAAGTGATAAATAACCTATCGAAACAACAGGACATGGTCCACAAATATCTGAATGAACCAACTCAAAATGTCGATTCAACTATAATAAACTTTACGTGAATTAAAGCAATCCAACAAACTTTGCAGAATATAGTATTTATTTATTTCAGGATCAACCAGATTTGTACTGGAATCTTTTAGACATGACAATTGTTTAGACATGTTGCAGCCATGCTCATGCTGAAGTCTATTGTGCGGCTAGCAGAAACGCTCATCAACTCATATATATCACAAGAACTGTCAAAACATTGTTTCGTTTTGTTTCTGTATTGTGATGGTTGTTTTCCCTGTTAATTTCTATAATCCCTTCATCTTTCACCTTAACTACCACATTCATTTTCTTATGAAAGTGCTAATTAAGCGCGATCCTATGTTTTCTTCTGCTTGCTTTGTATATGATATACTTCATTCCTTTAATATAACAAGAAGGTAGATTGACTTATTCGTCATGCCAATCCTTATTTACTACTACTACTAGTAGTAGCGTGATGTTATATGTATCGATCATTTCATAACTCTGAGATCTTGCATTTGTGTACCCTCTTCTTCCCTCAATTGATTCATAACTCTCCAAAGAGCAACGCTTCCCTGAGTAGGCACACATTCCTAGTGGCCTTAGATCATGTTCAAAATTGATACGTTACTCTCTATTCAAAAAGTGTCTGTATTTTATATGCAAATAAAATATTAGTATTTCTTAAATATAATGTGTTTTATGTACCCCTTTTTCATTTTAAGGGGGTAAGGTAATATAATTTTTTTTTGTTTTATTCAGATTATTCATATCTTTGGAATTTGACAAAATGGAAGCAATTTGTATTCAAATTTTCTGCCCAATATTGGAGGCCATTTCTCTTTCCTAACTTACTCCCATTGTTCTAAAATATTTGTCACAAATTTTCTTTTGGAGAATCAAACGATATAAATTTTGATCAATATTTTAAGATTGTAATTGACATGAGAAAAAATATAGTTTGTAGTATCCTACGTGTAATATTGTGTTCACTTATTCAATTTTATATAAATTTAAATGTTTGTTTGTATGTGTACACCAAAAACTTGAAGGGCATAAATGACAGTTAAAGCAAAGTTAAGAACACATTTATGTATTATGCCGTTTTCAAGCTGTTGTCCAATAATTTAGAATGGCTCAATAAGAAGCTGTTGGTCATTCCATAGTCTCTAGGCTTTTTTTTTTAAAAAAAATTAGGGATAGATAACGAGGAGATGATTACATGGTGGAGAATCGAACCCTTACTAACAAACTGAAAGTCCAGGTAGCCAAAAACTAGGCATCGCGGGAACAAAAACAATGTAAAAACTAGGCATTAAGTCACAGTACTGCGTGCATGCCAAAGGCACACAATAGTCTGCATCTCACGAAAAATCACAACAATGTTATTTACAATAGCACACTACATGGAAATAACACGCGAAATATAATTTCATGACACGATATAATCACACACATAGCGTCAGGTTGAAACTTCACGCATAATACAGTACGATATAATCACACGCATACCGTATGAAACTTCACACTTTAAGCATAACCTTAGGATAAGGTTCCCTAATGTTGAAAACATCATTTAGAACTGTTTTTGAGATTAAAGATGCTTTCAGTAAATTCAAGGCCTGCAAAAGTTAATATATAGTTAATAAAGATTAGATATATATAGAGAGATATCTTAATAAATCATGCATGTTTAGTTCCATTGTTTGAATCTTTTGCATAATCCATAGTTACAACACACAAATTCTAGTCAATTCAATTTATCATTTGCTTGCAACCTTTTACGATGTGCAAAAGCCTCGTTACTCTGTACTAACTGATCGAACTCTTTGCAAAAGCCTGATAAAAAATAGTTTTTAAACATCTATCCCATGTCTAGTATTGCATGGTTCCACTCTGCATGAACTCTGAAACTTGAAACACAAAGGATAAAAATGAATTGGATATCTCGCGGTGCTTACACCTATTGCCTATTGATGTTTCTGTTCAAAATCCCAATTAATATGCAAGTAAATCAAGTAGAAGGTGTACATACCTCGTCCTTCCCAACAGTTACAGTGCGTTCCTCGACATCACTGGTTGACACCTTCATTTGATTAAGCTGAGTTATGATTGCGGTAGGGGAAAAAGGAGTCACTAGAAGATTATCCATTATCATAAACGTTGCGGGTCCTTTCAAGTATCCTTCACCCTTTATAGTTTCTCCTGTTGGAGACTTTGGATCCAAAATATTGATGGCTAAATCACTTGCTTCTTCCTCATTTACTATGGATGATCCCTCGGATTTATTAGTGTTCCTTACTAATTCTATATTTCCAGAGTCATCATATCTGTATTTCGGGTACTCCTCTTCCACATCGAGAATATGACTGTCAAAACCAGAGTGTGGAAACAGTTTCGGAGAGAGTAACATATTTTTGCATTCTTCTGATTTGATATAATTTTCCAAACTCAACTCAGCAGCACCCTTATACAAATTATCTATACATCCAAGTCTTGAGTTACCGCCTAGATGCTTTACTACAGCCCCTAACGGAAATACAAGGAAACTGAAAAGGAAGTCTACAAGCTTGAACCCCGCTTCTGCATACAAAACCTTCTTCTTACTTTTGCTGACTATAAGCTTCAGGTTCATACTATTTGTGTTTTGAGACATGGTCTTCTTGTCTAACTTTGCAGTTTGGTTATATTCAAACTTCGATATATCTTTCAACCAACTTCCCTGGCTATTCAGTACCATATTTGTCAAAGCCTTCTTCGAGAGCAATGAGAACTTCAGCAGTTGCAACACCTAAATATGGTCATATGCATCAGTGATGAGGCACGGAAATTGTGGAAACTAGCATATATACCACACGAAGTAAACATGAATTTTTGAAACAAAAAGAAGAGGCAAATAAGAACCCAAGTATTAATATGGTAATGGATGATGGTGCAAATAGAATCAGTTAATAGAAGAAGATAAAGAAACCATGTAGCAGATAACCAAGCAATTAGCAAATTACGTCAAATAAAAAACGTCTTAAACTTTCAATCTTGCTACTGTTCTTCTAATCATTTCCTTTAATGAGAAACTCTTAGCGAAAACCTTAATTCTGAACGAGTTTTCAACAAAAACCTAGAGTAGCAGATGGTAAGGTTTTATGTTTCAATAAGGCATAATACATAGACACGTTAACTTGGCCTGAACTGATAACCAAATACTCCAACTTTGAGGATGCACATGTAGACACCTCAACTCATCTCTATAACGTTGGTTGAACAGTACTCCAACTTACAAAGTAATAGATACCATGTGTGATGTCTTGTGCACTCCCGAAGTTGGAGGTTTTACTTGCCAGTTTAGGCCAAGTTTGAGTACCTATCTATGTATTATGCCTTTCAATCAATGTGATCAGAATTGTTCTTGTGAAAACCAAAAGAAGCAAGAGTGGACAATGTGCTGAAGGAAAGAGCTAAGCACAAACTAAGTTAATCCAATTTTTACCTCCTTTACCTTGCAATTAGTTCTTCCTTGTCATTAACCACACACTCGAATTGAACCTCAATTTCTTATATACACAAAGTTTGTTCGTGATGAAGTATTTTTCGTAAAATATCCCACAAAGTTCAGCCTACACATTTAGCCATAAAATGTAGAGAGTTAAGTAGCTGTGAAGAATCAAGTAAGACGTTCAGCTATCACCCCTCCTCCGGTGTAACTACTCTAGGGTGGATTTTACTGATTGTCTAATCTTCCATGCACCATTCTAATACTCAATTTAATTTTCTCTCGAACCCGACTAATAGTACAACATGAATTTTCAAACTAAATGAAGAAGATAGACCAGATAATAACTTGAAGGAAAAACAATAAATGAAGAATTGGTCTTATGAAACTATTTTTTAACAAGTTGGAGACTCCGAAAAATAAGAATGGTATGCATTGCACAACATATAGGTAAAAGCATTACCTCCTGAGTACCAACTTCTACAGTCTTTGCCTCAATTTCACTCTTGTCACTGACTCCGAGCTTTCCGAACAAAGCAGTTAAACTAGCAGTTGAGGCTGGCATTACCTGTAAATCATCTGTAATCATAAAGCTTGCTGCCCCACCCTTAAAAAAGACTTCAACCACGGTTTCTCCCCCACAACTTCTCTTCTCTTCCTTCTCTTTAATTTTTCTATCACATTGTCTCAATCTAGTACAGCAGAAGCAGCGTGTATTCTGCGCGATACTGAAAATGTTTTTACACCTAGGGTTATAGCTATTACAGTTAAACAACTTCCCTGCATTCTCCGAGTAATCAACATTGAGCTTCAGCTTTTCACACTGAACTTCTGATGCACTCCGCGGCATGATCAACATGGATTTGCAGTAGCTTGTACGCAAGAACCTCGGCTCAAGCGAATAAACACTGGCATAAACACGGCTACTTGATCCCAATTGAACCATATCTTTTTCAAGAAGTCTTAGAAT
Source organism: Solanum pennellii (assembly GCF_001406875.1). NCBI lineage: Eukaryota > Viridiplantae > Streptophyta > Magnoliopsida > Solanales > Solanaceae > Solanum > Solanum pennellii. The sequence continues at coordinate 1,013,643 of NC_028642.1, forward strand.
TGTAGCTAACGGGAGTGTCAAGAATGAGAAGAGTGTGTCGATGAATTCATGGTCCGACTCTGCAAAGATTACTCGATTTCTGTTCTTGTCAATCATAATCTTAAGTTTGATAACCTGAAATTCAAGACTCCAAATGTTCATAACTTTAAGAATGCTTACAGTAATTGATATTTGAAACTTTCTCCACCCCATTCTGTTTAGCATTATTTGACTAGACATAAATTGTGACATATAATAAGTTATATATACATAAATTTTCAATCGTAGATACTAGCTCATGAGTTGGGGATTGTCCAAAAACAATTCTGGATATCAAGAGCATGCACAAGATAACATGACAACCTTATGTTACGCGGAAGCGGATCCTGTATTTAAAATTTAACGTTCTTAGCATTGGACTCACTGTATTTTTAAAACTAGTTCTCGAACACGTGCAACGCACGTGTATTTCATACCTTTTTAAACTACAAGAAAACACAGTCAACTATGAACCTGTGTGCTCCAAGCATAGTCCATGTCCACATTTCAAAGTTCAAATATGCAAAGGCATTCACAAATCAACTTGTATCTGAATTTGAATTTTATTGCAACAGAAGCTTTTCATAAATAGATATTATACTAAAAAAAGTGAATATGCTGCTAGCTTAGCAATAATACAAAAAATGTTGGTCAATATTTGTAGCTAAATCAATTATATTGGAATAGATTTATCTGAAGTAAGACTCTTTTTGAAGGAGAAATCTAACCAAAGAAGGCAAATGAAATAATTGGACAAACTCACCTTATGATACACTTTATAAAGTATTTAAGAATGTTAAAAGATTGATCAGAATAAATATTATTGAGAAGATCAAACTATGTACAACCAATAAAACAAAGAAATTTTATATATTAAAATATGAATGAAAATATAAAAAGAAGTTGGAAGATGAAAGAAAAAAAATTTAATAAGTGAAATATATTTTAGAGTTCCTACACACAAGAATTGTAGGAATAGTAAATTAAAGCCTTTCTTAGAAAAGTTAAATTTATACAACAAAATTATGGAAACATGAAAAGACACATGGAAAATTGAAAGGTCAAATACTACTAAAATAAATATAAAAAAAATAGAGATGAAATTTAACTTTAAAAGATACATGCATCTACTTTAATTTCTTGTTTTTAAGGAATATATATATATATATGAAAATTATAAAAGTTTTAATTAGTAGAGGGGCAAAATGGTAATTCAACTTTTCACTTTGGAGCTTCCCACTTATAATAATTTACTAGATTTTGAAAACGTGCGTTGCACGTTTGTCCTTTGTAATTACTACAAAATATATGCATACTTAAAAAATTGAATTTCATAATAGAAAATATATTTATATTGCACGCTATTTAGTATAAATATTCCTAAATTATTTAAATACAGTTACAATATGTATAGATAGTTATATTCATAAAATTAAGTAAGCAAAAGAGAAAGAGTGTAACACCAAATTAGTTAATGAATTCGAAATAAAATGAAATAGAGTAGACTAAAAACAATAAAAAAGCTAATTAATTCTAAAACTATTAAATAACAAAAATTAAAGAGAGAAATAGTTTTAGTTTATAAGAATAGAGGAACTTCCTCAATAACTAACAAAAGTATAAACAGATCTATCTCTTTTTTATTGCATATGTGATGAACAATTACATTCATCAACAATTATTCATCAATAATTATACATTAGAACAACAAAGCGTATGCATCAACAAAAAGTAATTGTGTTGAACAATGTGTCAGTGTAATTACATCCATCAATAATCATTCATTAACAATTATACATCGAAATAACTAAGTGTATGCATTAATATAAAGTGATTTTGAAGATAATTTTTTGGTATTTATAGTTACAAGTTTGGAATTGTAAAATTCATTTAAAAATTTATGATATACATAACGTTATGAGAATTAGATTGTTTAAAGTTGAAAGTATGCAAAGTTTCTTACTAAAATCTAAATATGTGCCATATTAAGATGTATGGTAATTCAAAGGACATTTTTGTTCTTTAGTGTTAAAGGATATTTTGAATATAATTTAATGTGTTTGGTTGTTACGAAACACTTCATCTACCGAACTCTATTTTAAAATAAAAAATAAATTAAACATTTCTTTAATTAATCCTACCTAGAAACATAATGGATTAATACCATATAAGTATTATTTAAGTAATATTTAATTAATTATTTCTTTCATTTAAATTAGTAAAAGGGTAGAATCATAATCCTATTTTAAAGTTAAGATCTTCTCACTTATAAGAAAAATAAGAATAATTTTTGGACTCGCCCTCCGCTCGTTTGCCTATATCAGTCAATACACATTTTTTTTAAAAAGTATAAAGATTATTAATAATATTGTTTTATTTTTAAAAATTAAAAGGAGTATATACTCCTTAAAATGAGTATAAAGAATCTATGCGATTTTTTATCCAAACACTTTTTTTCTAGATAGAATAAATGAAATAATAAGTTCTAAATTTAATCAATAAAAACATAAAGTTGTAGAATATAAAAATATTTAGTAATACCATTTTTCTTCTTCAACGCTTCCTCTTCTTTCGTTATTAGGGTTATTTACAAATATGAAATCACACCATGATTTTATTTTCATACAAGTAGTAAATCATTTATAAATTCTAAAAAAACACATTAAATATAATGCATGCTAATTTTTTTAGATTTAATTATGAGAAAAAACTAATTACATGAATTATTCAATTGTCTTATCTAATAACCTAGAGTGTTCACTACATGATAATCAACTTGTTATAACAAACATAATCTTTAAAAGAAGATTTGTACATCAGACATGGAAATAAAAAAATTTATTTTCTTTTTCATTGCCATTATTCAAGAAAAAGTAGTCAATTTACCTTCCTTCAACCGAAAAATTGAATGTAACAAACAATGAACTAAGTAAAAATATGCAACATTGAAATGAAAAATAATACTTACCAAACAACAAATAAATGTCCATGACGCGTTTAACCTTCTTGAAGAATGCATCGAATGCACTGAAATGATTAAATTCTAATTCAGATATTATATTCTCCAAGAATTTACCGTCAATAAATTAACAAAACAACATACATATTCTTTCTCACACAAGTAGGTTTGTTTTACCTCATGAATGTTGAGCAGACTTTTTGTCCAAATGAAAAACTCTCTAGAATTATTTATCACCTGTTGCGTTAAAAACATAAATTTTTGATGAAAATAATGAAACAAAACATGTAATATTAGTTCTATCTATATACATATATGTCTAAAATTTATTGATCAAAAGAAACATGAAAAATTTGAAGAAAAATTTTGTGAGATAAATCAATTCACATGCTATTGTCATGAGAAGACATCAAAATAATGTATTTTGTTGGAAAAATCATGTATGTAATTTTATCGATGGAACTTTTCAAATTCTTTAACTTAAAATTAAATAAGAGATGTTTTGAAATGTTTGAACTTCATTTGTTTGAATGACTATTTATCTTTCATTATATCTTTATTACTTTAAAGTTTATTATCTAATTATTTATTAAAAATACTTTTACATTTAAAAAAAAAAAATATTTAAGTGAAGGGTAAAATGGTAATTCAACTTTGAGGTTAGGAGCTTCCCACTTATAATAATACTAGTCTCTGGGAATATGCATTGCATGTTTATTCCAAAATATTTAAAACAATTTTTCTATGACAAATGATAAAATTTAAATGACATATATATATATTATTAGACTTTTTTTGTGCTACAAATAAAAATAAAAGCAATACAATAGAAAACAAAAATAACAAGCTCATAAGTTGAGATTAGATATTCTTGCATATTCGATAGTACTTTGCTGACATATATATAGTACTCTAATTAAAGATAAATACATATTGTAATGAAAAATTATTTATCTTGTGAAACTAACGATTATGCAGGAACAATAAAAACTAAATTGATGCATATATTAAATCACATCATGACCAATCCAAATGTGATTAGAACCTTGTATAGATCCAAATATATGAAAATTAAGAAAGTAAGCAAAAAAAGAAGGTAGGGTGGTTGTAAGGGATGGGGTTGATAAGTACTTGAAGCTGAAGATGGTGGAGAAAAAAATTCAAGAAACTGTGAATATTTTAACCAAATGAAATAGCAAAAAGACTCATTTATAACGTGATATTAAGAGTAGTAGAAAAGACTCAATTTATTATGAGATGTTAGGAGAAATAGAAGAGATTCACATTATTATAAGATGTTTGGAGTAGTTGAAACGACCTAAATTATTATGAGATGTTTTTTTTTCATTTTTTAAAATACGGTTTTTAATTTCTGAACTAATGCATTATACCTACATCCAAAGAGAATGCTAAAAGCCTAAAGCATTGTCATATTAAAAGTAAATAAACTATTAGTCAAATGAAACTGGACTATACTTAATTTAATTTACTCAAATTCATCATTTTTGGATTTTTAAAGGAATAATTAAATTGATTTTTTATATATATTTTTTGATATATTAATTAAGTCTAGGGGTAAAATGATAATTTAAATTTTTATTTTGAAGTTTTTCATGTTTAGTTTATATATATGTTATACAATGAAAACAATAAAAAAGCCTAAACATTAAACAAAACAAATAAAAAGAGATAAAGAGAAGAGAGCACAGAGAGTTCTACATTTTTTTCAACTATTTTGAGTGTGTACAATCTTGTGTTAAATACCACTATTTATAGATAGGTCGAAGAACACAAGAGTTGTCATGGCTCATGTATATGACATTAACTCATATGAGATCATGAATGAGAGGTAGGAGTAAAAATCATAATGAAAATAATTAGTGAAAATTATTATATTTACATAAAGGAGAGTTAGTGGAACATTAATACAAATATTTATATATAAAAAAAACTATATATAATATAGATCCGATTTTTCTTATATATATTATTTACATAAAGGAGAGTTAGTGGAACACTCATACAAATATTTATATATAAAAAAAACTATATATAATATAGATCCGATATTTTTCTTTTTGGGAGGACAAACACAACCATTCATATTTCCAATTGGAATACAAAAGGAACAAAAAATTCATAATTTACTCCAACATGAAATCAATACAAAGATATTTCATAGACATTATGGTGGTTGTATCATGACTAATGTGATGAGTTACTATTTAATATCGAATTTATTAAATAGTTAAAGATTGTAATTTAATATAGAAGTAAAATTGTCATCTATATTTTGTCTAACATTCTTTCTACTTTTAAGCGTATGTTATTCTTACGAAGTAAATATAAACTTCTTAAAATCCACAAAAACATTATAAAAAATTCTTCAATCATTAAAGGAATAAATTCAAGTTCCTAACAGTAATGGAGGTAAACACTAAATATCTATTTGCTTATAATTATCATGAAAAATAGAAGCAACAAAGTAATTCAACTGCCTGCAAAAGCACCATATATTTATCCCTGAAAATAAAAATCTACCTCATAAGAGGTGACAACAAAATTTTTATAGTTTAACTTTACGTGAAAGATCAAATCCTTAGATAACAATTAAAGAATTGAGCATGATTTATATGATAAATAAACAATTAAAACATTAGACGGAATACAAAATACGAAAGAACGTACCATAAGAACTTTATGTAAAAAAGGAGAGGAAGATGAGAGTCTTACATTGTCTAAACCAAATTCAACTACACAATATTATCGGTAAAAGAATACCTGAAAAAGAAAAGACACAAATTAGGGATGAAGAAATATAAATTTGTGGGGATTGTAATATATAACAGTTTCTTTTAATACTTTTCATTTGAAATGTTTGAACTTCCACCTATCAAATTAATGTAACCTATTTCATTCATTTGAATGACTTTTTATCTTCCATTATATCTTAATTACAATAATTTAAATTGAATACTTAAAATTGATTATTTAATTAGTTATTAGAATATAATTTTACATTTTGTACATTAAAAAAAATATTTAAGTGAAGGACAAAATGGTAATTCAACTTTGAGGTTAGAGCTTCACATTTTTAGTAATATATGATATGATATGATATGATGATTATGGGTTCAAACCTATTATTTTTTACACATAAATTTATACTCCACATATTTGAACCTAGTGCTAGCATGCTGCATCCGCCAATCTTTGACCAAATTCAACCCAAAAGTTAGCTCATGAGGTGAAAATTGTTCGAAATCATATAAGCAGTCAACCAGAGTAATGAACGGTGCCAATTGAGCATCCTTCATCGAAATTTATTAAATCTTGAACACCCTAACGAAATTTCTGACTTCGTCACTATGGGTCAACAACAGCACACCCCTTCCCCCACAAGTTCCCTTGGATACTTGGGTCTAAATCAGTATAAAATCTAGGTTAGGATTGTTCAAAATAATACAGTGATAACAACTTAACAACATCAATCAATGAGTAAAACTTGATAGTTAACACAATATATGAATGTCAATTAATAAATCTATCAATTTGTGTAGAAAATGGGAAAGAGGTTATACAAATTAGAATACCTTAGGGCGTTCATCGGATTTAGGGCGTCCAGCAGACATTTTAACTCAGAATTTGAGACTCAAGATTGGAAAATTGTGAGTGAACAGAGTGATTCCACTTTACTGATTTTATGTAATGAAAAAGGAAGACTTGCTACGTTTTTCCATGTCAAGATTCCATCAACTAAAGTCTCTATATATGATTATATATAATATTTTTTCGTTTTAGTTGTTTGTCTTACTTTTTTTTTCTAATGTGTCTTAAAAACAAAAGTGTATTTTAATGGTTCATTGATTTTAACTTTTCCGTATGACATGTTTAATTAAGATTAGAAGATTGAAAAAATATTTTGATATATTATAGTATCTTTAATTTAATATTACAAGATTTAAAAAATTATCTATCTTTTTAAATCGATATAATATATAAATGTGCTTTTTAATTTGATCTATTTTATTTTTATATCCTCCAATTTTGGATATATACAGGTAGACACTTAAGCTTATATAACATAGAACAAATAAACACACAAGTCTTATATGACACAATACATGTAGTACACTACGTAAGATAAAAAATAAAATATAGGATATTATGTAAAACACATGTGTATCTATTTATTAAACTTTATACAAGTTTAAATGTCTATTATGTATATCCAAAATTAAAGAAAATAAATTTAATTTATAGCCAAATTAAAAGATATATTTATATTTATGCCTTTTAAATTTTGAGCTAAAGTGAAACATCGCGATCAAATTAAAAAGGAGAGTAATTTTTGTTTGTTGTTTGTTGTGTAGGGCCTCTTTGAACTTGGCGCTAATGACATTATCATTTAACTTTGTGTAGGGCCTCTTTGAACTTGGCACTAATGACATTAACATTTAACATACTTTTTTAATTATCTATTTAGATGTATTAAAAAAAGCATAATACATATATATGCTATTTAATTTGACTTCATATCATATTTATATTCTCAAACTTTGAATGTTCACAAAAAAATATTCAAATTTGTATAAAATTGAACAAGTAGACATATTAATCTTATGGACACAAAACACATAGGAAGCAAATTATCAAGTAGAATGTCACATATGACTTTTGTGTCTATTTGTTTAATTTTATACAAGTTTAAGTGTCTAATTGTGCACCCAAAGTTGGATGATATAAATATAAAAGGGCAAGTACCTCCAACCTATGTCCGAAATCTCAGAATTTGTTACCAAAAAAAGAAAGATATCATTATTTTTTAACATACTAAAAAAGAAAGGAGATCATTTTTTTTAAACAGAGAGAGTAATATTTTACCTACAATATTTTACCTTTTTGAACATTTTTACCCATTTTAACTAAAAATGAAAAAAAGATTTATTTTAGAATTAAAATATTGGCCATATTTTCTGACCATTTAGCATTATGACGTGAAATATATAGTATAACAAGAGTTTGTAGAAAATTAATAAACATTCACAAACTAAACCATAGAATATGTAACTTCCTCAAATTTTATTACCCATACACTTGTTTGGACTTAGATTTTCCCACCATTTTCCAACAAATTTCAAATTTTCAAACACCACAAAACCCCAATCACCACCTTCCCTTATAAACAAACTCATTTGCTTCATTTTTTTTCTTTCATTTCTCATACAATTCCTAAAATTGATCATTCGCTCTCATTTCATTCTCGTCCTTCCTCCCTCGACGATACCCTTTACCTACAAAAAGAAAAGAAAATGCGTGAAATTCTCCATATACAAGGTGGCCAATGTGGCAACCAAATCGGGGCTAAGTTTTGGGAGGTGGTATGCGCCGAGCATGGGATTGATGCAACCGGCGCGTACCATGGGGAGTCAGATATTCAACTCGAGAGAGTGAATGTATATTATAATGAGGCGAGTTGTGGGCGCTTCGTACCTCGTGCTGTTCTTATGGATTTAGAGCCCGGTACTATGGACAGTGTTAGATCTGGAACTTATGGTCAGATTTTTAGACCTGATAACTTTGTATTCGGTCAATCTGGTGCCGGTAATAATTGGGCTAAAGGTCATTATACTGAAGGTGCTGAGTTGATTGATTCCGTTCTCGATGTTGTTAGGAAAGAAGCTGAGAATTGTGATTGTCTACAAGGTATTTTGTTTAAATGTTTGATTAATTGATTTGAGAAGGTGTAATTGTGATGCTGATACGGTGTTTATGCTTATGTGTATTTTTCATTTGTTAATTCGTGCTAATTGTTTTTGATGCTATAAGTTTATGATTTTACGCGTTTGAGAAGCTCCAAATTATCTTTGCCTACAAGGTGTTTGTTTAAATGTTTATGTGTTTGTTTTATTAAGAAACTGACAATTTGTTTAAATGTTTAGGTATGATGTTGATTTGTTAACTTGTGCTGATTGTTTTTTTTTTATATTGAAAGTTCTGTGGGTTTTTATCATTGAGAAGCTGAAATCACAAACGTTTGAACATAAATCGTAATGCTGCCAAGGTGTTTGTTTGAATGCGTATGCATGACATGATGTATTTTTGTTAATTTGAGAAGCATAAAATCGTGATCGCTTACATTTATGTTTAAATGTTTGTAATTGCCTACATAGTGCTGTTTAAATGCTTGTGTGTATACTGATTTGTTTATCTTGTGGGATTACGTTTGATATGGTATATTCAATAATTTTACCGTTTCATATATGCTTATGAGAGAATTTATAGTTTTAGAGAATCTCGACTTGCTTTATAACTTGAACATCGAATGAATCAATGGTTGGTACACCACAGTGGGTGCTATGTTGATTGAATCTATTCTTGAGGTTGTGCACAAGTAACCTGAAAATTGCTATTGCCTAAAGGTGTTCTCGAAATGTTTGTACATATTATAAACTTGTGGAATTGGTTCTACTATCAGCCTATCACAACTTCTAATGTTTATCGATTTCATTTGCCTGTGATTTTATTTTTTGGGGTATATACATAATCATACATGCACCATTGTTGCTTATATGTGTGACTATACGCAGGGTTTCAGGTGTGTCATTCCCTGGGAGGAGGGACTGGGTCTGGAATGGGGACACTTCTCATTTCAAAGATTCGAGAGGAATACCCAGATAGGATGATGCTGACATTCTCTGTCTTCCCATCGCCAAAGGTTTCAGACACAGTTGTAGAGCCTTACAATGCTACATTGTCTGTTCATCAGCTTGTAGAGAATGCAGATGAGTGCATGGTTCTTGACAACGAGGCTTTATATGACATTTGTTTCCGAACCCTCAAACTAACAACTCCTAGCTGTAAGTATCCTCTATTCATATTCAATGACATAACTCATATACTTATGTGTCTAGTTCAACAAGCAACGATTTTGAGCTGTGGTGATGGAGTCTTCTAATATGTTATTTGATGTTAGATAATTGAAACTAATATTCTGATTAGCGCCAGTGGCCTCCCATTTTTTGCAGCCATTTCATTTTCTTAAAGCTTATCTTAATCAAACTTCATGAAACGTGTTTCATCAACTGTTTAGTTATTAAAACTTTTCCTCAATTTTCATTCATAGTCTAACTTTATATAGTGAATTTTTGCTTAGCTGACCATAACTCATTTGGGATTGAGGGTTGGTTGGTTGTGCTTGCTTAGCAATAATTAATACGAATATGCTTCATGCTGTGAATCACTTATTCTGCATCTTAGAAAGTTATCCGTTTGCTGATGGTGCTTTTGTTTTCTAACAGTTGGTGATTTGAATCACTTAATATCTGCAACCATGTCCGGAGTTACTTGTTGTCTCAGATTCCCTGGACAGCTTAACTCTGATCTGAGGAAACTTGCTGTGAATCTCATTCCTTTCCCCCGTCTTCACTTCTTCATGGTTGGGTTTGCTCCACTTACCTCACGTGGTTCACAACAGTACCGCGCTTTATCTGTTCCTGAGCTTACTCAACAAATGTGGGATGCAAAGAACATGATGTGTGCTGCTGACCCTAGGCATGGCCGCTATTTGACAGCATCAGCAATGTTTAGGGGGAAAATGAGCACCAAGGAAGTTGATGAGCAGATGCTTAATGTGCAGAACAAAAATTCTTCATACTTCGTTGAGTGGATTCCCAACAACGTTAAGTCAACAGTCTGTGATATTCCACCAACTGGTCTAAAGATGGCATCGACTTTCATTGGAAATTCAACCTCAATACAAGAGATGTTCCGTCGTGTCAGTGAGCAATTCACAGCCATGTTTAGGAGGAAGGCTTTCTTGCATTGGTACACAGGGGAAGGAATGGATGAGATGGAGTTCACTGAGGCAGAGAGCAACATGAATGATCTGGTCTCTGAGTACCAACAGTACCAAGATGCAGTAGCAGATGAGGATGAAGGATACGAGGACGAAGATGAAGCATATCATGACTAGTATGCTTATGCCGGGAAATCTTATCTTATATTTTAAGTAATAGTTCGTTTCAACTGTGCATGAACTTTTTAGTAGTGAAGAGAAAGCGACTAACCTGTATTTTTGTCGAACTTGTCACTACCCCTTAATTGCATATTGAATATTTGTTGCTTTTGCTAAGCAATCTGTGATTGAGTAATGATAAAACATGCTGTAGTTGGTATATACTCATACTACTTACATTATGTCCAGTAAAATGAACCTGTGCTTATTACTACAGCAGCAAATACCTATGATATTGGATGCAGAAACCATAACTTTTAGTATCTTGTTATTAGCATTTATATTATTTTTTTTTAAAAACATTTCTTTCAAATTGTGTAATGCTGGCTTGAAGGATTGCTGGCCTAGGATCTCAACCCTCAAAACCTGGCTATTAAAATGTTGATTGCAAATTAAACATAAAAATCTGAGCACCTTGTTATAAACACAGAGAGAAATATTAAGAACGCTACCTAAACTCTGTGTGAATTATTAGTTTCATTCTTAAACTACTGACAACCTTAAAAACACCCAGATCCCTTGACTAAATGAACTTTTAACACGTCCTTGATTTTGCAACATGCGTGAAACATATCCCTAGATTCTCTTCAGGTTTAGGGGTGTTTAAAACACTTCTCTCACTTTTTCGTTTAGGAACTTTGTACTCTTACAAGGGTTTGAAACTACTTGTTATATCATGTGGCAAATCCAGTGTGTATCTAAGTTTACTTATTCAATTATAGAGGTGTTTTTGAGGTTGTCAATAGGTCAGGAACAAAATTAATAATTGTGTTCCCTTGTTGGATAAACACCATCTACGCTATGCTCATCTTTCTTTCTTTCTTAACCAGAGGTCTTAAGTTTGAGCATGATAAAATAACTTTAGGTAGATAGTGTTTTACTCCCAAAGTGAAACTTCCGAATATATTGGATTATACGACTACGTCCCAAAACAGGTATCGAAACACCTGCGAAAATCGATTGAGTGCACAAGTGTACAAGTTACAACTAGTCATGGCTTTGGTTTCTATGTCAAAATTAACAATTGGTTACTGAGGAATCCCTATCCATGGAGCTTGATTCTTCTAAGAAAAAAATTAAAAATTAAATATATATGAGATTCCAGAATACATTGAATAAATAAAGATCATATAAATAATAAAAGAAAGACACATTGCAATTTGTAATTTCCGCAAAATTGTCCACATTGAAACAATATAAAATAGCAAATCCAAATCACCATTCTGCAGGCTCTATTATATTATAAATTATAATAATACATTAACAATTATGAACAAGAAAATGGTCTACATTCGGCAGAAAATTAAATTAGACTAATATACTATGGGTGAATTGGTAAACAAAAATTTGTATCAACTTTTTATTATACATCATATATATATCCTATTTTTTATCGTTCACTAATAAAGTATATGCACTTAATAATAACCAACGAGATGACTTAATTGGTTTGGTGGATAGTTACGTACCCACAGTAACGACCCGAAATCAATCCCTCCTCAATGTCTTCTGAGTCGAGCCTGCTGTTACACAATTGGATAATAATATTGAACGGATTGTTGTTAACCTAAACACTACAATCTATGCATTATGATTTCGATATTACAATTCATGCTTATGATTTCCATATAACGTATGCCAACCAAACAACCTCCCTTAACCATCAATCGATACTGCTCGTGCAAAATCCTACGTACATCATTGGTAATATCAAAATTATGTACTTGAAAAATATTTAGTCTATCAATAAGAAATACCTTCTAGTGGTTAAGTGGCATTTCTTATTGGACTCATCCAAATTTTTCCTATATAAACAAACCCTCTTTTCTTCCATATATCTCATAAACAAATTCTCTTCTTACTATTCTAAGAAGAAGGGATATTATTCTTGTTTTACCAAATATGGAGCTCATTATTTTCCTTGTTTTTTCATTTGTCATTCATGGAGCTCTTGCCAATAATGGTATGTACTCTTCTTTTATATATGTAGTATTTAAACGTACGTAAATACTAGTTTAGGAAACTTATGAGTTTCTCCTTAGCGAAAGCAAATGAACTTTCTTTTTATCTATGTTTATCTAATTCATGTTATAGACCTTTGGTAACGATTTGCTAGTGACGATACCTTGATACATTTATTATTTGAAAATACAGGTGAAATTGTGTGTGAAGATTTGTCAGTAGGATTGTGTGCCTACTCAGTTGCTTCGTCAGGGAAGCGTTGCTCTTTGGAGAGTTATGAATCAATCGAGGGAACAAGAGGGTACCAATGCAAGACCTCGGATGTGTTAGTGTCCAATATTGACATAACAAATTCGATTGAAAGTGACGAGTGCATTAGTGCTTGTGGAGCTGATAGAAACTCTCTTGGCATTTCTTCTGATTCACTTCTTGAATCAACATTCACTTCTAAGCTGTGTTCTCAACAATGCAACCAAAAGTGCCCTAACATTGTTGATCTTTACTACAATCTGGCTTTGGGAGAAGGTATTACATTTCATACTTCAAACGTCCTTAACTTTTATAGTGGCATCGTGAAAGAATTTATACACTATCAGGTCAACGAAAAAAAATGATTTTTTAGCGGGCCAAATATAAAAGGAGCTCTTATTACAAAATCGTGTCATTTATAAGTAGTAATTGTAACTTGATGAAATGATCAACATTAATATGGATGATGTAAGAGATTTTTTTTTTTTTTTACAGTGTCAGTGTGTATAAGGTAAATCGTCTATTTTTAGTAATTAAGCTATGGATTTTTATGTGTCAAAAACTTATCATATATTGTGACAGGGGTGTATTTGCCAGCATTTTGCAAGGGAAGAAATTTGAACAGACGCCGTGAAATGAGCCAAATCCAAAGTTCAGGTGTGGCATGGGGACCGTCAGCTGCCTCGAGTGGATATGGTCGACAGTTGAGTGAAGGGCCTGCAGCAAGCGTTGCACTCACATTCGAGGCTGATGCACCGTGGTGATCATGAAGATTTTCCAATTGCACTAAAGAGTTCATAGGTTGCTCTGTTTAGACATTGCCCCCTGTTTGTTGTTTGCTTTTACTAAATAATCTATAGACGTTTGAGGATTACTTCAGTTGTCGTTTCAATTCATTATATGAATTTGTCATTTCATTCAGAAAAAAAAGGCAATAGAATGCCTAGTGCCTAAATTGTTGACTTGGTTTACTTTCCTTATTTGCAAATTACAATTGGAGATTATCATACAATGTGAAAGTCATAAAAAAAGGCTTGACTACTAAAAATATTGAAGTGTTGCAATTACAGAACAATTTTCTTGAAGGAGAGATCCCTCGAGAAATCAGTGATCTTCGTTACTTGACTGTCCTAGACCTGCAATTTAATCAGCTTACTGGATCTGTTGGTAATTTCTCCAACGCCTTGTAAACTTTTGAAGTACAAGGTTGTAAACTGAAGGGTGCCATTCCGAGTAGAAATTAGTAATCTTACTGGAATGACAACCATGAGTCTGTCTTACAATGAGTTGACTGGACGTATTCCAAATACTGTACATGACATGTCGATGCTTCAAGAACTTTATTTATTTAACAACAAGATAGAAGGAACCATACCAGATGTTATCTGTCATTTAAAGAGTCTAGGCGCATTAGTCTTACAAAGAAGTCGAGAAGAAAAATAGTGCTTACAGGTCTATATATTCTATTAGGGACTGGATCACTCTTCTCGTTGGCTGTTGGATTTGCGGTGTTAAGATTGAGAAACACAAAGAAGAGTGCAAGTCAAGTTCTCTTATTATCATTACCCTCTATTAGTTTTATGAATTCCCAAAATTCATTATTTTCATATATCAGATTAGTCATCAAATTAATGTATCTCGCGCATCAAATGTAATGTATATTACTTAACAATTAATGTATCTCGTGTATTAGATTAATGTATTAGCGCTGATATTATTACATCATTTGAAGGATCTTTGTCATTATAAACTTATAAGGAACAAATGGTAATTTTACCGTAAATTTGCCCTACATTATAGGAATCCTATTTGTAAACTGACTTAAAAAAGAAACCTGTTTTAGGTTTCCCTTAAAGCCAAAATAATATAATATTATGTTATAGGAATCCTATTTGTAAACGAACTTAAGAAAACAAAACTATTTAGATTTTCCTAAAAGCCAAAATATTCCATATCTATATCATAAAAAAAAATATCAATGTAAAAAAATATATAAAATATCAATATTTAATATACATACATATATATATATATACTAGTTTCTGAGCACGTGCTTCGCACGTATGTTTCATGTGAATTTTTATAGATACGTTAGAATGACCAAAATTTTATGGAAATATATATGTAAATTGTAATGAATAATAAAATGTAGCAATTACAAAATAAGAATAAAGACTTACGGCAATGAAACATTCATAGAAAACTAAATTAAGAAGTCTAACAGAGAGAAAAAAAGATAAAAAGAAACAGAATATTTAAGAAAAAAATACAATATAGACGTTATTCTTATAAGATTGATGTATATATCGATGAAAAAATAAGTACAAAATTAGTACATAACTGTTTGAGTTCTTATTGACTCCTTTCGTATCCTATCAAAATTCAAGAGTCTTCATCATCTACTTTACTATAGAATAAAAATAATAGCCTAATAATCTTGGTAGGGATTTCATGAGATAAAGAAGTTGAATTTATATAAATAGAATTGAAGGAATATCAAAAGATATCTTAAAGCTTTAGTTTAAATATTTGGAGGTTATGAATATGAAAAGATGAGAGTTATGAATATTAAGAGTATAAAAGTTGAATAAGTAATTAAAAAATAATAATAAATAAATGAAGAATATGGAAAAAAAAGTAAAGTTAGCAAATCATGTAGAAAGAACAACTAAAGTTCTTATCATGTAATTAAGCATCAATGAATTTGAATTTGTGAAGCTAGATTATATACATCTCAAAAAGATTTAAAAAAATAATTATTAGATACATATAGATTATAGATGATTTAGATACTTAATTAGATATTAATCTTAGGAAGTCTAAAAGTCATCAACATTTAATTAAATTTATACAATAAAATATTGAAGTATTTTATAACAATTTAATTTATAGAAGGGATAAAATCGTAATTCAAAACGAAAAATATGAACACCACTTTCTTGAAAACATCGAATTTTAAATACATGCAATTTTAAAATAATATATCACTATTTTATTTATTAAAATAGTTTACATTAAAAATATTTGTTTATTATATTATATATTAAAATTTCATAAGAAGAAAATGTAAAAGAGACGATGTAATTAAAACTAATTTTTGCGAAAACAAGAACTACATACACATTACACTCTCCAGATTTCTATTTTTTTTTTTACTGCATCCAGATTTTGATTGAGACCATGCACTATCATGCATAAAATAAAATAAATAAACATGAAAGCAGTTTTTAAAAACTACACAGTACACACGTGTATATTTTTAGAAAAAGTAGAATTATTTAATTTAAAAAGAAAACTGAAATTGGAATATCAGAATTAAAACTGTGTATTTCTTTTACAAAAAACGAAAGATGTGGATCAATATAAAATATAACTCAACATATGTTTTTTTTTTTCATTTTATTATAATATGTGTGACACAATCTCCGTATTTATAACAAAATAAATGTAGATAATAATATATATGTATATAAAAGAAATTGAAATTATTACACAAATAGGGTCAATATCAAATTGTAATTTAATTAAAATCTAATAATAATAAAAAAAAACTATAGATTACTGCAAACAAAAGAAAATGAAAAATAGTACCCCACTTTCTTAAAAACATGGCATTTTAAAATAAAATAATAAGTAATAAATTACTATTTTATTTTTAAAATGTTTTTACAATTACTAAATATTATCATATTTATGGAAAAAAATTACAATTAAAATTTATTATTTGTAATTATATTAATGATAATGATTAATGATTAAAACCAAAGCACATGCAGAGAAAAGAAAGAACAAGTGCAACAGTTGAACAAGAAATGGAACATAGAAGAACTCATTTTGCTTGAACTCAAGCTTTGTTGTTGTATTATTATTTACAAGCAGACTTAGAGTTATATATAACATCAGCGTTAACTTCTAACTCCTACGATAACTCTAACAAATAAGACTCCTAGCTTAATAAACAACTAACCTGATTATCCTTCCTAAAATATAGAAACTGTTATTTGACGCAGTAAACTGTAGAAGTAAAACAGTAAAAGAAAATTCTAACATGCATTAATTTTATCACTCCCCGTTAGTGCATGTTTACGATCAATAACTCCAAGAGAAGCCCTGAAATATTCAAACTTAGGCTTTATCAAGGTCTTAGTAAATATGTCGGCGACTTGCTTTTCGTAGAAATTCCTTTCAGAATAACTTTTTGTTCCAGCACTTTCTCTCAAATGTAATGATGACGAACTTCTATGTGCTTTGTCAATCTTTACGTTTCTTTATTTTTTCATTACTGTCTGACTTTATTGTATTGAGAACCTGGTCCCATCAATATTAGTGGACGCATACATTCCAACATAGAGCTGGCAATTACAACTTATATTAATAAAATGAGTCCATATTAGCCATATTTAATGGTTTGAATCACTCCTATTTTAATTGTCAAATATGAACTTCAAACTATTTTAACGATCTCTACAAATATGGTCAAAATAGGTTGAATATGAATATATATATTTGACCCATAATGGAAAAACGAATTAAGAAATATATATACTAAAAACAAATCACCCTCTCTCTCTCCGCCCCTGTCATGAGTGAGTTCCACTACCCACACCTTCCACATTGTCAAGCTTACAACAAATTCTATCACTTCCACTATTCAGCTTAACCATTATCTATATCATGCATCTTGCGCTTTAACTATAACGATCAAAATTTGTGTTGTAAATTTTAGTACTAAATTAATAATAAAATTTTTATGTTAATCCATGCTTGTTATCAAAGATTCATACTCTGTTCAAGCTTTGAAACAATGGAAGCTTTGATTACAACTAGTAAAGAATTAGAGTAGAGAAGACAACTTGTAGAATGCAAAGCTTGAACGATTCTATTTCATCAGTAAAGTATATATACAGATTAATTGGAAGCTTCTAGACTATTACACTTTGAGCTAACTAACTATACACATTGAATACATGTGATAACTAACTCTCTAACTAATTCTATAACTAACTATGTGAGTTGAGCTGTACAATGCAATATAATACTTAATACTTGTAAATTAGAAACCACCAATTAGATTTTGCTTATATTTGATATATATATATATATTAGTGAATATAAAACATTGCATTAATTGCTTGTAGCGTACAAAAGCCTACGTCCCGTATTAAATGATTTTAACCCAATTCGTCCATTTACCAGAAAGAAGAAGCACGAGTGAGTTCCACTGTCTATCTTAACCACAAACTCTATCAACTTTAGAGTCAATTATATATAACGATGATGGATTTTGTGTTGAGTCCATACCGTACGTGTAAATTTTAGTTAATCACTAATAATGAAATTTGAGTGTGTTCAGTCCATACGTGTGTATAATTGAGCACTACAACTAAACTTAATTAGTACTAGCTTAGTGACAATAATAATGGTTAGCAGTAAACATACAACTCAATTAGTCATAATATATATAGTACTCCAGTTTGTTGGCTTAGTAATAGTAGTACAGTTTTTTTTACATTTCAGTCATTAACTAGAATTTTGAAGAAGCTTTCATTTAGCAATAGAATTAGGCCACCTGTACAAATAGGAAGATATCATTGCAAATACATTGTTTATGCATGGGTCTACCGGAAACAACCTTTGGTTTGTTGTTGCTGCGGGTGTTGTAGGTTGTAAAACTGAATCTGAGCTCGTAAATACCGATGGTTTATGATTGTTGATCTTAATCATTGTTTGATGAAGATGATGGGTTATTATTGTTTGATGTGGGTTATTGTTGTTGATCTAAGATATTGGGTAATTAATGTATATGAAGGGAGGTGATTGGTTGGGTTTTCAATTTCTTGGTCATCTCTGAATTATATACAATCTCAAGTCGCGTCTTAATCTTGGTTTTCAACGAAATCAATATTTCGGGAGCCATTGCTTAGGTTTCTGATTTGCTAATTCTTTGATGGGGTTTTGAGAGTTTGTTCGTGTATAGTATACTTCTTGTAGACTCTTAAATTTTACAACTTGAATCTACACTTGCAGATTATAGTGTTTAAACTGCTAGAAGCCAACATTCTTGAGACTTTGGAGAATGAAGTTAAAGATGAGTCTGAAAGACTTTTTGACTAGATTACCTTGACAATGAATAATGTTGAGAGATCTAATTTCTACTACATAATGAAAGACAGCTTCCAAACGGAATTGATCATCAAGGAATATCTTAATCACTTTTCACACTCTCCTTTAAAATTTCAGGTGGACATATATGGTTTGGACAGTACAGAATACAATTTTGATTCACAATTTTATCTAGCTATAGTTCTCCAACTAAGACAGGATTTTCCCCAATGAATGGGTGACATTGAAATATGCGACAGTCTCATTTCTTCAGCTGACATTGCAACTTTTAAGAAGCTAAATCTCAAGGTTTTTAGCATGGATGATCACAGTAGGATGAAAGCCAGAGACCAACGATATTCTACATAACTGATCTCGATTATTATTTTATTGGCAATCTTTTGAGAGCAAACTGGTCCCCATTAGAAAAAACATTCAACTTACAAATCGGAATAACCTTGAAACAAAGATACGGTTAGAGAGAATTCTTAAGTTCACAACAGAGCTTGAAATAAAAACTTGGTCTGAGCAGACTAGTGATTCGTTTAAAGGATATTCCTGTCATTTGTTTGAGGTGGATACCATCACTGACATCGACATTGAGAAGCTGAAACATTGTAGTGATCTTAGGAAAAGGTATTTGTATGTGTAATTACTTCCCATTAATTATGTCATGCTTTACTAATGTGGTTGATTTAAATGCTCGTTCGTTTGATAATTGTATCAGGTATGAGCTTGATACTCCAACCGATGAGATTAATGAGGAATTAGAGTCAGCAAATGGAAATGTAAGAGCACTGGTTGACAGGATCAAAGAGCTTAATGTCACGGCAAGAAAGACTAGAAAGATTTTGGAAGAGAGAACTTGTATTAGCTTGAGAGTTTTACTTACAACTTTGGTTGGATTGTTGGATGATTTACAAATGAGAGGCCCTCCTATTTATACTACTCCCTAAGGGCCTAAGAATAAATATTATTCTACAAGTCCCTAAGTAAATACACTTTAGTTCATGTTCTAGAGAATTCTACACTCTCAAAAATATGCCACACTCTTCCAAAAAGGTTGTAAAGTATTCTAGAGAATTCTAGGGAATTCTCTAGTCTTCTCCAAAGTTCTAGAAGGGTCTAGAGTCTTCTACAAACCTCTTCAAGGCTCTAGATCCTTCCGCCCCATTCAGATGCTGAAAATGGCCAGAATTGTGGCGGGACGTCACATTAAGTTGTATGTCAAGATGTCTCAGTTTTACATTAGAATGCTATATGATCTCAATGAGAATAAGATCATGGAGGAACGATTCGAAAAAGTTTTAGGCTCACATACGCAAGTTCCAGTGGTAATATACTGCCTGGGAAGTGTTGAATATGATTTGAGTCCAAAGATTCAACTGGCTCGTGGATTGGCAATCTGGAAATATATGATCCAGTCATGTCTGAGCTTGATAAATCGGCTTGCTATGAACTAGGTCTTGCGGTTCTAGAGTATAACGATGATTGTAAGAGGAAAGCTCAGAGACCAACTATGTTCTACATGCCGTATCCGTCCCATTTTCTTATTGGAAATTTATTGGGAGCAAACTGGTCTTCGCTTTGTCTTAGCCATATCATACTGTTGACATGCTCACTTCACGAAGAATTCAAACAAGTGTCCCACGATCTGTTGAATAATCATGAAGCAATGATCCGATTACAGAAGATTTTAAGTTTCACAATAGATGAGCAATTTCCACAAGTTGCGTGGCATTTCTTTGGCGTGGATGCAAACTTTGATACATATCTCCATTTTGAAGTCTTTGTGTGGATCATAAGAGGGTCTCTTTCATAATTCAAACTTTTCTATAGGGACTTTTACATCCCTATATATATATCTCCATGATTGTGTCCACTATCTTTATATTGCATTTGACACTATGAAGATGAACAAGAATGTTCATCTTGGATGCTTCTTTATTACTAAGAAAATCAAATACTTTTTTTAATGAGACATTCCGGCAACATATCGGCCATGGTACGGTGGTTGTGAAGGATCACTAAAGAAACCTATTAAAACCCAAAATAATATAATTCCTATTTATAAATGGACTTAAAAAAGAGACACACTATAGGTATTTCTCGTTGAAAAAGGTTCATGACCATTCCATATTTTGATTGAATCGCTTAGAAAAAAATTAGTAATATTTTCAGAACGAAAAATCTCACTATTTCATTGAGGAAGTAGTGTTTCCAATACTATATTATTCCAATGAGTTGGATCGATTGAAAATGAATGTAAAAATCATATTATATAACACAACTTCCTCCCAATTCGTGGCGAAAGCAAAATAAGCAACAAAAAAATGAACTTTAAAAAATGGATTAGTTACTCAGGTGAATATAAATTAAGGACAATGAACTTGTGCTTTAGCAAATGTTAATTATTAGTGAGGTTAGAGTGGTCCAAAGTCAAACGCATGTTTTTCCTCCATCATTAGTCAACTCAACTTTATCATCTAGAAGTGGCTCGTAAATGTTTCTATCACTGTAAAGATGACTCATATATAGCCGTTTTTATCTAATCAGTGAAAAATTATTTTAATGTTTGTAAGTTTTAAATAAGTTTTATGTAGGAATATGTATGATCCTTAATTCAAGCAAAGTTTAGAGATATATTTGAACTTCTTTAATTATTGTGTATTATTATTTACTGCTTTGTAGTAATACGGGGACCATGTCCCAGCATACATTCCAACAGAAGCATTCTGGGACAAAGAAGATAACCACAACTGCTGATACTAAAGTGTTGGGTAACTTCTCAATAGATATAATATAAACTCATAATCCAGCTACATTCGATACACAAAATGGATACATACAACCGTTTTATTGGCGCTGAAAAGCTCCAAAAACTACAACGGAAGCGTTGGGAGAGAGCAGTAGTCGGGTGGGAGGTCGAATTCACCAGAACACAATGCTTCCAACAGAACTTGGATCCACCAGTACACAATGTTCCTAGAGTCCTGAATAAGAGAAGATCAATATAAATTACAATTACTGTAGCACAAAGAACCAATAATGGCAGATATCATAATTGATGCTTTAAGGAAGAGAACCAAACCTCTAAAGTTCATCCTTTGCTGAATCGACTTTGGCAGAGTCTGACTGAGCAGGCTTGTCACGATTCTTCTCGATAAATTCGATGATAGCCTCTTTGGTTCTCTCACCATTGTACTGTGACAAGTTACCAGAGGCCGATCTGAAGTACATAGTAGGGAATCCCTGAACATCAAAGTCACCTTTCGGGAGATCATTTGCGGTTGCGTCCTGTAAATGAGGAAGCAGGTGAGAGGAAATGACAACAAATACATGTCCTGTGCATTACAGGTAGCTAACCAACTGTTAATCGTGTTTAAGCCATACAAACCTTCTTTTTTGATACACTTTACAGATGTTTTCTACTAAAAATCAGTAAACAAAATCTCTCCAACAACGAAATCCATAACATCAAAGATAAAATGTCCACTCCATTCTTTCTGATTTTTATACTAAAAACCCGATTCTAATTCTATACATTCTTTCTTGATTATTATGCCGTTACTTAATGTAACAAAGGATGAAGTAGATACATGCATCAAATATCCATGTTTAGTTTATGAAAAAAGTTCTTACTAGTTTTGCAATGAGAACATCAGGATCGCTTTCAAATGATACAGCCACTTCATCCAAAATTGGAGCCAGACTCTTGCAGTGGCCACACCAAGGTGCGTAGAACTCTAACAGCACTGAGCAGACAAAAAGAATAATAATTTAGGAGAGCACAATTATTGTTAAAGTCAAACCCGCAGGCAATTAGCTGATGACTGCTCCCTCTTTCTCCTACTACGTATAATAGTTCCACAATCACTTAATTTACGACATCCAACTCCTCATCACAACCTTACACACTAGTAAAGAAATGCAAGTAAACACCAAAGAGGGAGAACGAAATGGTACAACAAAGAAACAACTCTTTCTCAACCAAGACATCGAATAAAGATTAAAATATTGACAGACACGCACCATTTTTTCCCGATTTGTAAACCATATCCTGGAGGGTATCCCTAACAACCACTTTAACAGGTTCGTCATTGACTTCAGGGCTGGGCTCTGACTTCACATGTGGCTTCAGTTTTCCTTCCTGTAACAATGTGGAAAATTAGAGGAAAAAGGTTAGTAAGCCTTTCCTTCCGTGCAGAATATTGTTCACAATTAACAACGCTTTTATTCCAAAATATATCCAAGAAAAAGAAGAGGATGCATCACCTTGTAATCCTTCAAATAAGCAGCAATGGCATCAGGTTCCACATGGTCCTTAATATACTTTTGTTCATCAGTGTCCATTATGATGATCACAGGTGCCTGTTCCTGCTTCAGTCCGAAGTACTGCAATTCCAAATAAAACGAATGTTCAACACGCCTTTTTACGGGATCATGGATAAAATGACAATCTAATCAGATAGTTGAAAATTTTAACCAACCTCAAAAGCACCTTGACCAGCCTCAACATCACCTAAGAGAAAGCTCACCCCATCCCCTTTGTAAATCACAGCAACATCGTTGTACTTGGACTTAAAAGCATCAAAATCAGCGCTAAAGTTCACAAATAGCAACGCCTGTAGATTTGCAAATGTCAAAAAACCAAATCAGTATCTTAAAACTTTGAAGTTAATTGTCAAATATTAATAAATGAAAAGAAAATAATACAAGTACAAACATATAACTGTAAAATTCATGAGAAAATCCTAGAATCGCTTGACGTTGAAATATAAGGTCAAATTGAAGCATTACAGCTCGCAGAATCAAGTACCTTGGCGTTAGTGCCTTCGAAGAACTTGTTAACATAAGGATGGTTGTTTGGATCATTGTCAAAAATAGTAACAACAGGAATACTAGATTCTGAAATGAACTTCTCCATTGCATCGACATCAAAGACCTGCAAGTATGTACAATCATACGGCCAATTAAAAGATAACATAGGACAGAGTTGAGCCTCATAACCATAATACAATGAGTATCAAAGATAAAAATATACACAGATAACTGTAATACCTCAAAATCAACAAAGAGTTCATCAAATGGCTTTAGAAGACGAAGAGTGGGCTTGTTGACTGGTCCACCCCGAGGGAGGTGTTTAGCATCAACAGTGTGAGCGAAATCGACCTCGCCTCGCAGTTTTTCAGCTAGTGTTATATAGTTCTCGAATTCCTCTCCGGAGGGGTCTGGAAATATACCAACCTAAAGAAACATGAAAGATTTTAGACAGCAAGAAGCTATGGCATGCTGAAAATAAACTTCAGTAATGATAAGTAAAATATCAAAAGTATCACCACTTACAATAAAGATACTTTTCTCATCAATAAGATTTGTGGCATCTTCCTTCGACTTGATTTCAGCAGATGCAGGACCCACTTGTTTCTTCAAGTAGGATACAATACCAGCTGCATCACGAGGACCGTTATAGTTTTGAACTTTCTTTCCTCCATCTCTCAATATCTTAATAGTGGGGAAACCCTGGATCTCGTACTCTTTTGAAAGTTCTCTATTGGCTTCATCATTTGCATCATACTTAGCTAGAACAATCGGAGGGTCATGACTACTCAGCTCTGAGGCAGCTTTTTCATACTGGAAAGAAACATAATTTAACATTAAATCAGTTGCATAGATTGAAAATGCCAAGAAAAACATAATGACGGAGAAAAATGATATTCCTTCCTTCATTAAGCAATGTATAGAAGAAAGTGTACCTCAGGAGCAAGACTCTTACAGTGTCCACACCTGTAATTGCAAGTACATTATCAGTTACTCATAAAGTAAAAACATTTCATGTCAAAGAATAACTAAATAAACATTTCGACAACAACGATAACTATGGGAATTGATACCATAGAAAAGATCGAAACTAATGCAAGCTATTAATACAACCATCTCAAGCATGTCGTCATCAACATAAACTCATTATCTCTTTTCATGGATTCATGTCTACTATTTATTGCAATTTTAGTGAATTCTTACATATAAATTTATGCTCCGAGTCGAAACTATTAGGTTCAGATGAACCTGGTACCATTACATTGGATCCACCACTACACATAACAAGACAATTTGGCTTAAAGAATCACTTCTATTAACACAGATCACTGGAACCTCTTGACATAGATCCAAATACATACACAAAAATAAAAAAAACAGAATTTACATTCCAATTGACTAGACTGTCACAGAAATGGAAAAACCATTAACTTGCAGTAACACAGAACACAAAGACAAATCCAGATTTATTAATATTTTTGTAAAATTCTGGACACAGAGATTTTAAATACCAAAAAACAAGCAGCAAATTAAATAAAAAAGAGGAAAACCTTATAACCTAGAACTCATCAAGCAAATCCAGATTCTAGAAGCATCAAACATGAATTAAAAGGAGAAGCTTTTTACAGAAAAAGCCTTAAAACCTCAATCAGTCCACAAATCAAAATACATCCATCAACAAAAGGATCCTTGAAAAACCCTTTCAGACAAATTCAAGTCAATGTGTAAATAAAAAATTACAGCAGAAAAATCAGAAGAAAAAAAAACCATTTACATAACAAAACCTTAAATTCCCCAAAAGAAAAAGAACCAGTCATTAATTATCTTCTGCAAATGCAGTTTCTAAAGCCAGAGAAACCAGCAAAAAGATAAAACTTCAAAAAAAAAAAAACAGGAAAAGCAAAGTAGAGCCAAAGGGGTCCTTGATGAACCCTTTAAGACAAATTCACATAAAGAACTGATCTTGATGCATTCCTCATACAGCTTGTGAAAACCAAAAAATTACAGCAAAAATTCACTAAAATAACAAAAAAAACTGATCAAAAACAAAACCCCTTTCATCCAATCATTCATTACATTCTGCACATACAGATTTAACAAGCATAAAAATGAATTCAACAAGCATAAAAATGAACTTTTTTCAAGAAAATAAATAGAAAAAAAAACAGCAGATTACTTACCAAGGTGCGTAGAATTCAACAACAATGAAGTTGTGCTTAGCAACAGTCTCAGTGAGGTTAGAATGGTCCAAAGTCAACACATATTCTTTCTCCTCAGCAAAAACACCACAAACTGCAAGAACAACAAGAGCTGAAACAATTACCAAAATGCCACTCTTTGCCATATTTGTCTGAACACACAATGTATTTGATTCATTTCTCCAATTTCTTTTTTTATATTTATAAAGAAAAAGTTTAGAGTGCCATGTCATCATATAAATATTACGTGTAAAGTGGGGATTGGTCATAAATATGTGTCAATACGTGTAGGAGTTTGAAAAATATTTGAGGAAATTTTTTAAATTTTTTTGCCTTAAAAAATCACATGTTTAAAGTATGCATACATTTTGGTACTAATTTTAAGAGAAAATTATAAAATCAATCCTTATGTTAGAGGATAGATTTAAATATTCCCTTAAGTATGCATTGAATAGTTTTGGTCCCTTAAATTTGTCGAAAGTTAGTATTTATAGTCTTCGAAAAAATAATTTCATATAATTCATGGAATTCTATCCATTAAATTAGTGATAACTCAATGTGAATGTAGTTCTTTTTTTTCTAATTTATGATATTTTTTATTTAATTTTAATTAAAAAAATTTGAGGTATTATTTTTGTTATATTTTATATTTTTTGTATCTCAATTTATGGAGTATGGTTTATGATTAGATAGAACCGAATTTAACTTTAAAATATTATTTTTAACATTAATAAAACAGTTATAGTTAGAGAAATGGTAAAAAAAGGTTTTGAACCACAACTTTTAGAAGTTTTTGTTTTTTAAAAAGTATTTGTGTTACATTTTACGGTATCGCATAGGCTTGTACATAGAGTCAAGATAATTCGAAAATCGGTTAGGCTCAGTCAAAGTTCAAGCTAGTTTAGACGGCTGATTTAGGTCTACTGGTTGGTTTTGTTACTTAGAGTTTGTTTGACATTGCTATTAAAAATTGGTTACTTTTAAAAGCGTCTTTGAAAAAAAAGTGTTTTGCAAAAAATAATTTGTGTTGAGCAAATACATTGAAAAATGCTTTTAATAATTATAAGCAATTTGTGTTACCTATTTTTTTTAAAAAGTATTTCTTGAGAGTCAAAACACGAAAAAAGTAAGTATCAAAGTGCTTTTAATATTAATATTATTTTATAGATATAAACTATTTTTAAACATCTAATACATTAACTTTAATTTCATTTTAATTTAATTAATTAAAATGTACATATTCAAATTTTCAATCAATATTATACATAAATAAATATTGTTAAAAATATTGAAAAGAGGAATCTTTTTGTTTTTGTAATAACAGATTTTATTATCTGTTGATGATTGTATTATGTTGTATTTATTAAATTTATTATTACCTTTTTTTAATGATGCACAAATTGATTTCTCGACTATCAAATATTTTTTGTCAAAGTTATCATCAAAGACGAACAATTCATACGGTTTTTCTTGAGCTTTCATGGTAAACTTCTAATTGAAATATTTTATTTATTTGTGTTAATGAATAATTATTAAAAATTTATTTTCATCATCTTTATATTTTTAGGCTTGGGCATTTGAAGCAATATCATACTTCCAAAAGCAATTCAAGGATTACTCGAAATAAGATTTCTCAACCAAGGATTCTTAGGTGATTGTCTGCCAAGAACCACCGAAAAATAAATTTTGTTGATCGTCCTTCTCATTTTGTAATTTTTGATGACAATATTTCATCTTTAATAGATGTCCCTTTATTTTATCATGAATTCTATTTTGTTGTTGAAGAATCTAAAATGAAGTGTAATTCATGAACACTTATCATATTTAGTTAATCATATTTCACACTTAGATTTGTAGAATGTTAAATTATACTATTGAAAATAGACATATGCTGCAGCAAGTTATGAGTTACTTATTGCAACAAATGACATATAATGAAAACAATCAAAATTCATTGTAATAGATTATAACAAACTCGAATGCTTATCTGTTGGAAATAATCAAAAAAAAATATACACATATGTTCCAGCGGGTCATAATTTGTTGCAATAGTTTGATCAAACATTTCATACCAAATATATATAGAGTTGGTTGAAAATGATCAAATATATACGCTAGTATGTTGCAACTGATGCTCATATGCTTCAACAGATGAATCATTCAACGGATGAGTCATATGTTAAAATGTATAATACATATTAGACATTTATTATAACAGATTTCTATATATGTTGCAACAAATGACCATAGTTACTTGATTATGTTTACTCTATAATGCATTTAAAGTGTAATTGAACTTATTAATTGAAAGATAATTATAATTAAATATCTTTATTTATCATTAATTATGAGTTAATGAAGCATTCATATCAAAATAATCAATTGAACATTTTACTTAAGACAAATACAGTTAGCTGATCGTGTAATTACTCTATAATGCATTGAAAATGCAATTGAATGCATTAATGGAAAGGTAATTATAATTAAATAACTTTATTTGTCACTAATTATGAGTTAATGGAGCATTTCAAATAAAAAAATCAATTGAACACTTTATTTAAGACAAGTACAGTTAGTTGATCATGCAATGGTATTCATTTTATATGTCTTGAATATGTGAGATATTTCTGTGTTAGGTTAGTTCAGCCACACAACAATTCATTTTAGATGCATTAATTGAAGTTGTTTTCATGTTGAGAATTGAAGTTCTTGAAGAACAATTGTCGAATTCTTGATTGATTCAGTTGTTGATGTTTAGGAGTGAGTTGATTCATGTTTCTGGGTTGTTTTTTGAATTAGATATGTTGTAAGTTGAAGTACCTAATGATCCCAAGTGATTGGGGATAGAACCATGGAAGTTATAGAAGTTGAGAGTTGAAAAACGGAAAAGAAAAGTCATCAGAAGTTGGGGATATGGGTGGGGCGTTGCGCCAGTCAGCCCCCCAAACCATTGTTTGACGTTTGGTACTTGGGGCACCGCGCCAGCCACCGCACCCACACATGCCTCTAACGTTTGGGGTTGGGCACCCCACGCCTCTCGGGACAGGGGGCAGCTTTAATCAAAAGTTGCCAGGGAAGGGGAGGGTTGTAGGGCTGGGGGACTAGGGTAGTAGGGGCGGGTGTGTAGTATATAAATTATATAAAATATAGTTTATATAAAATATAAAATATAAATTAATTAATATATATTAATTAAATCGGACCAGAGTCAGAACGGATCGGGCCGAAACCGGAATGAACCAGGATAAATCAGTACCCAACCCCGGTTCTGTTCTGTTTCGTGGACCAGTTCAGAATATCCCGTCTCGTTTTGTTTCGTATGCAACCGAAATGGGACGAACTGAAACAAACCGGAACGGTACCAGTACATCCCGTTCCGTTGCCCAGTCTTACTTATACTTGTATCTTGTATTCTGAACCCTTTTACTTACTCCTTTGTCATCTAGACCCTTAAACTCAATAAAACACAATCAACAAATTTCTCTGACCATTGACCGAGTTTATGTGTTTTTAAGATGATTGAGTTGGCGAAAGTATGTGACTTCACACATCTTAAAGCGAGTGAATAACTTTTTTAGGTTGAAAAAAATATTAAAATTATAAAGAAGTAGTTTTTTTTAAAACCACAATTAATTTAAAAGTCATTTCTTCTTCCCCCACTACGACACTACCCCTTCTTTTTTGTCCATTTTCATCGCTTTAACATTTTTTTTCTTTCTCCACAATTTACTAACACCGATTTGGTTAGCAGAGCCATTGATTCACCGCGCAGGGAGAAGGCAGACCAACGCTCACCGGAGACCATTGAAGCGACGTGCCGTGTGAGAGAGAAGTAGTGCTGGTGGTGCACGCCACCATTGTTTCGCAGTAGAGTGTGAGAGAGAGGGGACACTAGCTAATGGAGAGGAAAACGACGTGGGTGAGGTCATGACAGTGAAGAGGTTATTCGATCAGATCTGGTGGTGCAGTGGTCTCCGTGCTAAGTTTTTAGGAACATATAAATTCATTTCTTTTAAGGAAGAAAAATTAATTTACCACACTGTGCATTCCTGGGTTTTTAGAGTTTTTCACATTCCTACATTGTTGAAAACTTTTTGGAGAAGATATGGATCTCGGATTTGAGATTTTTGGATTCTAGCTTTAATTTTGGCTTTGGGTATTTGTAGATTGTTGACAATTCGGATGGATAATCTATTTGGTAACAATTTCCTACTTTTCACTATGTTTGGCTAAAATCTT
This sequence comes from Solanum pennellii, assembly GCF_001406875.1. Taxonomy (NCBI): domain Eukaryota; kingdom Viridiplantae; phylum Streptophyta; class Magnoliopsida; order Solanales; family Solanaceae; genus Solanum; species Solanum pennellii. The sequence goes on from NC_028642.1 coordinate 1,044,208, forward strand.
CTACCTTAGGGGTGTGATCATGTTTCCAAATGCATTAATTAGCTAATGGGTATTGTTAATTGTTGAATTTAATGTTGTTTTGACATGAGTTCAATTGTTTGTTCATGTTGTAATCAATGAATTGAAGTTGCAAATTCAGTTCTAGCTTAGCTCTCTATGCTTTCTTGAGAAAGAGGTATTAAAGTAAAATGAATGATTGATAGTTGTATTGATTGTGTCTCTATCAACCAGCTTGAGAAAGTGGGTTAATTAAGGAATTGAGTTGTTTGGTATCGTTAAGTTTGTTGAGGTTCAAGAGAACTCACTCAAAACATGATAGTTGTTCGAGAGATAGCTATCGTAAACAAAACCTAGCCTAGCCATTGTAGTTCAACACCTTAAAGCAATTAGTAATTACCCAATACGCAAAATTCCCATTCGATTGATCACATTTTAAGGCCTTCTCTCTAATCGCTTAACTCTTGTGTTACTTGGGACTAAACTCCCCCATTTGATATTGATCACTAAAATTTATTGATTTAGTTTATGTTGGGTATTTTCCTTGCACCTACAAAAGATTAGAACATGTCTTTACTTCATAATCGAATTTTTTACCGCATCACTCCTTGTGGGATCGACCTCACTCATCGTTGAGTTTGTACTTGTTAGCGATCGCCTACACTTCGAATCGAAAAAGTGTAGTTGAGCGACACAGATACTCAAGGCTTTTAGTTTTTATGTTCTAGTTTTGGAGTTGCATCCTTAGTCTTGACTATTTAGAGTTTTGTATGATGACTTTCAGTTTCTAAGGATTTTATTTCTGCATATATTGTTTGACTATCGATTGAGTTTATGGGGCCAACCCAATTCGTTAGTTGGTTTTAATTTGTTTTCTTAATAATTATTTCATGAATTGGTTTGGTTATTGGTCTATTTGGTTGGTTTAGGTTCGTCCTCCTGCCAGGTGGTTTAGTGTGAGTATCATTCACGACGATTTGGTTCAATATCATTAGTGATCCATGAGTATGAATGTGTAATCATAAGATTAAGTTAATTTCGAATGCAACAAGTGTATAAGATAATGTCCTTCTCAACATAAAATATGGGATACAAGATTTATCAATTGATGACTTTGCCATTAAGCTCATGTTTGTAGCCTGTAGGCCACATTTCCTCATACGACTTAACCACAAGCATAAGGAATTGTCACTATTACCTCATCCAATACTTGTAATTTTACACAAGTCAAAGATTATGGCAACCTACTGATACTTTGTCTCATAATCAGAAAGATTACATTGTATACACAGTTTCACACCTTCTCCCACAACATTAGACATGGATTAGTTCTTTGTAAGCTGCAGTACAGATGTATATTACAATATTAAGGTATTGATTCTTGTGTAATTACTTAGAATAATTGGCACATGTACAAGTGATGTAGAAGAAAATACCAACAGACATCACTCTGATCACGAGCCTATTTTCATTTCACCTCTAGAACCAAGAAACTCTTGGCTAGATCTTTTGCGCATGCCTTCTCTTCGAGTTAACAATCTGTGATCGTGGTATATAACAATGGTGTTTGTAGGAGTTAAGTAGCTGTCAATTACCTTACTAACACATGCAAAATCACGCTGTCTGGATGCCAGCAAGTGATGCCCATCTGGTTCAGGAATATAGCTTTGTTTCCCTAGAGAGCACAGATGAAGGCGTAAATTCGTTTTTGTACTGTTGACTGGGTTAAGCTTGCACTTTCTGTCATCCAGAGCCTGCTTGCAGTGGAAGTAAAGATCCTTGTTTGCCCTTTATGAAAAAATTAAGTTCTGCTGGTGCAACGACCATGCTCAACCATTCTTGTAGTTGTTCACCTTCTACTTTCTCATTCTCTGAGAGGAAGAAATATCAATCCATAAAAGAGTACCAAATATAAAAGTCCAGTCTCATTTTATATGTCGGTCTGAGCATATAGTACCATAAAAACTTGTGGTCTTAAACATGTCATTTTTGTAGTGAAAAGAGCATCACATTGACAGTACAATAGGAAGTATAGAATTAGAGAGTTCCCAAATATAAAAGGGTGCCATACTTTTAACACATACTAAACCAAAACAATGTCATAAAATGGAATAGAAAGAGTATCCACCTTCCACAAAGGAAAAGGTAAAGAGATTGAAAGGAGAAGACACATCACATATCATAAAGAGATCTTTGTTATTTATTAACATATTAAAAATAAAATGAGATTTTTTTTTTATCTTTAATGCAAAATCATTGCCTTGTGAAGTTAATCGAAAGAAAGCAATACCAAAGAATACCGAAAATTTGGCTAGTAAAGTGACATTGAACATATTACCTTCCAATTGAGCTCCCAACCCCTCAAGAACTTTGGGATTAGCACGTACAACACAGAGTGCAATATCAAGTGCAGACTGCAGTAAAGCCTTGACCTCTCTTTGAACAAGATCAACAAGATGCCCCTGTGGAATAATTTTACTTTCAGTTCTGCTAAAGATGTGGTACTTTTAAGTTAGAAACATACGTTGGGATCAAATGTAGAGCAGAAAAAAGCAGAGAATTCAGAAAACAAGAAAGGGGCAAAAGCAGAAAGACCTGGTCCCTTCCCCAGGACATGGATCCACCATCATCCATCCCACCTCCAGAAAGTGTTGCCACTGAGATAGGGCCAATGGTCTGACTAAGACCATATTCAGCCACTGCCTTGTAGGCCATGTCTGTAGCTCTGCGTATATCATCAAGAGCACCAGTAGATACACGTCCAGAGTACAATACTTCTTCCGCAGCACGTCCACCAAGAAGAGTGACCAACCTCCCACGCAATTCATCAACAAAGAGCAGATATCTGTCCTCATTGGTTGGAGGAATATAAGTAAATCCTAAAGCTCCTCCAGATCTTGGCAATATGCTCAGCTTCTGGTTAACGAAAAAAGAGAACTGTTATAAATACCATAACTGCACTGATCCCAATTATGTACAACAAAAGCAACAATCATAGTTTGAGAAAAGCACGGTTGAGTAGAAGCAAAGTACTGATTTTAGTAAAAGACTTTAAGCATCTGTACCAATATAGGAATGGCTGACCTCACTTGCAAACTCACATGAAAAGGAACAAGGATATTGAGAGAACTTGCAGGAAGACCACTTCCAGAACCATGTTGGTATGGTTCATTTGAAACAGATAGTTGGGGGACGTAAAAAAAATGAACTGGTGCCGTCAAAATTAAGAAAGAGAGGAAGGGGAAATAACAAGGAAAACTTGAGATTTCTCATTAGTAACAACTTTCACATAAAACAAAGTTGGGGGGTTGGAGAGTGAGAGTCGCTCGCTCTCTATTTACCAACACCAAAATCATGGAATAAAATACCTCACCTACTCAACCCACAAATATAGAACTATGATATTCTTTCTTCTTTTTTTGTCAAGGAGAAACAACATTAAGGAAGGCATACAACCCTTTTACCCAGAAAATATATTTCCATGAATCTGGAGAACACCAGAAAAGAGAGAGGTAGGGAGAAAGAACCTTATATTGTTTTTTCCTGACAAGTGAGGTCATTATGTACATATAACATTCTTCCAGATTTGCCTTTTTAGGGAAAATAGAGGTCAAACAATCAGTAGCATATTTGAGTTGTACCCAAGTCTGACATCAGAACCAAGTCATTTCCTATCCCTTATCAAATCCAGACACCCATTTTTTATTAGAATAAAGTATTAGATCCAAACACAGGCATTTTTCCATTTTGGACATTCTTATCAATCAACAAGACACCAATAAGCCACTACTTCTCCATTTTCTATTTTTTATTTTATCTGCTCTAACAACAGTGATACTACGTTGAGAAGGATAGGTAACAGAGATGACTGTGTTGATCAATGATCCAAATATTTCTCCATAATCCATCACCCCAAGAACAAACTGTGAACCCAATTTAAACACTATTAGAGGTCCCATGCCAAATGCAGGGGAGTGGTTTTGTTGATGCATAATGTCCCTGGAAAAGGTCAAAACCAGGCTGTTCAAGACATGCAGACATTTGATTTTCCTGTTCTGAAAAATGTCAAACTTAAGAAATTCTATTTCTAGAGTAGTTCTATCATAGAGTTTTTTCAATTCTTTTCAAATCAGCCTCTTCTGTCAGATGTTATCCAGTGGAACTCAAATCAAATAACACGAGCTTGCAGTAAATCAGGAAGAAAAAGAATTTCTCAGAGAAAGTGATAATAATGATCACCTCAACCCGTGGCTGCCCAGAAAGAAGATTTGCAACAGCAGTCCCAACTACTGCGTGCCCTGCTTCATGCCTTGCAACTACACCCTTCTCACTTCCCTGCAGTTTGGCAGTCTTCTTCTCAATGCCCTGAAACATCGAAGATGAAGCTTGTAAACCTAAATGGCAATGGTGATCAAGAAGAGAAACTAAAAGAAACATGTTAACTAACGTAGCAGCGAAGGTCAAAAACAAGAAATACTTTGTTTATTCACTCATTTGAGCCCATAGACCAGCACTATAGATAAAGCATGGGGGATGCAAACTATAACATGTCCGCCATCTTGCAATTTTCTTTTTCTTTTTAAAAGTTAGACCTTCAACATTCTTAAGTCTAGTAGACAATGCTTCTTAAAAGGCTCTTAGAGGGCAGCCACAGTCCCCCTTCCTCTTCAACCTTTTTCCAATTATGTTACACAGAATCCATAGACATATATTGAGAAATATGTAACTTTACATGGACCAGACACCTGTATTTAAGTTTCCCTTGAAATCAGAACACGCTGGTCCTTAGCAATAAAAGATGCATCAAATAAGTCTAACTCCATCAGTTCTACCATCGACTCTAATGTTAGGAATTCTTCAGTCTTGAACATGTTTCTTATAATATTACAGCCATCAAGGTTCAAAGCATCGGCATGTACATATTTGCTGTTTAAGGATAGATAATATACACCACTTCTCTAAAGCTCTCGAAATCCAAGCTTATTGAATTATCATACAATGGAGCCCAAAAATGGAAAATCTAGTGGGACTCGTGTTCAAGGGAGAACATCTAATATGGATGAACTTTTCTCATGAAAAGCTTCTTATGTATGCCCATTTTGTTCTAATTGAACTAACCATTGTGGATCTAACACACGATTGTGAAGAAAGAATTACATATAATGCAAAAAAAGAGTAATGGTGCATGCTGTTGCTCAGCCATTAGCATAATTATGAGAGGTAAAGAGTGATACCGCAATTGAACGCTCAACAGCTTGAATGAAATCAATTCTTTCAACTACAACTTTACTCAGTCTTCCTGCCAACAGAGCAGCTTCATTCACCAGATTTGCAAGATCTGCCCTATACCATCCTCAAATGAATAATCAGTCAGCCATAGAAACATCACATATAAAATTTAAAGCTTATGAAAATCAGAGAACAAGGTTTACCCCGTAAAACCAGTAGTCATAGAAGCGATGTTACCAAGATCAACATCTTGTGCCAAGGGAAGTTCTTTCTTGGAGACATGTACCTTTAAGATAGCTTCTCTTCCACACCTATCAGGCGCTTCCACCTAGAAACAGGAACTTACATCACCATTTCCATTCTATAGGAGTTGTCTGTATGACGAGGTCATGACTCATGACCATGTTCTAGAACATGGACAAAAGCTTTTAAGCAAAATGAAAACTTTATTCCCATTGAAGAAAGATACAGACCATTACTACACGGTCAAATCTCCCAGGTCGGCGAAGAGCAGGGTCTAAGACATCAGAGCGATTTGTTGCTCCAAGAACAATTACAGCAGAATTACTGTCAAATCCGTCCATCTCCTGCAGATTATTGTAAGATATTAGTTTCTTATGAAAAAACTGAAGTGATGCAGCACCACAAAACCAGTATGTCTTACAGTGAGTAGTTGGTTCAATGTCTGCTCTCTTTCATCATTGCTTACAATGCGGAATTTTCCATCACGGCTTTTTGCCACAGCATCTATCTGCACATCCAGAAAATGATGACACTTTTTATTAGAATATTTTGAGTTTGTAGAGAAAGAAGAGGAGGTCTGCACATCCAGATGATGATGACACTTTTTATTGGAATATTTTGAGTTTGTAGAGGAAGAAGAGGAGGAGGAAAGCACAGGTGACCTCATCGATAAAAATTATTGAAGGTGCCTCCTTCTTTGCCCGTGCAAACAGGTCACGGACACGTGATGCTCCCATTCCAACATACAATTCTACAAACTCACTTGCAGAACAACTGATAAAAGGAACCTCAGCTTCCCCAGCAACAGCCTTTGCTAGAAGTGTCTTTCCTGTCCCGGGGAGACCCACCTGTAACAATTAAAGCCATTTTTATAATCTAAACATTGAGAATCACAAAGCATATAACTAATCAAATGGTGTCCCCAAGTAGAATGGTCAGACAGTCAATAGTCACATAACAAAACTAGCAGGAAATAATGATGTGATTTGACCATAGAGGCATCACAAAGTGACATGAAGGGATAGAGAGAGAATCCCTTCAGAAACAGGAAAAAAACCAAGAACAAAAGATCAGAAGTTTCAATGAGTTACTATTCGAACCCTCCAATTATTGTACATTATTCTCAAAGCTTTCTCACTTTGATAACCACGTAGCAGTCACATTACTACGTCAAATTTGAAACTCACCAGTAGAACACCACGAGGAGGACGTGCACCAAGCCGTACATACTTATCTGGATTTCTAAGAAATTCCTGGGGAAAAAAGCAATTAAAAACACCAGCAATTAAAAACGCCACAACAATGAATTATTAACTGTTCATCAACTTCTTATGGTATCAAAATGCAGCACTTATAGCAGATATGTTGTCAAGAGAAGTTCACCAATGAAAATAAAAAATACCACAATTTCTTCTAGCTCCTCCTTAGCCTCGTCAACGCCTGCAACATCAGCAAATGTGATAGTTTCCCCTAGTTCAGACACTTTTGTGCCACCTGAACCCCCTGACTTGCGATTTCTGAGTTGGCCAGCTGTGCTCTGTTATTAAGCAGCCACAATGAAGTTGATGAGATATTCAGAAATATCACGGACTTACAATAATCACACACATAATTTGAATAATAATTGTATATACCTGAGAAAAATTTACTGGGAAGCGATGAAGAAGCCCCGCTAGTACAGCAATATAAAATAATGCTATCTGCAAAATAATGTAAAATAGCACTTCAAGTTTTTAATTCAAACATCTGAAGAAAAAAAATCAGGATAGACAAACAATAATGAAATGTTTAGCTTACACCATAGAACAGATGAATAACATGAATGGGGCACTAGAAAGAAATGTCAAGTTGCATTAGCCAAAAATATAGAAAAACTCACTGCAACCAACCCGGGTTCATGCAATCTCTGCACTTGAGCAAGAAAAAAACATGAAAATTGATCTCTCACACTCCAGAATGGCATGTCAAAGGTTGTCTCAGAAAAGGGCGGAAAGGAGTAGTATTCACACTTAAAAGGAAGTTTATTCCATAAGAGTGACAAGTAGAATTCCTATAGCAAATTAAGAGAATAAGCTAGCTTGGAATCAACAGAAAATCTAGTCATCTTTGTTTTTGCGAAACACAGACATCTTAAGCTAAGAAAGCACCTCGGAGAGGAACTTATGACTGAACTCAACTCTGAAATATTTTTGTTTGATGGTGTTGTTTGTTCCATGGGTTTGTTGTTGTGGTTGTTTGCTCCCTTAAAATACTTTAAACAACAACAATAAGAAGTATGGCTCAATCACAACCAATTGGGGTCGTCTATATGAATCATCAATATACATGCTGCTTCACTTTGGACCCATATCATTAACAATACTCAATAACTTGGAGTTGGCTTAAATTAGAAGTCTTCTACATATTCAACTGACATACAAATCTCTTAACAGAAAAAAGATTCCTAGCATAATACTGAATCTGATGTAAGCACATCAATATAACTGAGCCTTATCATGTTTTATAAAACAACTGTGGTACATGCGATTTGAGGTTTATCTCGTCCTTTCTGAAAATTTCAAAAATAATTTGTTTCACACCAACTACTAAAGCATTTGGAGACCTTTGTAGAACATGAACAAGTCATCTCAAAAACATTTTCTCATTTTACGCTCATATGTGTATTATCTGTACGTGATATAAGACGTGATCATTTCCTATCTTATCTATTTTTTATTTTTTTGAGAAGGATTATCTATTTTTTATGATCACACATCTATCTTAACAGTCTCATTACTACAATACTCATCTTGTTGATAATTTTTATTCTTAGAAGAAAACTTTCACTCCTAGTCTAACGACCATTATATAAAACTTGCAAAATTCGCTTTCGTAGGTATCCTCCTATTGTATGACACTCTTGTCACATCCTCCATTTCAACCATTCCATTTTAACTTTGTTTGTTATATCATATCGTTGCCAAAAATATTGAGCCTAAATATGTGAATTATCTGAATTTAAGAACCACAATAACACCTGCTCTCACTTCAACTTCGGTCTTTTTATGCTAGCACTCGCAGTGCATTGTTCGATTCTTAATTCTAGTTATCCTACAACCCATCCTCTTTAGAATGCTTCTTTATTTTCAAACATTTAGTTCACTCCCTTGCTAGTTTCATTAATTTACACAATATTGTCACTGGATAGTATAAACAAGTGTGCTCCTGGTAATACATAGTCTTTGTCAGCCAATGAATGCATTTTGAATACACAGCATTGAATTTGAACTACAATGTGAGATGGAAATGTAACTTGTAATATTATGTTAGTCAATAATAAAGACAGCATCAGAAAAAAAGTAAAGAGGTTTATAAATTGTAAAATACGATCACATTCCAAATCCTTATTTATAATCTCCACATACAATTCAACACTATTACTACAATGTTCGGTTTCATTTACTCTTTCCACATAAAACTTAGCATTGTTCAAAATGATGTTTGGCTCCAATTATCTTTTCCACTTAACTAATACCCGCATAAGTTATGCAGGGATGTATGGTTACATTCTAAATCCTTATTTATAACTTGTAACTTGTAAATTACGATTACATTCTAAAACCTTATTCATAATCTCCACATAAAATTCAACACTTACTACAATGTTCGGTTTCATTTACTCTTTCCACATAAAGCTTAGCATTTCTCAATACAATGTTTGGCTCCAATTTCCTTTTCCACTAAACTAATACCCGCATAAGTTATGCAAGGATATATGTATTATTTTATGGGGGATAGAATGTGGAATAAGAACTTGAGGATTAGTAATACATGTATTAAAACCACTAGATGACAAAAATAACCATTGATAATAGTAACCAATATTTAATTTTGTTTAAACAAGTTAAAAAATATTTTGAAATATACACTGTATAATAATTTTTAATACAACAAAATACTAATTCAATAGTAAATAATCCATTTACTACTAAATCCTGCATTAGTAAATCCTTACAACTAATCCTTGCATAATTTGCTTCTAACCAAACAACCGCTACATGTCATGTGCTGAGAAAAGATAGTAACTACATGACCATATAAGAAGAAAGACAACATTTTTCTAGAACAACTATATAATTAAGTTGATCTAGTTATAACTTCTCCATTTGTGGGAACTCGAGATGTACAATATCAAAAGCAGTGAAGTTACAATTAAGCGCATATATAAAAAGTTGAAGAATGAACTAAAGCATTTGTAACGATAGTTTTTGACGAAGCATCAGATATCTCATATCTAATTACCAGTCCATTTTCAAGCTAACTGAATGTGTAGCTACTGGTATTACAGCCTCTTTAGTTAGACTAAAAACATTTACAGATACAGATATAGCAAGTGAACGTGCATCGGTGTAGATACACGACTTAACATTTCATAACAACAATATACAGTTGAAAAGTAGTTCATCAAATCCTTACCAGAGCAGAGTTCATGAATCCACCAGACCGTTTATCGGGAGAACCAAACTCAACATCATTCTCAAGCATTTTCTCATAAGGGGTCTTTATATCACTCGGCCTCGTGGTAGTATACACAATTTTCTTTGTAGGAGTTACACTCCTTAGCACTGCCTCAGAATCTTGCAACTTACTATTTCCATTTTCATTCACATTCACAACCTCAGTCTCCATTACACTACTACTCACTTCACTCTTCAATTTGAACATTATATGTACACCATCAACCTCAACTTTCTGCACCTGATTACTATTTATCTTACTCAAAAACTCACTATATGGAACACTTACAAACATTGTCGGAGCTCTAGGATCCGACCCGGGTAATGGCAAACCGGGTCGTAGTAATCTCATAACAAACATCACAATCCCCAATTGCAATAACAAAACCCCAATTTCTTGAGCTTGAACTATCGGTTCCCACCTCAATTTCCTCCCCTTGGACCACCACCAATTATCTTTCCCTTGCTTCTCCCTTCTTGACGAACCCGAATTAGGGACCCGAGGACCCGGTTCTGAACCCGGAGATTTCTTGCTGTCTGTACCTGAAGATTCGGATTTTTCCGTTGAATCCGAATCTTGTTCACAGGACCCGTTAGCCTGAACACTTATTTCACGTGGAGTTAACTTTTTCTTTGAATTCTTTTTTCCCAAAAAATCAAACCCTGAAAGGGATTTTGGAAATATAGCATTTGAACGAAAAGGGGTCTTTTGGGAGATCAAAGAAATGGGTTTTTCGTGTAAAAAACCATAGCGATTGCAGAAGAAAGTATGTCTGTAAAAATACTTTGGATTATACTGAAAATTCAAAGAAATTTGTACATGAATAAAGGGACGAAGATGGTGTTCGATTATTGCCATTTGAGAGAAAAATTTATGGAAGAAATGAAGAAAAAATTGAACTGAGTATTACAGATTGTGAGTGATTTTATTACCGGCGAGAGGTTGAAGAAGAAAGGATAACCGTTGGATTTGCCGGGTGCGGTTGTTTATGACCGTTTGATTACTTATGTCTGTTTTTTCGTGTTATCCAATTTTTTGTTTGAGATTGTCAAGTTTATTTTGTTAGATTATCACCAATTATTTATTTTAAAAAAATTAATTTCAAATTAATGTAATGAATTGTAGTTCTATTTGTAGATTAAGTTAGATATATTTTGATATAAAATCAAAATACAAGGTATCGAAAATATTTTTAAATTCTAATGGATTATTAAAATGATCTTCTTATTTGACTAATAAAATTTAAATATATCATTAATCTTATAACATAAGTTAAATATTCTCACTAAATTTAGGAGTGTGTTCAACACTTTTCTTGATTTTTTCTCAAGCGCATCATGATTTTAAAAGAATTTGAGGTCACTTGTTATGTCATGTGACAGATCAAAAATGATCTATGTTTAATTAGTTAACTAAAAAGTAATTTTAATACTGTCAACCTATAATATGAGAGTAAAACTAATAATTTATCTAAAATTTACAGAGTATATTTAATAGTTCTCTCTATCATTAATAATAATTCATATAAAATATGCATACGTATATAATGCAATTATTTACGGGCTCCATTATCATTTATATGATAATCTCTCCATCCGATATTATTTATCATTATGCGATTTTCGAAAGTCAATTTGATTAATTTTTAAAGTTAAATTAGATCACATTCATTCGATATTTTAAACAAAAAAATTAGATATTCTAAAACTATATAAAAAGTAGTATATATATTGAAATTTTTTATATATTAATATGATGAATATTAATCAAAATTTTTATAATTTGAATCTAAAAATAAAAATTATAACAAACAGTACCAGACGACGGAGGGAGTAATAGTTTTCCTTTTTGGATTGGTTCGAAACGTCATTCATCTTAGTATTTAATTATATATGGTCAAGCATTTTAATTATTATTATTATTATTAGTCCTTTAAGTTCCCATTATTTTAATGTGAGTTATGTTAACTACACACGTGTTGATATATTCATAGAAAAATATATTTAAATTATCGTAAATTATACTTCTTCATTTCAAATTATTTATCTAATTTTTTTTTATAAGATCTTAAGAAAAAACAAATAAGAGATGTGTTATATTCATATGTTGAAGTTTGGCACTTTGCAATGGTTTAAAAGTATGTGTTTCTCAATATTTCTCTTGTCCAAACCAATACCACATATACTATTCAATTTAATTTTATTAAACTTTGTCACTTTGCATGGATTTTATTTTATATTTATATATAAAGTAAATTGGGAAAAAAAAAGTCTAGAAACTTTTCATCCTAGATATTTTTCAACAACTAAGTATTTTTTCTTATTTTAAAAAGATATTCCAATTCCAGTGTTTGACCAAATAAGAGAATTTTGCATTTTTACCTTTAGATGTAAATATAGTAGAAAATGACTCAAAATATTATTTTCTCACTTATTGTTTAAAAAATACCTTCAACTTTTATTTTTTATTTGAAAAAAGATATAAAGTGACATCTGAAGTTATTTTGAATTTTCAAAATAACATATAAACTATGCAAACTAGGGCTGTGGATCGGTTGATTCGGTTCAATTTTGAAGTTTATCGGGTTGTCTTATTGGTTATCGGTTTGTAGAGATGCTAAACCATTATAGAACCATTAAGATATTGACTTATCGATTATTGGTTTATCGATTTTTCATCATTATCGGTTCGGTTATCGATTTAACCATTAAGATTTGACACAAAAGAAAAAACATTGAAAATCATTTAGAAATAAGGTGACAAACACAATAAATCATGCACTTGAGTTCGCATGTTACATCTTGGTCAAAAGCAAACACTTTTATATTGTTGAATAACCAAGTGTTTGAGACAATCAAAAATAAAAGTAGGAAATCAAACTCTAAGTCGAGGACTTTCTATACAAAATGGTATAAATATAATTATTTAATTTAGTATTGGGTTATTGGTTAATCCGTTAAGAAAAAACTTCAAACCGTTAAGAACCGATAACCCGATAACAAAAAAAATCAAACCGTTATCAAAACCACTAAGTCAATAACCCAATACTATAAACCAATAACTTTTTTATCGGTTCGGCTTATCGGTTTTGGTTCGATTTTGAACAGCCCTAATGCAAACGTCCTATTATCTTCGAAACAATCCTAAACTGATATTATTACATCATTTTTGTCCACCTGACATTGAGTGTGTATGCACTCTCTTAAAGAGTGTGAACAAATTTAAAAAATGAATATAATTTTATTTTTACAATTATTTTGTTATAAAATATATTTTTTGTTTTTCTTATTATTTTAACTTTTTCTCCTTATTAATTTTTTTTTCTTTCTTCCTTCTTCTTCAGAAATTCATTGTCATTTTCATGGTAACTTTTCACTTTCAATGTCATTTTTTATCACTCTCCACCTTCCTTTTTTACTACTATTAACTAGTATTCGTACCCGCTCGTTGCGCGGAAATTTCAAACGTCATAATGATTAAATCAAAAGCATTTATGAAATATATTTAGAAGATAACTTTTTTGTTATAATGTTATTCTAATAGTTATGATTAACTCTCTTCAACTTTAAAATTATATCTAAATACTTTATTATATTTCGAACAATTTGATAACCCACTAGATTTCAAGATGATTAGTAGGTATTATTTATTTTTTAAAATCCAAATTTCACTTAAACTTTTTCAATTTTCGGAGAATTCTGATTCTTACAAAATTATCATTTTTAGTTTTGAAGTTATATGAAATGAGATAAATTAATAAATACAATTTTAAGGCAATAGAATTTATTTTACAATTTTTTGATTTATTTGTTATTATTGGATTACTTGTTTATTCATTATTAATACAAGTTTAATTTACTCTATAGATCAACTTTGATATGTGTGTAATACATTTTTAGTTCAAGTTTAATTCATTTTATAATTTGTTATGTCTCTTTATTTGTTGGGATTAAATTATTTATTTAATTAATTAATTATTGATACAAATTTTATTCATTTAGAAACAAAAGGAAAAAAACAAGAGAGAGAGAGCACAACAGCAAAGAGAAAGCAAAAAATAAAAAAACAATAATAAAAAAAAAGTAAGAGAGAAAGATATACAAAAAAAAAAGGAGCAAGAGAAAGAGAGAAGAATTAAAAATCGGAGAGAAAAAAAAGAGAGAGAGGCGAGAGAAGCAAAATCTAACAAATATATAGTTTTGTTTATATTGTTATAAATGGTAATATTTAAAAAGTATATTTGAAACAAGTAATTACTTTTTAAAAGGGATTGAGTAATTAATCATTTTTGGATGTGATTTTTCTTGAGTTGTGTCAATATTCAGAGATAGGAGTGGAAAAATCAAGTCCAACTCGCCCTACTCGATCCAACCCATTTAGGTTGGGTTGGTTATTGACCCGTTCATTTGTTAGTTCAATTATTTTAATACAATCCATTAAAAATTGAGTTGATATGTTACTCAAATTAATTTTTGAAAAATCTTGTCAAAGTATTATTAATTTTTTTTTTGATTTTATATGTTATATATAGTTATAATAAAGAAAAAAAGAATGTTTTTATTAGTATTAAAAGCTTATAAAATAACAAATAAAGCTATTGAAACTTAGTAAAAACTGAGCGCGTAATGTATCATGGTTATTACAAGATATAGAATTTGATTTCCATAGTGGTATTACAATATGCTAATATAAGATCTATATAGTTTTGGACTTCCCTATCATAATCCTCCTCATAATTAGTCACAAAAGAAAAGAATAATAGGTGCATATATAGATACTATGCATATGTTAGATTTAAAATCCTAATCTCTAGTTATTACTAAAAATAAGGAGCAAGGATGGTGGAGAATTTCTAAAATAAGAGGATATCACTAACCAAAAAAACACAAAAAATGAACAAAATTCCCTCAATCTCACTTTTCTTTGGTTCAAAAAAAAAAGAGACATAATTCTTTATCAAACTAAATAAGATGAGAGTCTCTTTGTGTTTATATCTAAATTTTTCCTAATGATACAACATTTGACAAAGAAATGGCTATTGAGTCAAGCAATATTAGTAGTTTGATATGGACAAATGTTAAATATTCTATAGAATTTTCTTCCACTTTTACCAAAAAACATCCATTTGTTTCATTCACTTTGTTATTCTTCATCTTGTTTTATTCACTTTCACCATCAAACACATGGTTTTTCATATATTCCTTACCCCTTTTGTTCTTTTTCACTATTCTTCTTATACTCTTCTTTAGCATTCCAAGTTTCAAACACTTTGAAAGAGATGTTGATCATTCGAAACCTTCTAAGAATACAATCAGTCATCATGATGAAGATGTCATTGAGGATAAACAAAAGGCTTTCCTTCGAGCTAGATCTGTTAGACGAAGAAAATCCAAGAAATGTATAGAAACTGGTGCTGAGGAGTTTATACAAGGTGGAACGTTTCGAATACCTTCTAGTGATGATCATGATCATGATGATTTTGTTGATAAAGGCGCGTTGATTGAAGAAAAACTGAAAGATATACGAGAGGTGGAAGTGCATTCGATAAGTCATGATCGTGATGAATGCTCTTCTAGCTCAAGTATTTTCAAGAATTCAAGGCCTGTTGAGTATTCTTATGAAGGAAGTGGAAAATGTTTTAAATCATATAGTTGTATGTATGAGAGAAAAAGAGAATGTTTTGGTGAAACAGAATATGATGGGGCTAGAAATAAGGGTGTGCAATGGAAGGATGATGATCAAAAGAATCTCATGGATCTTGGACTTTCTGAGATTGAAAGGACTAGAAGATTGGAAAGTTTAATGGCACGAAGACGAGCACGAAAGATGTTGAGCCTACAGGTTAGAAGATCATTGATGAATATAGGCTGCA
The DNA here is from genome assembly GCF_001406875.1 of Solanum pennellii. Taxonomy (NCBI): domain Eukaryota; kingdom Viridiplantae; phylum Streptophyta; class Magnoliopsida; order Solanales; family Solanaceae; genus Solanum; species Solanum pennellii. The sequence goes on from NC_028642.1 coordinate 1,060,046, forward strand.
AAGAAACATTTCCTCCAATATCTTCAATTTTAATTCCAAAACATAAAGAATCAACTAATCAATTTTCAACTACCCCGGGTTCAGCCCCTTCGATTTTGGGACCTAATCGGAATCCTTTTGACCTTCCATATGATCAACATGAAGAAAAGCCTAATGTAAGAGGTGGAAGTTTTATGCAAGAGTTCATGTCAGCTCAGGAACAGAAGGAGTTGATGTTATCCAGGCATGGAAGCTTCTGTATGGGGACTGCATTGTCAGGGGATTTGAATCTTGAGCAGCGCGAAAGGACTCAACGTTCTGATCTTCCATCCAGGCAATGGTTTCCAGAGACATCTGAAAGTTCCAAATCAAGACATCCGTTAGGTAAAATGACGTATCTATTCTTTTCCGTCTGAATACCTAGATAGCCCCTTAAACTTGACATGTTTTATAAGTTAAACAGATATCACGACCCTCCGCCTTTATCTCAGCCTTGAGACCAAGAATGTTCGCGAGCTCATTCTGGGTGACCTTTGTCCTTCAATACTTCCTTTAAATGAAAATTAATAAATGTGGTTTGTTTGCAGGTAAGGAAGAAAATGACAGAATAGTTGAAGAAGTACCATCTCAAGCATCCGAACCGGAGATGAACGTGGTCTATAAAGGAGATCAAAGTAGGGAAGTCCAGGATGAAAAAGACAGTAGTGAAGTACAGATAAAGTCAGTACTAGTGGAAGATATTAGCAATAGGGTAAGTTCATCATCTTCGTCGGAAGATGATGAACCATTCCATAAGATAGACAAAGATGCAATCTTGAAGTCTATTGCTTCTCCTGCTCTAAGGAACTTATCAGGTGATCCATCACCTTCTGGTTTATCCTTGTTGGAGAACACGATAGAGAACGAACGTTTATACTATCCTAATCGTCCTATGCATCACACTCCCGGCCAGTCTATTGCTTCTGACTTGCAAGTGGAGGTTTCTGAAGTCGGTTCACCTCCCTTGACAGACGATGGGAACTCATCCGTGGGTGAGGAGATTTCTATAGATGGGGGGATAGAAAAAGCTATAACGTCTAGCAGTGAGGACGTTCTGATGTCTTCATCTCACCTAGCTAGAGTAGATGAAAATGAATCAAATTCCAGAGAAGTACGCGAGGTCACTGAACAAGATATAGTAGAATTTGGATTTTCGAGGTTCCATATGTCTGAGAATAATGTGCCACAAAATATTCCATCAGAACGAACAATCGAACCGTATTCCACTGGTTCAAGCTCATTTCCACCTCCAAGGACAGACAGGAATCAAGCTAGCAGTAGTTATCAACAGCGTAGGCCGGAAGGACTTTCTGTAGTCGGTGAAAGATTTCAAGGTTCATTACTACAGCCAGAATTTCCAGCACAACAACTCCCTTTCGCATTAACGTCATTAGTATCACCGACATCTGTTCTACAACCAAATTGTTTGATTGAACATGGATCCTCTTCGAGTATTGATCAGCTACAAAATGATAGGTCAGTGAACATATCTAGTGAAAGATCAGATTCAATTGCTTCACAGGAATCAGATCTTAGTTTAAGCAACTTAACATTACAAGTTTCTGAATTACCTTCAGAAACAGAAAATTCAATTTCAGCCAAAGAGAACGATGTCGCTGCACTCGTTCTAGACAGTGCCAGCGAACAACATAGTGAACCTGTGGCATTTTCGACTATTGGACAAGGACATCACTCATTTGAAGCCTCTTCTAGTACATCATCGTCTAAGTCTGTTTCGCAACCAACATTTTCCATTGATCAAGGATCTAGTTCAAATTTGGAGGCTCAACAAGTAGACACGCGCGAACTAAAAAATAAGCTGACAGATGAAGTAACTGCTGAAAGTTGTGATCCAACCACTACTAGGAGCTCAAAACTTACGTTAAGAAATCCGACAGTGCAAAGTTCAGTACCACATCCGAAGACACAGAAGTCTGCAGAAAATTCAAAGTCTCTCCCTAGAAATGATATTCAGGAATCACTTCACGATAATGGTGGTAAACAGCCTATTGAAGAAGTTTTTTCTACAATTAGCCAGAGTTTTGATGGTTCACAAGCATCATCATCATCATCATCACCACATGATTTGGTGGTTGAACAAGTTCCGAGGGCCTCTACTTCATCCCCCTCTCCCAACACTACGATTCAACCAAAGTTCTCAGCAAGTGAAGGCTCCTCGACTTCTGAAAAACAGAAAAGAACGCAGGTTTGGTGATTTTAATGAATTTGACAATTATTAGATTATGCAAGTTAAACGAGTTGACTTCTCTGATGGTTACTCAACTAATAGTTATCATCTTAGAAAGTAACCTTTCTTCAACAAAAAGAAAGTGACTTTATGAGATAATAACTACGATCCGAGTGACCATATAAGAAATCAACTCCATGTTAAATTAATTGATATAAGTTGAAATCCAGCATGTTTTTGTGAAGTTTAGTTGTGTATCGACTTGTTAAAGGCAGAAAAGATGTATAATCGTGTATAGTTAAAAATAATGAATGTGTATCATAAGTTTGTAATAAAATTATAATGTATCAGTAAAGCAGTGTTTTTGGCAGACAGGAAAATGTAATTGCACCTGCATTTTCAAGTTCTGCATAACAAACCTAATAGAAACAACACTTTCTTTCCAGTTTCTCACTTATAGAAGTGTTTGAAATTTCAAGTATTGTTTTTTTTTTAATGTAACTTAGGATCCGATACCTGGAATTCCATCGGAGAGCTCTGTCAATCAAGACTTGATCAGCTTACAATCTTTAATCCAAGAAGTCCCTACAGCCTCGAGTTGTTCATCATCACCAAAGTCCGTACTCAAACCAAAGTCCTCAACAGGTCAAGGCCCTCTGTTGAACTTTGACAGGGAGGAACAAATAGGTGAAAGTCCAAGTCCAAGAATGTCTAGAACTTTATTGGTTGAGTCTGCATCAGACCAACTTCATCATACAGATGCTAAAACGGTACGTTTATATGGATTGGATCAAATGATACCTTCAATTACTTAAGTTATATATACTGACAGTATGGTATGGTAGGATTATTATTGTTAGTATGATAAACCAAACCACCCTTTAGAGAATAGGTTCTCCTATTTTCGCACTTATCCGTACATAAAACATACCCTCTCTTTGCAACAGCATAAATAGATGGTCTTTTCTTGTTACATTCATTATATCATATCTTTGTGCTTGTGAAAATAATGTAATACAGTCACATAGGATCAAGGGTGGTTAGTTGAACATCCTTTGCCAGGAAAAATAAACCGTATATATAGTAAACTATACGTGTATATAGCTTAAACATATTTTCTATACATGTAATATATATTGAATCTAGAACATCCTTAACGAAATTCGTACTTTGTCTTTGATTGCAACGTTATACAGAAACCATCCAATGATGAAGAGAAGTTTCATGAAGAAGCCACTAATCACAATGATGTCAAGAAGGAGGACTTACCTAAAATGAGCCTCAAAGAAGTCTCTGTAGAATCACCAAACAAGACCACTATGGTGTCTTCCAACACCACCAACAACAACAAACAAGAAAAGACAAGTGATGTTACAAATTTTGCTTCCACTTCAACTAACAAGAATGAAATTTTAGTCACTCCTATTAGTGCAAGTGAACAAACTTCAAATAAGGGTAATTCTGCAGCATTAAAGGAAACACATAGTGAAAAGACAGATAGTAAAGAGAAGGCTAAAGACTAATAAGGGGATAGTTAACATGCACTTGTTTTCTATATTGTTCAGACTCTTCAAAAACGCCGAGGGATATTTTAGGAGAGTTCGAACAACATAGTTTGTTTCTTCTTTTCCCATGAGACTCCTTAAATGTGTAACTCAATTTTCATTTGTAAGATACTTGGTGTATATAGGAGCTCTATGAAGTTTGATGTATACACATAGGAGAGTCAAGAGGAAATTTATTGTTGTATAGTATATTAGGTTGTATAATTTATAGAGAATGACATTGAAAACATGTTTGTAGCAGGTAACCTGCACTCATATTTATGTTACTATTTTCAGTTTTTAGAAAAAAATTATGCTATTAATAATTTAATATTTATATGGACTAATATGTGTGGGTGATTCTCACAAAAGGACTATTTTCCACTCAGGTCGGCTCAAACATATTAGTGTCCTAAAACAAAAATTAAACGGAGCCTTAAACTTGAATTGTTAATAACTTTTATATAATTGATTTCTTTCGTTTTCATTTTATTTTAATTTTTTTTTCATGCACTCCAAATATGTAAATTTTCTTCTAATACTTTCTTCATTTTTCATGAAAAGTTAATTTGTTAGGTACATATGAATATGTATGTGTATATTTTGAAGATTGACAAACCGGTGCGGTGCATTATGGAGCAACCTGAGCAAACGTGAATTCATTTAACATAGCTTACTGGAAGAGGAAATCCAAAATTAAGTATAACTTTATAATTTATTAGGAAGCATACTTAAAATAGGAAAATCATGTGAATAAAGATTTAAGAATGAATTCAAAGCCAAGTGAAAGAAGGAATACTATATCCTACTTGCTTAAGGAAAACATACGTCTTTATTTACTTCCTACTTGCTTAAGGAAAACTTACTTGAGGCAGCAAGAAGCGTAAGATTTTTTGCGGTAAAGACAAGTAAGAATAAGAAGTCAAAGTTGAGTTCAACAAGGATTTGATGCGGCAAAGTTAAAGTTGAAGAAGAACTTGAAGATGCGGTGAACTAGGAGTTCCACACAAAAGAGGAGTCCTACATGAAGTAGGATTTCTAGTTGAAATAGGTTTTGGATTTAAGTCCAAATCTATAGATAGGGCGATAATTTCGTTTGAGAAAAATTTCGCGCTCACATAGAAAGAAGATCAAAACACGATCAGTAGGTTTGAAAGAGTTTTGAGATTTATTGGGAGTGTTGCAATTTGTGAGGAAAATTTGTAAGATTGTATTCAAGAGTCTTGTTTACAATCTGAGTTTTGTGAGTAGGAGTTGTTCGACAAGTTGTAGAACTTGAAGAACATCAGAAGATATAAAACCTGGGGGTTTTGTGTCTTAGGGTAGCTAGATATTAGAGATTATAATTTCTTAGCTAGGAATTAGAGTTTATAATTCATCTAGGAATTAGAGTTTATAATCCTTAGGTTACATAACTTTGTAATTTTTTGTTGAGACATGAATTTTAATAAAGTGGAGTTAAATCCTACAGAGGTGTAGGTCATGGGTTTTCACCCTTAAGAGTTGGGGCTTTCCGCGATAAAATATTGTGTTATTATTTTTTGTTTCACAAAACGTAACTGTTGTAATCTGCAAAAGAATTATTTTATTGTGTTGTTCAAATTGATTATCGTTAAGTTTCAAACAAACAGAAACACGTTGTCTGTACGTGTTCCTGTGAAGAATTAGGGTAAAATTCCAAAAAACTCTTTCTACAAATATTATTCAATTTTTTTAAAAAAAATAATAACTTATAACATATTATTATTATTATTAAAAATGAGACTCCTTAAATTTGGAGGCCTAAGACACATATTTTTTTTAAAACACTGTCAAGTTATGTCCTCGACTAAGAACTAGTTAAAGAACAACAAAGAACAATCTACATATTAGAAAGTAAAGCAACACGAGATATTTACATGAAAATCTTGTTAGGATCGAAAATAAGCAGGTGTAAATGCGGAAGCTAGCAAAGCAAACCTCGAAAGATCACGAGTAAGAAGACAACGAGAAATATACCAAAAGACACAAAGATTTAACGTGGTTCGGTCAATCGACCTACGTCCACAAAGGAGATGAGCAATCCACTATAAATATGAGAGTACAAAATACAGAGGGGAACAACCTCAACCAATTCACTCGGAATACATGGGAGGTTCACACAAGTGATAACGTATCAAGCTTGTGACCCACAAATTCTCTCTCTAACCAAAACTCTCAAAGTCCTTAAGACTACATTGTGAATGCTGATTAAGTTAGAAGGAGCATTCCTCTATTTATAGAGTCCTAAACCTTTTCCTACAAGAAAATGATTAGTCAATCCAAAACCTTTTCCTAAAAGGAAAACCTATTTATGGTAAGAAATCAGGACAAATAAAACCTAACAAATCTCTTATTGTTCAAGAAAGGAAAGAATCACGCCCTACGTATCACGTAAAATTTCACCAACATCTTCACTAAACATGAACCAAGATTCAGATTATTATACGGGTATTTCTAAACCAAAGTATTCACTACAAGGACAATTTTTGACCAAGATATTTTTTACCCTTTTCCCTTCTTAATATAATGATCAAATAATACGGAAATGCCCGATAATATTTTCTGGGACACGTGTACAGATTCTTTCTTTGTAATTTTGTCTTCTTCCTAAAAGACAAATGTTTGTATTTCTGTGCACTTTTCACTTCTATTTGGACTCTGCCTTTTCTTCTTCTTCTTCTAAGTTTAACTTGCAGTGAGCGTCAATGGATATTCCACTTATCACCATTTTCTTCATTTCTCAATAATCCCACTTTTAAGTTCTTTCCCAATTACTATTAACACAAATATTTAAGAAAAATCTCAACTTTTTTGTTGAATACTTGTAATAAGCAGAAATGGATTTTGTGTACAAGAACCCATCAGCTCTTATTGAGGAAAGAGTAAAAGATTTGTTGTCTCGGATGACACTTGAAGAAAAAATAGGCCAAATGACTCAGATCGAACGTAGTGTTGCTACCCCCTCGGTCATTACTGACCTTTCTATAGGTATACCTTTTTTTCCCTCTTTGCCCTAAAAGTAAAAATGAAGGTTTCTGAGTTTGAGTCGGGATTTGAAGCTTATGAGTTTGGGAAATTTAGTTCATTTTAAGTTTCTGAGTTGTAGGTTAGTAGGTAGTTGAGAATTGCCTTGCTTTTAAGGGTTTAGGTTTGTTTGTGTCTGTCGTTGTATTAGCCGTATTAGTAGTTATAGTTTTTGATATCTATCATCATTTGTTTGTTGTGGTTGTGCTACTGCACTGTTTTTCTCCTATTAGTGTTATGTTCTCTTGTTCTTTACATCTGAAATTGGTGCACTTGAGCTGAGGGTCTTTCGGGAACAACTTCTCTATCTTCACGAGACAGAGGTAAAGTATGCTTATACTCTACTCTCCCTAGACCCCATGAGTGGGATTTCATTCGGTATGTTGTTGGTGTTGTTAAAGTATTGAGTTCTAAACGAAATTTACACATATTCATCAGACAAAAACGAAATTTGGATAAAAGCTATTGAGTTAGATCCGAAGTGCTAGGTCTACTCCAGTCAAGGTGATAGATTAAATTAGTTGTTGGAGTAGAAGTGTGATATTTAGAGCACTTTATTTAGTATTGGAATGAAATCAACCTGGATAGAGAATAATCAAGATAAATAATTGGTTTAAGTTATATACACTGACGAGGTAACGGATTTTTATAAAATCAGTGTAATTTAACCCGTTACATTAGGTTGCTTACCATTTGATATAACTTATAAGTTACCGATGAATGATTATTAAGTAGAGTTACATGCAATGACCTGGTTGTGCAACTATTCTATTCCACGCCTGTGTATAGAACGAGAACTCATGAATGGATTCATTTAGGCGTTATTAACTACCTTATAAGCATTGTGTTTTGGCAGGCTTTATTTAAGCGTTTATCGGAAACATCTCTATCTCTACGAGGTAGGGTAAGGTCTGCGTACACTCTACCCTTTCTAGATCCCACTTGGTGGGATTGCATTTGGTATGTTGTTGTAATTGCCTTATAAAAACTAAGGTGGTTCTAACTAGTTGGGTAAGTGTGAGATTTAGTTAACCCCTTATTCAGCATTGGATTGAAATGGACTTGAATAGAGTGGATGGGTATATAGGATGCATTTAGGTGATCCTAATTAGTTGGGATAAGCTAGTTATCCATGTAGAGGGATAAGTTTGAGATTCAGAGAATCCTTTATTTTAAATTGAATTGAAATGAGATGAAATGAACTGAATAGAGTGTAATGCATATAAATGACTCTTTTAGGTGATACTAACTGGTTGCTGTTAAACTAGCTATGTATTTAGGATAAGATTGGGACTTTGAGAACACTTACAATACGAAATGGACCTAAATGGAGAGGAACAGGTTTAGAGATTCTATTCCCGGTCCTAAGATGTTCTGGAATTGTGAAATATTGCTTGGCTGAAATTTATTTGAACCTTTTTCGTGGCGCAGGGAGTATACTCAGTGTTGGAGGCAGTGCGCCATTTGAGGATGCTCCGTCGGAAGCTTGGGCAGATATGGTTGACGGATTTCAAAAGGCTGCGCTGGAATCACGGCTTGGGATTCCGCTTCTTTATGGAGTTGACGCTATTCATGGCAATAACAATGTTTATGGTGCTACCATTTTCCCACAAAATGTGGGCCTTGGAGCCACCAGGTTGAATTAATGTCAAGCTTTGATTTTTATTACCAATTTCTTATTGATAACTGGCATTTAAGATCAATACCTAAATTAGATAAATGTCGAGCAGAGATGCAGACTTGGTTCAGAAGATTGGGATTGTGACTGCTCTTGAAGTCAGGGCTTGTGGCATTAACTATACTTTTGCTCCCTGTGTTGCTGTAAGTTAAACGTGTTACTTGTCCCTTTATTGTCTTTGTTTTAGGTCAATTTCATGGATGAATGAAGTAAAGGAAACATAAGACGTTGGACATATATACACTTAGAGCAAGATGGAAACAGGATACCCTAAGTATCACATCAAAGTTTATAATTTGAATTCTTAATTAGTCCTTCCATTACAAATTTTTTGTCCGGTTTTGACTTGGCATTGAGTTTAAGAAAGTTGAGAAAACTCATAAATCTTGTGGTCTTAAGCTATAGATATATAGAATTTACCAAAATGCCCTTTAATATTGTGGTCTTAAACATGTCATGTGAGTGAAAATTAAAGAGTTGCCAAAAAAAAAAAGATACATTCTTTTTGAAACGGACTAAAAAGAAAAGTAGGACAAACAAATTGAAACAGAGGGAGTTGTATGTTGCTAACTGAGACAAGAGAAACATGATTTGTCGTTTTTCTTTTTGGAAATTCTTGGTTAAAATTGTTATGTTCCCAGTCCCTCGTAACTGCTATCTCTCTAGAAGTAGTACTTGTTTTTTTGTTTGAGAAGGTAAGCAGCTTGTATATTGATAAAGAGAAACTATGTAGTACCAAGCTGGTGCTGAGCAATACCTCTCTAGTTGTTATCTCTTTTTAACTCTATTGTCTTGAGGCATCTTGACTTCTTCATTTAAATAATGTGAAACAGGTATGTAGAGATCCCAGGTGGGGAAGATGCTATGAGAGTTATGGCGAAGACACCGAACTTATTAGGAAGATGACCTCAATTGTCACAGGCTTGCAAGGGCAACCACCTCCTGGATACCCCCAAAACTATCCTTTTCTAGCTGGAAGGTAGTAGAAGTTGCCATAAAACAAGTTCCAAAATTTTGTATGCTTCTCTAAATATATATAAAAAAAAATTTCTCTTGTATTTTACAACCTATACTCTTAAGTCTTATGTGCATTCAAATGCTATTCCACATGTTGCAATTTTCAGCAGAAAAGTCATTAGGGAAGGAAAAGTAGAAGCATAGCTAGAGTTGAAAATAAAAAAGTCAGTGTTGAAAAGTGTGTCTTAGCTATTACTACCTTATTGTTGATCATTCGCCAGATATTTCTACAGCTTTCTACTTTTGTATTTTTTGTTCTCCTAATGGCAAGGATCTCTTTGGACTGATTGATGAATTTTACTCCAGAGACAAGGTTGTTGCCTGTGCAAAGCACTTTGTTGGAGATGGGGGTACTGACCGAGGTATAAATGAGGGAAATACCATATCATCGTATGAAGATCTAGAGAGAATACATATTCCCCCTTATATTGACTGTATTTCTCAGGGAGTTTGCACAGTAATGGCATCCTACTCTAAATGGAATGGAAGCCACCTGCATTCTAGCCACTTTCTTCTTACTGAAGTTTTGAAAGGGAAGCTCGGATTTAAGGTAAGGATTGCCTGTTCTCTTAATGCTCTATGGTTCATTTGGAGTCCAAATTTTGGACCATTAGTTCAACATAAAGATCCTCTAGATTGTCAGATGCTTTTTCTCATTTCCTTACCATGCTTAGTAGGGGAAGTGATTGAACAAATTGCGGTTCCAAATAGCTGAGTTTCAGGGCCCATTTTTGCTCGGTATTGTTCTTTAAAATAATGTAGAAAACTAATCAAATTGGTCTGAAGCCCGAACATATTTGGACTTTGTATTCAGCAAACACAAAAGATTCTCTCAGCAAAGAGCTACAGAAGTTCATGTGGCTTGGAGTTGGTTCTACTTAGTTTAAACTTCACCAAGGCGAAAGTGTAAAAACTTGTTTCGATGTTCTTGCTTCAACTTATGAAGGAGTAGGTAAGGCAAAGAGAGTGGTTAGTACTCCTTCGTCCTTAACCAAGAGGTCTAGGGTTCGAGTCCCCTTGGGTACGGAGTCGCCTTTGTTAGGGAGTGCTTTACCCCAATGTGGGACCTTCCGACGCGAATCCGAATTTAGTCGGGCTCCAATGTGGTTACGGGACACTGGGTGGGAAACCAAAAAAAAAGGTATGGTTAAGGGGATGAAAGAAACAATGTCTCTCTTTTATTTGAATCTGGTTGCATGGAATTTTGTTATTGTTTATTTATATTTTACCTCGATTTGAATGAAATGCTATGCACTAATGTTCTATTTGTTTGTCAAGTTGCTAGAATATGATTGGCTTAAAGATCACATACACTGCAAGAATCTGAATGCTAACTCTTGTAGGGCTTTATTATTTCTGATTCCGAAGGACTTGACCGATTTTTCCATCCTCATGGATCTAACTATGACCAAAGTATTTTGGCAGCAATCAATGCAGGAATTGACATGGTACATAAAACCATGTTTTAAGAGTTATTTTGTCTTTGCATGAGTTATTTCTGTTCTTACTGTCTGTTAAACTTTTTGCAGGTGATGGTTCCTTTTCGGTATCAATTATTTCTCGATCATTTGAAATATCTTGTGGAATCTGGGAATATTCCAATGACCAGAATTGATGATGCTGTTGAAAGGATCCTGAGAGTTAAGTTTGTTTCCGGAGCTTTTGAGAACCCTCTGAGTGATAGGTCATTGTTGGATACCGTTGGTTGTCATGTAAGTCCGTCTTGTCCTTCATTTTGACAGATATTGGCAAAATATCTATCTTGAATTTTGACATTAAATAAGACCTTCATAAGTTTCATTCTATTCTGCCTTTTATCTCAACAACAAAGTGAACATCTGCTTCACATCCATGTTGCGCGGACTTCTCAAAATGATTGCAAGCACCCTTGTTGATGTGACATTGGTGTGGGTGTGGAATCCACATGGGATTTGGTCAACTTATCTTGGATGCTTTGATACATCTATGACCAAGAAGTATAGATTGATTGGCTATTCATGAGATCTCTGAGTAAAACATTGTGTTTATAAAGAAATAAATTTTATTAGTTTTAATTCAATACCTTTAATTAATAGATTTATATACTTTATATAATGTTAAAATATACGTTTAGTGGCCTTATCCCACTTCCCGTATCCGCTCTCAGATTCATACCCCCAAATCCTAAAAGTTCTGTGACGAAGAGTCCGACCTCTAGATGCGCACCCGTAGTGGGCACCCAAACCCGAGTCTGAGCAACATAGCTTTGCATTTCCCTTACAAAAGTTAAATTATGTGAGTTGGCAAACTGTTTTACCTGTTTTTACAATGTATATACTGCTAATGTTTGTTTTGTAAAATTATAGATTTTTAAAGAATGTAGGAGAGAGAGAGAGAGAGAGGAGTTATGTGCAATATATCAGTGCAGAGGCTTCATAGTATTTTTCACCATTTTGATAATTGTTTCAGCAACATCGCGAATTAGCACGTGAAGCAGTTCACAAATCACTGGTTCTTCTAAAGAATGGGAAGGATGTAACAAAACCATTTCTTCCGCTAGATAGGAAGGCAAAGAGAATTCTTGTAGCAGGAAAACATGCTGACGACCTTGGATTCCAATGTGGAGGGTGGACTAAAACATGGGAAGGAATGGGCGGAAGAATCACGATTGGTAAGTTATGCTTCCGCTGTTCTAATTATATGACACTCTTTCATATTTACTACATTAAAAAAACATTTTCACCTTTCTATATTGTGAAAACTCTGACTTTAGGTGTCCCATTTTATTCTTAGTGACATACTCCTATAGATATAGAAATATTTGACATGTTTTAGTTCACTAGTTTTATGGGTACTTTTGGTATGTGTAGAAAGTCTTTGGTTTTTCTTAAATTTTGTGCCCAGCCAAGCACCACCATATAAAATTGAGAGAGTAATGGAAAGATGGCATCAGTCGTTACTTACTACCTGGGGTATTTTGTAGACTTTCATACAACCAGAGCATTATAGTTTAGAGTAGCATCTTTCTTTCCTTCTTTCTTACATGGACTCAAATTTACCACAAGTTTAGGAACAATATCTCAAGAGTTTCGCTCCCATTTCTTGTGGGTGACTTGTAAAAAACCTGTATGTTTGATTGTTTTCTCGCAAGAAATCTTAAGCTATAATGTCATAAAATGCCTGATATCGCCAGCTGATAGCATAATTTTGTATGACATATAGATATATGTAAGCTAGTGCATACTCTTGTTAGCCTTGCACAAAGATCTTGATGTACTAGGAACCTCAATAGACCTAATGTAGTCCGGTCCTTCTGCGTACCATGCTCAAAACAGAAACTTAGTGCACTTGGCTGCCCTTAGGAACCTCAATAAGGACGAGGATTGGGATTAGACGTGCGTTGAGTCCTTTTGATAATGAGCTCAGTTCTCTCAATAGGCCGATGATAATATAATGCATCTCTGAACTTAGTTTACCACTATTAATCATGGATCATTTACTACTTAAAACGGATAATTTGTTGTAGGTACAACTATTCTGGAAGCTATTAAAGATGCTGTTGGAGGGGATTCAGAACTTGTATATGAAGAAAATCCTTCACCAGACACCTTTGTGAGTCAAGACTTCTCTTATTGCATTGTAGTTGTTGGTGAACCTCCCTATTGTGAAAGCGGTGGAGACAGCCAAGACCTCAGAATTCCTCTTGGCGGAGAAGAACTAATAAGCTTGGTTGCAGACAGAGTTCCAACGTTGGTGATATTGATCTCCGGAAGGCCTTTATATATAGAGCCTTCGATTCTGGAGAAAATGGACGCCTTTGTTGCTGCATGGTTACCGGGCACTGAGGGAACTGGTATCACTGATGTCATATTCGGAGATTTTGAATTCCATGGAACCCTCCCTATGACATGGTTTAAGAGTGTAGATCAATTACCCCTGCATCAAGAACAGAACTCCTATGAACCTCTCTTTCCATTCGGCTACGGATTAACAAGTAAAAACAAGGTGATCTAGACGAGATGTGTCGAAGAAAGGTTTAGTGAAATAGACATGTCTATAAAGATGCGGACTATCAGAAAGACTGTATGAAGCTTTATGTAACCTCTTGTGTACTTGTACCATTTGGTCTCTGGCATATGATGTTTACATTAAGTCCAAATAATTATATATTATGTACTATTATTACCATATGTGAACAAGGAAAAATGTGTAATAGTTTCATTTAATAACGATATAAAATACTCAAACTTATTTTAGCATATTCTCTAAAATTCTTAACCATTTTGAAAAAATTACAAAAATCTTTATTCTCCCTTATTTTCGAATGAATCACATTACACGATCAAACAATTGTGAATGCAAAAATAACAAAATTATGAAAAATCAAATCAAAACACTGTATATGATAAAAGTAGTGTCTTCTTTACTATGTTAAAAGAAAAAACATGTAAAAAATTGATTTAATGGCCATGAACTTACATTGATGATGAAGATGTCTTAATTTATTACATGTATAACTAATAACACTTCATATTGTTTATATAGAAACTAATATACCTTAATTTTCTCTCTCTATTTTACTCGTGCAAATTAATAATGTAAATATTACTAAAAATTACAATATTTTAAGGGGAAAATACCAAATAAAATAAAATAAGAAAATATGAGAGAATTAAGTTCAATAATATAATGGACAAAGAAAAGGAAAGTTTTCGTAAAGAATCTTTCAATAACATTGAAAAAAAGTCTGAGACTAGGGAAAAAAGGTGCCATAATATTTTTTCCTTTTAATTTTCTTCCAATTAAATTTTCCTAAATTATATTTCCTAACATGTTTCTTTTGAATTGTTCATATATAAATATTTTCCAAGTCTATATTATGGTAATTTTCATTTTAAAGAATATTTTTTAATTATTGATGCAATTAAAACAGAAGGAAAAAAAAAATGAAGTAGTGACATCTATATAAACAATAGAGAATATGCAACAAAGTAATTAAGTGTCATATTCCACAAAGTTATTTAACGTAAGTACTTTGTGTTATTTGTTTTTTATTTAATTTATTGTTATTATATATAAAGAAGTTTATAGTAATTGTTAATGTATTTTGGTTTAGATTTTAATTGATTTATTTAAATATTGCAGTATTGGTTGCAGTTTGACATATATATATCAAAAAAGCAAAGAATGTCTTCCTCAAGAAATAATATCGAAAAGTCGAAGATGAAGATTAATAAGTTGGACGAGATAAGAGAACAAATACAAGAACGAATAAACTACGTTAAGCAACTTGACCATGTACATGAAAACAACGATGAATATGATTCGAGAAGGGATAGATATGATGCCGCAAACCAAATCAATAAATTGAAAGATAAAGAGACCAAACTCGAAAATGAATTGGAAGGAAAGGGTATTAGTTACTACGAGTTTGTAAAAAAAATGAAATAATAGATGTAGGAATTTATATTAGGACCTCAAATTTTTATATATTCTAGTCACTAGTTTTTATTTTTATTTTATCAGGTGTTCTTTATTATAATTTTGGAGATTTCATTGATTAATAATATGCAAATTAAATTATTCAAAGTAGTAGCATTTTATTTTTGTCAAAGTCTATCGCATGTATACAATCGTTTAGCAGTTAATTTTTCTAAAATACTCACCGGTAAAGACCTCGGCATAACAAAACTTGCCGCCAAAAGACCTCAATAGCACTTGCCGGCAAAGACCTCGGCATAATAGCACTCGCTGGTAGGCGAAGGCCTCGATCGGCATAATTGGAACATTTCGGGAAATTTCTTAGATAAGACTCGAGTCATTCTTTATGATGAATAAGATTTGTACCGACGGATTTTTAATTTTCTTAAATGTTAAGGTCACTAGAATTCCCTGGCATGAAGTTGAGTTGAAAACTTTAATTGAGTTTTACAATGAGATCATTCTTGGGTCAACTTCAAACAACAATATATTTCAAACACATAAAGAGTTAGATGTCCCATGACCTATCAAATCGAAAGGGGTGTATTCTTTAATTATTTTCTCAGATAAATTAATTTTAGACAAATGTTTGCTGATAAAAACAGTCTGGAATCTATCTATATTTTTCTGTGTAGACTTGATTAAGATTCAGATCTCCATTAAGTGTTAGACTTAGTGGTTGTGGATTACATTAGTGTGTAAAACACACTCATTGTCTAAGATCTGAATGATTACAAGGTAGGAGAGTTAAACCCTTACTTTCACATTCTTTCTGTATCATCGATGATTTAAGCCTCAGATCGGAGATGTGCAACCCATTCCTGAAATAGCGTGATAAAATGGTGTTATTATGTTGGCAAGTATCATATCTCTTATTTTAGTTTTTATTTTTCCGAGTCTTGTGATACTAATAAGGGTCTGATTTAAGAGTTTGCTTGTGACCGATTTAAAAAGAACAAACGTGAGGGTGAACAGATTGATAGAACTTTATTGAAGCATGTTCTTGATATATTTCTTGAAATTGGGCTGACATGTCTTTAATAAAGATCTATCAAGCTGTTCACCCTCACATTCTTTTTCAATCTGCACAAGCAAGCTCTTAAATCGGACCCTCATTAGTATCATAAGACTCTGGAAAAATGAAAAGTAAAATGAGAGATATGATACTTGCCAATTCGAGACTCAGATTGGAGATGTGCAACCCCTTCCTGACGTTTGGTGGCATCAGTGTACCCTAACGAGGTCCGTTCATCGTCCTTAGAGCTAATCCTATGTCCATATCACCTGAAAATATAAAGGCTCCATATCCACTATTGTAAGGCCCTCTTCGAACCACTTCTAGTTGATCGATCAACTCCATCGTCTTAACCTGGATCATACATGAAAAAAGAACACGACTATTAAATAATTTCATAGTGTACAAATTTGTAGCACCATGTTAAATCTAGAAAAGAAACAAACTTTAACTTTGGTTTTTTATAGTATTAAGACAAATAGATAAGCTCGTTTGGTTGGGGAACAAGTTAAACCCGGAGTGCATACGAACAGCTTCAAAGTTGAAGTGAAAGATTTTGTGATAGTGACTTTGAAAATGGATTACTTATTTATACTCTCAAAAAGAAAAAACAATTATAGTAAAATCTCACTAAATTAATGATGAATCATACAATATTATTATTTTGAGAGATTCAATAATGAATGCTAATTTTGACTATATTAAAATCATTGTTGTAACCTATTAATTTATATATTATGTTTGTCCATTTTTATTTATCATATTGCACTTTTCAGAAGTCAATTTGACTAATTTTAAAAGTAATATTAAATGACATTAATTTTGACCACATTAGAATCATTAACATAACTTATTAATTTATATTTTTTCTATATTTTTCCACTTATTAATGAAAGTTGATTTGATTAATTTTTAAATATGGTCAAAGTTATTATTGTTTGACTTCAAAAAAAGAAAATTATAATAATTAAAAGTTGATGTTGGTAGTATCACATTTATTGAATTCACATAAAAATAAAATTATTTATTAATACATAAAGTACAATAAATACATCAGAATAATTGCATTTACTAATTATATTTATTGAATTCATACAAAATTATATTTACTATACATAAAATACAATGTGTGTATCATTCTTGTGTGTATATATATATATATATATAATGTGTGTATAATTTATTGAATGATTCATCGCAAAATAAGTTCCAATATTCGAGAATTCATTATACAAAATTTTCATTGTTTCTTACAGTCCGTTTGGATTGGCTTTAAAAATAGCTATTAAGTCAAAAATATAAAGATAAACTTAGATGACTTTTAAGTCAAAAAGTAAAAAGTAGGAAAGGCCAACAACTTTTGGCTTTTGACTTATTTTAAATCATTTTAAACTTTTTAATGTTATTTTAACCGTGTCAAACACTTCCTAACCTATTTTAAGTCATTTTGACTTATTTTAAGATATATTTTCCATTTGTCAAACACTTTCAGAAGTTAAAAAAAAAATCGACTTAAAGTAGATTTGACTAACTTTTAAGTTAATCCAAACACCCTCTTAATAATTAAACACTCTCGCCGTCCCGTTTTATGTCAATCATTTCTATAAATAGTTGAACCACAATACTTTTCATTTTATAAAATTTATGCATAAATTATCTTGTTTTGCCTATTATACCTTTGATAGAATAGTAGGTTAATCTTGTCATTTATTAATAATGTCTTAAGAAAATATTAAATAAAGGTAGAAGGATAAAGTTACATCATATCTTAAAGCAAGCTCAAATTAAAAAGGTACTTATAAAATGGGACGGAGGGAATATTATTCTTTGTGTTTTTACTAAAAACATTTATTCTCGAAAACAGAAGGTCTATTTCTCGACATCTGTCATAAAAACATGCAACAACTAAGCACTAACAAAGGAAACCACGCACGATAAGAAAGAATGAAAATAGAAAGTTTTCTAACAATTAATCTTCATAGTCTCTCAAAGATAAGTATAGATGTATTTGTATCCTTAAGACTCTACTTGAATTTGGCTTGTACACACATGAGATCTATGAACCTAACTCCGATACCGTTTGTCGTAAACAAAAAATGAACATGATGGCACATGTCTATTCCCAGAAAGACAAGTCAGCCTCAACCAAACGAAATGAAATAAAACTAGTAATATAAGCAAAGTTAAGAAAAGACAGAAAACCTATTCATTTTATTAACACCTCAAAACCTGATTGTCACGTGTATAAGTCTCTAATACTTAAAGTGTAGGATTAAGAAATAAATACAAGTTTCAATGTTTTTGTTTCTCAAATAGAAATGCTCACACATAACCGGCTTAGAACCCACATAAGTGTAGAAGCAAGGGGTGAGTATCAACAACACGGTGCCCAACAATCAACCTAACAAACCAAGTCGAATACTCATTTTCGTTCCAACCAAACCTCCTCAAACTAAAACCTGCAAGTCCAACCTAACAATTCTACAATGAAAAGGTCCACAAGTAAAGAACCAACATGCATCAAGCAGTTAGATCACAAGTATCAAGTACACCAATTGCATTAAACAGTAGGTCGATCATATGCATCAAAATGCATCAAACCACCAGTCGAAAATCACCTCGGGTTTATATCAATCACTAGCCAAAATGACCTTTAGTTTATATCAATCACTAGCCAGAAATGAACTCAGGGTTGTTTCAATCACTAGATTAAAATAAATTTGTTTTTATATCAATCACTAGCCAAAAATAACCTCGACATCCAATGAGAGAAGGCATGCTGGAATCTTCAAGAAGACTAGAATCAATCTTTTGACGATCAAGTTGAAATGTTAGCAATTTAATTAGTAACTACCATAATTTTTATGATCTATGAAGTTAGGCTTATATAAATTTTATACAATAATAAGGATCAAACATGTTTTACGTTTCCATGACTAGTTGTTTATATAGACACCAATGTCTTACTCGTTCCTTAACTTCTAGTCTGTATTTTACTCATGCAAATTAATATAAATATTATTAAAAATAAGAATTACCTTATTTTGGAAAGATATAGAAAAACTTATAATTCCAATAAAAGAGTAGAAAAAGAAAAGAAAAATTTGATAACTCCTACAGATCTTTTTTGAACATTTTCTTAGAAAGGTTTTTTTAAAACATCGAAAAAAGTTTGAGACCAATAATAAAAGGTGCTATATTACCACTATTTTATTATTTCATGGCAATATTTGCATATTTTTTTCTAGTCAACCATATGGCGATTTTCATATTTAGTAATATTTTCAATTAACACACTAAAGTAGAAAAAAATGAAGTGAGGAAAAATTGAAGAAGTGTCATCTATATAAACAATAGAGGATATGCAATTAATAATATTGTTCTTCTTTCATAAAGTTAAAGTCCGTATTAAGTTCTTTTGATTTTCTTAACAACATAACAATTAATAATATTGTCCTTCTTTGTATTTATTTAATTTATTGTTTTTTATGAAGAGGGTTATAGTACATTCACGCGTGAACAAAATAAATATATTATGACATAAGAAAAGTAAAAAAAATTGTAAATGTGTTTTGATTTAGTTTTGCATTAATCTATATAATTATGTTACATATTGTAGTGATAAATAGTGTTATTATCACTACAACAAAAATGATCATTAGCGGCAATTAATTCTTAAAAGCTGCAATTGTTGCTCCTTGTATATGTCCCTAAAGCCTTTAGCGACATTAGATCTAATGACACTTAACTAATGCTGGTAAAGACTTTAGCACTCTTTATAAGTGTCAATATTTAATGCCGCTAAAAGTTGTTTTTATTGTAGTGTATGTTGGCAAGTATCATATCTCTTATTTTAGTTTTCATTTTTCCCGATTCTTGTGATACTAATGAGGGTTTGATTTAAGAATTTGCTTGTGCAAATCGAAAAAGAACGTGAGAATGAGCAGATTGATAGAACTTTATTGAAGAATATTCTTGATCTATTTG
Organism: Solanum pennellii; assembly: GCF_001406875.1. NCBI lineage: Eukaryota > Viridiplantae > Streptophyta > Magnoliopsida > Solanales > Solanaceae > Solanum > Solanum pennellii. The sequence goes on from NC_028642.1 coordinate 1,079,998, forward strand.
CCGAAATTGGAAGGGGGGAAATGGAGTATTAGCCGCGATACTTCCCAAGATCGCAAGGTTGACATGTCTTCAATAAAGCTCTATCAATGGCTGCGGTTGTTCTATACTCTCATCAATTTTCTCTTCAGTCCTCACGTCCCCTGAAGCTTCGTTTACAATATAATATAATGTCCATACAAACATATTTGGGAAAATCTCCTTTTAAATCAACAAAAAAAACCTTTACTCATGCACAACTTGGTCTAGCTAGTTTTGTTAATCGTGCATGGCTAGGTCAAGTTGCACACACAGGCTTCCCCATTGCCAATGTTAAAGAGTGTTGGGTTTTAAAAGGTGTGCAGGAAAAATAAAGAGTTGCGACTTTTATGAAAGGTTGCGATTTTTATGAAAAGTTACGACTGTTATGAAAAGTTGTGACTTTTATGAAAGTTGACGACCTTTCCAAAAGATTATGACTTTTCCAAAGGTTTGTGATCTTTCCGGTAAGACACAATAAGAACTTTTTCGCACTACACCCTTTGTTTTCTATAAATTGAGAGATTTGCTCTCATTTTAAAAAGAGATTTTTCTGGACTTCTTCTTATACTACTAAATCTAATATTCTATGTGTACTTTATTGCCGTTGAGTGGCTCACTGATACTAGCGTTTTGGGTATCAATACACTCGTGATTGAGATCATTATATCATGGGAGGACATATTCCAAATCAAAAATCGGATACTAGAGGGGAATAATTTCCTTAATGGGACACTATGCATTTAGTGGGCTTGATCTTCTTTCTGTTTTTCCGGATTTTGATATGTGTTACAGATTTTAGATTTATGAATTAATTTATGTTCTTCTTTTGTTCTTCACTGGTTCACTAAACTTTGATAACTTCGTGTTGCTGCAAAAATTTTCAAATTTTTGTTCTAAATATGTTAGGAATACAAGATGAACAACAAAGACTCATTAACGAAGAAGGTTGGGGAATGAGATTATCCATGGCAACGCTTTAGTAGATGAGAGTACGCATTAAGTACGAGTAGCCATCTTTGCATGTAATATAGATAGCTCAATCCTGTTGAAGATATTATTATTATTATTATCCATATAGACACCAATGTCTTAGTTTTTCCTTAATATATACAAATACATATGTATAATATATATGGATAATAATAATAATAATATCAATGGAGTATTAGCTGCAGTATGGATAATAATAAGACATTGGTAGGGCAAAAAGAGGGAAATAGGTGAATTATATATGGATTGGTAGATAACTGTATATTATACATATGTACCATACAGGCGAGATCTCTCTTGTCATATACCAATGGAGTATTAGCTGCAGTACTTCTAAAAATCGTAAGGCTGATATGTCTTCAATAAAGCTCTATCAATCTTGGGAAGACATGTCAGCCTTACGATCTTGGGAAGTATGGCGGCTAATACTCTATTTCCCGCCTTCCAATGTCAGCAAATATATCAAGAACATTCTTTAATGAAGTTCTATCGATCTGCTCACCCTCGCGTTCTTTTTCAATCTGCACAAGCAAACTCTTAGCCTGGATCATACATGAAAATATAAAGGCTCCATATCCACTATTGTAAGGCCCTCTCCGAACCACTTCTAGTTGATCGATCAACTCCATCATCTTAACCTGGATCATACATGAACAAGGAACATGACTATAAATAATTGCATGTTAAATCTAGAAATGAATGAAACTTCGACTTTGATCCTTATAGCATTAAGACAAATAGATAAACTTGTTTGTTCGGGGAACAAGTTATCATGGGATTTGTAAGAGATCCATAAAAAATGAATGATCAAAGAATTTAAAGTCAGAGAGTGTAACCTTTGGTGCTCCACAGATGGTCCCAACAGGCAATGCAGCTGGGAGTGCATCCCAACAAATTAATGGGATTTGTAACATTTTCATCAAAGTTGAAGTGAAAGGTTTTGTGATAGTGACTTTGAAAATGGAACACTTATTTATAATCTCAAAAAAAAAAAACATGTATTGTAAAATCTCATTAAATTAATGGTGAACCATAAAATATTACTATTTTGTGAGATTGAGTTAATGAATGTTAATTTTGACTATATTACAATCATTAAGGTAAACTATTAATTTATGTACTATATTTTTCATATTTTAAAAGTCAAATTGACTATTTTTCAAAGTTAAATTAGATTACATTAATTTAATATTTTTATAAATAAAAAAATAGACATTCAAAAATTTTCATAATTTCCAGTTTATTGCTGCTAACCTGGAGTTTGCACTCCTAATTCAACTTGAAAACCATGTGGTGTACCTATCGCACCACCCTAAGAAGGTTCTCTAGCACACCAAATATACTCCACAAAGTCTCCTGAAATAACTCTTCATGGTATATATCAAACAAACAACAACAATATTGATTCATTTATTCAAAGAGAGATATTATCAAGCTTCAAAACAACAAGGGACCTGATAGAAATGTTTTTATTATTTTCTGTACCAATTGCATTTGTTTGCTTGTAATTGTTCTTATATAGTAGGATTGATTTCACTTGTGAAAGAAACGTTTCAAACTTGTGTGAATCATTCTAAGAAATTAGTTAAAGATAACTTAGGCTCTTGCTCTAAAAGTCTATATTAATCAAGTTAGGATTAGTACAGTGAGTAGTATTGTATTTGCTCTGGCTTAGGTAAGTGATAGGAGAGATTGCTTAGTGTAGAGATTAGCAGGCTAATCTTGTTTTGTAACTAACTTTCACTTTTTCTTGTTGAAGATTAGTAAAAGCAGTTTGAAAAGTCCTATTGAGAACAGGTCATAGTTTTACTCCCTTGAGCAAGGAGGTTTCCACGTAAAGTTGCTTGTCAATCTATAATTTCTGCATTTGTTCTTTACTGTAATAGCATTGAGGACTTGGTCCCATCAATATAAGTGTACACATACATTCCAACACCTCTTACTGGTGCCGCTACATGGACACGGCCTCTAGCCGGTGCAATTCCACGAGCATGGTCTCTAGATCTAGCCCAACTTCTACCCCTAGTTGAGGTCTCATGAACTGCTCCCCTATCTCTGGAAACAGAAGCTCTAATCCTCAACATCTGCCAAAACAACATGCATCAACTAAGCACTACCAAAGGAAATCACACACGAGAAGAAATAATGAACAAAAGAAAGTTTCCTATTTAGATGTATGTCTCCGGAAGCATTGTGTTCCTTTGTCTATTTAGATCTGATTACTTATTAAGATTTAGATCTTCATTAAGTGTTAGTGTTAGTGACTATGGATTACTTTCAGCGTCAAAAAAACTTAATGTCTAAGATCTATTTTATTAAGATTAGAATCTTCATTAAGTGCTAGCCTCAGTGGTTGTGGATTACTTTTAGTGGCAATGTTAATTGTTGTAAACACTTCTAACGGCAATTGAGTTAACGTCATTGCATCCAGAATCGTCAAAGACTTTAACCACATTTATAGAGCGTTGTTTAAAAATACTTATTATATTGAATATTGTAGTGAAATTACAAGTTAGGAGATTTGAACCCTAACTAACTGAGTTGCTAAGATACTCCGAATTCATTCTCATTTCATTTGGATAGTTAGTTTCTTTTTTTCATGTACTCTGCCCCTTGAAAATACATTTGGCACAGAACCATTTATCTTAACTACGGATGGTCTTCCCTTAACAAAAGTTAATTCAGCCAAGTCAATTGCCCTGCATAGAGAAGCTACTTTATCTTCACATTCTTTTTGTTTCTCATCAGGATCACTATCAGCAACGATTCGAGACTCAGATTGGAGATGTGCAACCCATTCCTGACGTTTGCTGGCATCCGTGTATGAATACATTGTGTCATAACGAGGTCCGTTCATGAACACCATCATCCTTAGAGCTAATCCTATGTCCATGTCACCTGAAAATGAAATGCCTCCAAATCCACCACTGTAAGGCCCTCGCCGACCCACTTCTAGTTGATCGATCAACTCCATTGCCTTAACCTGGATCATACATGAACAAAGAACAGGACTAAAAATAATTTCATGTTAAATCTAGAAATGAATCAAACTTCGACTTTGGTCCTTATAGTATTAAGACAAAAGATAAGCTTGTTTGGTTGGGAACAAGTTATCTTGGGATTTGTAACATTTCCATCAAAAATGAATGACCAAGGAATCTAAACTCGAGAGTGTAACCTTTGGTGCTCCGCAGATGGTCCCAACAGGCAATGCAGCCCGGAGTGCATCCCAACAGGTTAAATGATCAAGCAACTCTCCCGACACCTGTGGCAGAAAAAATGCCATGCTTGTAAAGATTGTCTAGACGTATCAAGTAGTAGGAAGTCAGATTTTTTATCACATGAAACAACCAAAGATCATTTTCCGAGATATAATCTACTGTATGCTATCATAAACAGTATAACCTCGGATAAAATTAAATATGGACTTACCGTGGAGCTCATGTGCATTATATCGGAATACCTCTCAACACTCATGAGCTTTTCAACATTCACAAAACCAGGTTTAATATCTTTTAACATCTGCATTTCCAACATCAGATCCTCATCAGGCATCCTCCCTCTTGTGCTTGTCCTAGCTAATGGTCGATTAACAATTCTTCTCTGTCAATGGAACAAATGATCAACATTACAAACTCTCAAAAACTAATTAAATGTGTGAAACAGAGAAAAGGGGAGAAAAACAACATCATCCCTCTTACTTTCTTCACACGCGTCAAAGTTTCTGGACTCGATGCAACTAGAGTACAGCCTCTGGCCTGATATAGAAAAGATAACATAGTAACTTCACTGAAAATCAGATATTTACTCACACTGAAAACACAAAGAACGAACGACTTACTTGTATGTAAGTCATGTATGGGCTTGGATTCACAATTCTCAATGCTCTATAGACTTCGAATGGATCAGCAAATGTTCTTCTCTCAAAACGTTGACTCAAAACAATTTGATGTATGTCTCCAGAAGCAATGTGCTCCTTTGCCTGTAAGATGGCGTTCTTGTACTCCACACGTGTCATGTTTTTTTGGGTTAACGATGTTTCAAATTCGTGAATACAGAAATCCACAGAACCCGGAGATAACCTTGGACTAAAAATTAAAAATTCAAAACGTATATAATGTTTCTCAGTTTCTTGTTTTTATGCAAAAAAAAAAAACAAAAAAAAAAGGACTTACGACTTAATTCCTTGTACTCTAGACATTAATATTTCCAAGTGTTTCTTCCCATCAAGATAAGCCTCAGGAAGAGAGGAATATTGATCCAACCACACCCAGTGAATCACATGCGCTTTCTACAGGAATAAGAAGTATTTATCCTGTTCTCATATATATGAAGCAAGTGTAAATCAAGAACAAACGACGATAACAGCTAGAGAGACATCTCATAAGTGCAACATTCGACAAATATACCTTTTCTACATGATCAAATACAATGACATCCTCATAAAGTCCTAACTGAATATCTGCAAGGTTCCGGTCATCCTCTGGAGCCCTTAGGAATGGTAACTTGTTGTTTACTACATATCGAACTGTGTCATATGAGAAGTAACCAAACCATCCACCTGTTTGAAGTGATATTAATGACAGTAAAATTGTGATTTAATTAAGAAAATGCAGAGTGAAGTAACGGTACGAGCAAATACAACATTCCCTATTCTAGTACTATTATTGCTGAAGCATGCTAACTTCCGAATTCTGATGCAAAACTACATCTATGACCAGGCGGAAAATTGTACTATTTATACATGGTTAAAATTTTATTTTATGTAAATATAGTAGATGTTGAACCCTTTTCGGCTACTCCGTGTGTCTATTTCTACGAACTTTGAACCCTCTTATTGAAAATTATACTATTTATACATGGTTAAAATTTTATTTTATGTATATATAGTAGATGTTGAACCCTTTTCGGCTACTCCGTGTGTCTATTTCTACGAACTTTGAACCCTCTTATTGAAAATTCTGGCTCCGCCACTGCCAGTAACACGCATATGGAAATATTTATGACTCTCATGACATTTATGTATTCAGATGAACACCCTCGCGGGGCCTTAGATCCGCCCCTGAATATATCTTTCCAGTGAAATCTAGTTGTTAATCGAGAGCGAAGCCCTATATTTAGTCCTTGTAGCAAGCTATAGTGGGAAACTAATTAACTAAGTTACTCGTACTACAATAAGTGAAAACAGAATACTCACCACAAAAAGTATCAGGTAGTTCATCATCAATAAATCCTGGTTTCCATCCGTTGGAAATACTTGCTGGAATTGTCATCGGATCTTCGACCATCTTCTCTGTCAATTTTCCAGCATGGTGGTCCAATATAGTCACATTGTGTTCCTTAACTATGATTTCCATGGATGGTTGAGCTCCCACCACGCTGTATCGACCCTGAGAGAAGCAACTATAACTAGTGGAATTTATAGTAAAATTTCACAAACTATAACTATAACTGCATTTTATAGTGTTCGAAATGTTAGGTTGTGGAGCCTGATTAATATTTGATGTCATATATTAATGTTCACGCGGTCCAAATTTTAGGTTGTACTATTCATTCTCCATATATTCTCTGTAACTATTCATACTCTGAAACATTAATATATCCCCCACCGCCGTGGAAGTTTACCCACGGGGTGTTACCAAGAACTATTGGTTTCTCTCTTTCTCTCTCTAGATCTCTCATCTCTCTCGAGAAAGTTCTTGTGTTCTTCATTCATCAAGTGTGTGTGTGTTTGGATTCGATCCTAACACGAAATTGAAGTGAAAGATTTTAGTGATAGTAACTTGGAAATTGGATCACTTATTTATACTCAAAAAAAAAATTATAGTAAAATTTCACGAAATTAATGGTGAACCATAAAATATTATTGTTTTGAGATAAAATTAATTTTGATTACATTAGAATCATTAACATAACTTATTAATTTATATTCTATATGATTATATCTGTCCACTCATTAATGAAAGTTGATTTGATTAATTTTTTGAATTTGGTAATATTATTGTTTGACTTCAAAAAAAGAAAATTATAACAATGAAAAATGGATGTTGTTAGTATCATATTTATTGAATTCACATAAAAATAAAATTATTTATTAATATAAAAAGTGTAATGAACACATAAAAAATAATTGTATCTTACTAATAATATTTATTGAATTCATATAAAATTATATTCATTATACATAAAATACAACGTGTGCGTATAATTCATTGTAATATATATATTTTTGTTGAATGGTTCATTGTAAAATAAGTTCAAATATACGATAATTCATTATATAAAATATTCATTGTTACTTAGTGTCCGTTGGGATTGACTTAAAAATAGATTTTAAATCAAAAATGAAAAGATAAATTTAGATGACTTTTAAATCAAAAGTAAAAAGTGTAGAGGGACATACTCTTGATTTTTGACTTATTTCAAGTCATTTTAAATTTTTTATGTTATTTTTAACCTTGTTAAACATTTTTAAACTTATTTTAAGTCATTTTGACTTATTTTAAGATATTTTTATATTTGTCAAACACTTCCAGAAGAAAAAAAATGACTTAATTTAGGTTTGACTAACTTTTAAGTTAATCCAAACTCTCCCTTAATAATTAAATACTCTCAACGTACTATTTTATATGTCATCTCTTTCTATAAATAGTTGAACCACAATACTTGTCATTTTATAAAATTTAGGGAGAATGCACAGGTACCACCTAGACTATGACCGAAATTTCAAAGACACACCTTAACTAAACTAAGGTCCTATTACCCCATAAACTTATTTTTCTTGTAATTATATACACCTTTTGTCTTACGCGGCACACTCTGTGACCCTACGCAATTGAGGCCCGTGAAAGATATTTGAATGCCACGTAAGTCAAAAAGGTGTACAAAATTACAAAAAAAAATAAGTTCAAGGGGATAATAGGACCTTAATTTAGTTAAGTGTGTCTCTGAATTTCGGTCATAGTCTAGGAGGATACTTGTGCATTTTTCCTAAAATTTATGCATAAATTTCCATGTTTTGCCTATTATAGCCTTGATAGAATAGTTGATTAATCTTGTCATTTGTTAATAACGTTGACTTAAGAAAATATTGAATAAGACTAGAAGAGCAAAGTTACATCATATCTTAATGCAATTGCAAATTAAAAATGTGACATACAAAATGGGACGAAGGGAGTATTATTCATTGTATTTTTACTAAAATATTCAATGTATAATTGTGAGAAAATAAGTTATATAAGCAACATAGGAAATTTTTGAAACCATATCCAAATATGGATTCTCATTTAAAAGGTATCACAAAATTAGCAATGACAAATCAAATACGTAAAGTGTTATGTGAGTATGAAAAAATCATTCCACATGCACTTAAAAAGCCTTGCAGTCGTTGCAACACCGAAACTTTCGGATCCAATAAAAAAAGTTAGAGATGAGCTTCAACTAGCTAGATTTAAATTTCAACAACAAACAAAAAACACAATAGAATCATATTTCACTAAATTCTCTTTGATATATGTGTACTTTCAAAGAATTTTAAAAATATAATATTAATGAAACTATATATTTATATAGGAATCTTTTGAAAATATATTATCTTATCAAAAACTTAGATAACAATGTTGTGTTAGAAAGATTATTAATTTATTGAGATTTTACTGGAATTCTACTTTTTTTGGCCATACATAATGATCACGTGTCTCAATTAATAGGGATAATATAGTAAAGGAAAAATACTCAAATATATTGAATTTTGAGAAAAGTATTATCTATATCGTTCGTAAAAAATTTGGTTCATGTATATCATTTTCATTAGAGAAAAAACTCATCTATGCTATTATTTGTTAAATGAAAAAGGTTTCAATTTTGCAAAATTATTTTTATCCGTGGTCAATTATGATCTGACAATGCTATTAAGTAAATCATTTTTTTAAAAAAAAAGAAAAATGTCCAAATATGATATTATACTTTGAGAAAAAATTCATTTATGTCATCCGTTTAAAGTATGATTCATCTATATAGTTTCAATTAACAAATAATGGCATGGATAAATCTTTACTCAAACGAATATGATATAGATGAAGTATTGATATAAAAAGTCTTTTCTTAAAGCTAAATAACATATTTAAGCAGTTTTTCTATAATAAAATAATATAACAATAATTATTTTCTTAATAAATATGCCAAATTTAGATATAACAACTAAAAATAAACTAAAAAAGTAGTAATAAATTTAACTGCAACCGACTCCCAAAAAATTGTGACAACTGTTCTATTTATTATTTTGTTTTAAATTTCTTAACCTACTGGAATACTACTATTAATTCAAAATTGCTATTTGCACCATTGCCATAAATGAGGAATTTATGACGTGCAGGCAATGACCACAATTATGTGACTAAAATATGATAATAAATATCTCACGTTTTAAAAAGGATGATCAAATTTGATTTTGAACGGAGTTTAGGAAAAAAAATAAAAATTTTTAATCTTGTGGTTCAAGTTATGTCAAATGTATCAAAATGTTCTTTAATTTTGTGGTCTTAAACATGTCACGTGAAAAGTTAAAGCTAAAGTATTGTCAAATATAAAAAAAAGTAATTCTTTTTTAACAAACTAAAAAGGAAATAAAGACATTCTTTTTTAAACGGAGGGATTATAAAAAGATCAATATGATCCTTTTTTCTCCCAAACAGAGGAAAAAATTTATTCGCATTCAGTGTTTATATTAAATTAATTTAATTTTGGAAAAATATATAAGTACCTTGTAGACTATGATCGAAATCTCAGAAACACATCATAACTAAACTAAGAACCTACTACCCCTTAATTTTTAATTTTCTTTTATAATTTTTTGCACCTTTTTGGCTTACGTGACATTCAAATATTTTCCAGCGCCTCAATTGCGTGGGGTCACAGAGTGTGCCATGTAAGACAAAAGGTGTATATTATTACAAAAAAATAAATAAGTTCAAGGGGTAATATGACCTTACTTTAATTAAGGTGTATTTCTGAAATTTCGGTCATAATCTAGGTGGTACTTGTGCATTATCCCTTTAATTTCTATTACAATGTAATTTAATGAAGTAAAATTTATGTTATTAAGATTAAGTAAAATGAACAATAAAATTTAAACACATGATAGACATGTATTGAATTGATATAAGCATCTTGTATGAATAAATTTTATCTCAAATAAAACTAAAGTCTTTAATATTCCTTTAAATTCTAAAAGTTCAGATTATTGTTATTCAAGGGGAAAAAAATAAATATATTTTTTAATTTTGCGATTTAGAGTGAATATATCTTTTACTAAAAAAATAATTATATATATATATATATAAAATTTAACTTACGGTGCATATTTGTTATATTTCAGCCGATTAAAATAAAAGTTTGTTGCTTGAAATGACAAATTAAATTAGGAAATGACTACTCAATTAACATTTTTATTATTATTGTTATTGTGAAAAAAAAAAAAAAAACTAGGCAACCTTTGATGTTCCTAACTAAAATTCATTTATTTAAATTATTTGTCCATTCCACATGTATTGAGAAATAACTAAATAAGAAAATTTAAATTTGGGAGGAAGAGCAAAAAAGCAAATGACTAATCTAGCATAATTAAAGTAATAAAATCTAATTAAATTAAGTATGTCAATTTAAGTTGAGAGAAGCAACTATATAACCAGTGAAATCTAGGAAGGATAGAGTGTACACAGACCTTATAACTACTTCACACAGATAGAGAGATTGTTTTCGATATATACATCAAATCAATCAAAAAGCTAAAAAATAATCAAAAGAAAAACTTACAACACTAGAACCTTCAACTGACTCATATAAAAAACTAGGAGCTTCATGATCCTCTTCTTTCACCAAACATCGATACGCCAACACCGGAGTCAGATGATCGGAAAAAATGGTAGTGTGCAGCGGAATCAAGTTTCCGGTTTTAGAAACTTCAATGAACCTCTTCTCATCCATAACTGAACAAAACAAAAAAAAATAATTTATTTATTTTGTTCTCACACAGTTTAATCAGTCAAATTACGTCACATAAATTGAAATATATACCGTGACGAAGAGATGAAGAGCAGCAATGGAGACGAGCATAAGTTGAACTCCGAGAGATCGGCAGAACATTCCGATGACAGATAGGTAACAACTGCATTTTATAGTGTTCGAAATTGAAGTGTGAGATTTTGGTGATAGTGACTTGGAAAATGGATCACTTATTTATACTCTCAAAAAAAATTTATAACAATGAAAGTTGATTTAATTAATTTTTTAAATTTGATAATAATATTGTTTCACTTAAAAAAATAATTATAACAATGAAAAGTGGATGTTATTAGTATCATATTTATTGAATTCACATAAAAATAGATTATTTATTAATATAAAAAGTGTAATAAACACATTAAAAATAATTGTATCTTATTAATTATATTTATTGAATTCATATAAAATTATACTCATTATACATGAAATACAATGTGTGCGGATAACTCGTTGTAATACATATATATTTTTGTTGAATGGTTCATTGTAAAATAAGTTCAAATATACGATAATTCATGATATAAAATATTCATTGTTACTTAGAGTCTGTTGGAATTGACTTAAAAATAGCTTTTAAATCAAAAATAAAAAGATAAATTTAGATGACTTTTAAGTCAAAAGTAAAAAGTATGGAAGGACATATTTTTGGTTTTCGACTTATTTCAAGTCATTTTAAACTTTTTTATGTTATTTTTAACCTTGTTAAACACTTTTTAACTTATTTTAAGTCATTTCGACTTATTTTACGATATTTTTATATTTGTCAAACACTTTTAGAAGTAAAAAAGATGACTTAATTTAGGTTTGACTAATTTTTGAGTTAATCCCAACTCTCCCTTAATAATTAAAGACTCTTAACATACTATTTTATATGTCATCTCTTTTTATAAATAGTTAGACCACAATACTTGTCAATTGTAAATTTTAGGGAGAATACACAAGTACCCTCTAGATTATGATCGAAATTTCAGATACACACCTTAACTAAACTAAGGTCCTATTACCCCCTAAACTTATTTTTCTTCTAATACCTTTTGTCTTACGTGGCACATTCGGTGACCCCACGCAATTGAGGCGCGTAGGAGATATTCGGATGTCACGTAAGTCAAAAAGATGTACAAAATTACAAAAAAAATAAGTTCAATGAGGTAATAGGACCTTAGTTTAATTAAGTGTGTCTTTGGATTTTGGTCATAGTCTAGGGGAATACTTGTGCATTTTCTCTAAAATTTATGCATAAATTACCATGTTTCCTATTATATCCTTCATTGAATAGTTGATTAATCTTGTCATTTATTAATAAAGTTGACTTAAGAAAATATTGAATAAGACTAAAAGAGCAAAGTTACATCATATCTTAATGCAATTGCAAATTAAAAATGTGACATATAAAATGGGACGAATGAAGTATTATTTATTGTATTTTTACTAAAATATTCAATATATGATTGTGAGAAAATAAGTTATATAAGCAACATAGGAAATTTTTGAAATCATATTCAAAAATGACTTCTCATTTAAAAGGTGTCACAAAATTAGCAATGACAAATCAAATACGTAAAGTGTTATGTGAGTACGAAAAAAATCATTCCACATGCACTTAAAAAACCTTGCAATCGTGATAACATCGAAACTTTCGAATGCAATAAAAAAAGTTAGAGAAAAGTTTCAACCAGCTAGATTCAAATTTCAACAACAAACAAAAAACACAATGGGATCATATTTCAATAAATTCTCTTTGATATGTGTGTACTTTCAAAAAAATTTAAATATATAATATTAATGAAATCATATATTTATATAGGGATCTTCTGAAAATATATTATCTTATCGAAATGCGTAATTTATTTCATTAACCCAAGTCGAAAACCTAGAGAAAAATGTTGTGTTAGAAAGATTATTAATTTAGCCAGTATTAATTTATTGAGATTTTACTGGACTTCTACTTTTTTTGGCCATACATAATGATCCACGTGTCTCAATTAATAGAGATAATATAGTAAAGGAAAAATACTCAAATACATTGAACTTTGAGAAAAATATCATCTATATCGTTCGTAAAAAATTTGGTTCATCTATATCATTTTCATTAGAGAAAAAATTCATCTATTCCATTATTTGTAAAATTAAAAAAGTTTCAATTTCGCAAAATCATTTTTTATCTGTGGTCAATTATGATTTGAAAATGCTATTAAGTAAATTATTTTTTTTAAAAAAATCTAAATATGATATCAAACTTTGAGAAATAACTCATTTATGTCATCCATTTAAAGTATGGTTCATCTATATAGTTTCAATCAACAAATAATGACGTGAATAATTTTTTACTCAAACAAATATGATATAAATGAAGTATGATATAAAAATCTTTTCTTAAAGCTAGATAACATATTTAAGTAGTTTTTCAATAATAAAATAATATAACAATTACTATTTTCTTAATAAATACATCAAATTTAGATATAACAATTAAAAATACACTTAAAAAGTAGTAATAAATTTAACTGCAACCTACTCCCAAATAATTGTGACAACTGTTCTATTTTGCACATAGGATAATTTATTATTTTGTTTTGATTTCTTAACCTACTGGAATACTACTATTAATTCAAAATTGCTATTTGCACCATTGCCATAAATGAGGAATTTATGACGTGCAGGCAACAGCTAAATGACCACAATTATATGACTAAAATATGAAAATAAATATTACGTTTTAAAAAGGATAGATTTAATTTAATTTAGAACGGATTTAAGAAAAGAGTTTAAGAAAAGAAAGAAATTTTTTTAATCTTGTGGTTTAAAATTAAAATTATGTTAAATGTACTAAAATGTCCTTTAATTTTGTGGTCTTAAACATATCACGTGAAAAGTTAAAGTGTTGGCAAATAAAAAAAGAGGTCATTCCTTTTTAAACAAACTAAAAAGGAAAACTAAAAAGGAAATAAAGACATTCTTTTTTAAAGAGGGATTATAAAAATCAATATGATCCTTTTTTCTCCCAAACAGAGGAAAAAATTTATTCGCATTGTGTTTATATTAAATTAATTTAATTTCGGGAAAACATATAAGTTTCTTCTAGATTATAATCGAAATCTTAGAAACACATCTTAACTAAACTAAGATCCTACTATCCCTGAATTTTTTTAAAAATAATTTTGTGCACCTTTTTAGCTAACGTGACATCCAAATATTTTTCAGCGCCTCAATTGCGTGGGGTCACGAAGAGTGTCATGTAAGACAAAAGATGTATATTATTATAAAAAAAATAAGTTCAGGGGGTAATAGGACCTTACTTTAAGTAATGTGTGTTTCTGAAATTTCGATCATAATCTAGGGGGTATTTGTGCATCTTTCCTTTAATTTCTATTACAATGTGATTTATTCAAGTAAAATTTATGTTATTGAGATTAAGTAAAATGAACCATAAATTTAAACATATGACAGACATTTATTGGATTGATATAAACATCTTGTGTGAATAAATTTTATCCCAAATAAAATTAAGTCTTTAATATTCCTTTAAATTCTAAAAGTTCAGATTACTATTATTCAAGGGAAAAAAATAAATATATTTTTTAATTTTGCGATTTAGAGTGAATATATATTTTACTGAAAAAATGATGATATATGTCTATAGTTCAATTTACGGTGCATATTTATTATATTTCAGCCGATTAAAATAGAAGTTTTGAATCTTTTAATAAAATATTAATTGCTTCAAAATAACAAATTAAATTAGGAAATAACTACTCAATTAACATTTTTATTATTATTGTTATTCTTATTGTGCAAAAAAAAAAAACTAGGCAACCTTTGATGTTCCTAACTAAAATTCATTTATTTAAATTATTTGTCCATTCCACATGTATTGAGAAATAACTAAATGGGAAAATTTAAATTTGAGAGGAAGAGCAAAAAAGCAAAAGACTAATCTATAGCATAATTAAAGTAATAAAATCTAATTAAATTAAGCATGTCAATTTAAGTTGATGAAATAAATAAACATCGTAGGTCTACTAAATGTTGAGGTGTTGTATGTTTTAATGCCATCATTTATGCTTTTATTCCCCGATATTAATGTAATATTGTACATCTCCACACCAATTAGAACAATATTGGTGTTCTTCAATTTTTTTTCGGGAAAATGCACAAGTATATTCAATCTATGCTCGAAATTTTAAAGACATATTATATTATATTAAGATGATTTTACTACCTCCTAAATTTATTTTATAAATAATTTTCTATTTCTTTTCAGCCTACGTGGCACTAGATTGAAATAAAATGTCAACACGCGCTTGACCCACAAGATAGTATCACGTAGCCAAAAAAAGTTTGAAAATTATTTATAAAATAAGTTTAGTAAATAATAGGACCTTAGTATAGTATAAATGTATTTCTAAGCATAAATCAGAGATAACAGTACTTGACTACAATTTTTTATAATTTGAATATATTCATGGTAAACTCTTTCTTAATTTTTATATATTAAGATTTTACATTATAATTTGAGACCATCCATTATAGTGGTAAAATCTCATGAGCATTGTTAGCCCAAACGTATCCATAGCATGACATAATATAGTGCACACATTTATTTTTTTTAGACAAAAACGGAAAACATAATTTCAAGCATTTGAGAGGAAATTTCTTATAAAATAGATACTCTTTATTAATTATATTACAATGAGAAAAGACATAAAGACACCATCAAAGTTGTCCTATATTTGCATTAAGACACCTTAACTTTTAAAATGTCCTATCACCTCACAGAACTATTTAATTTCTTTGTAAATGGATCATTTTGACCCATTTCCTAGTCTGAGTTGTTACCACGCACTTGAGGCGCGTCATGCATTATTTTTACTGCCATGGACCAGTTTAAAGGTGTCATGTGTCATTATTTTTCTTTATTATTAATTATTTTATCAATTTATGTCATCTTCCCCAAATTTAAACCCAAAATAATCATTGTTAGCCCTAATTTTTCAATTTCATAGTTTTTCAATAGCAAAATCAATGTTGATACTCTTTGTTTGACCACTTCATCATCTTCTCTAAAAAAATAAGACAACACTATTGGCGAAAAAATTTTGGAAAAATGAAGAATGTGATTTTCTTATTCAATAAATTCAAAGTAAACACTTCCAAGCTATGGATGCTCATGTCTAAGCATCACAACTGACCATAATGGCTGAGAAAAAGATTGTCTGCCACAAGTTGGCCAATGGAACATGATGAACAAGAAAATGGTTAATGGAGGAACTGTTGTCAATTGGATCTGCATTAACTTTTCTTGCAATGTGCAAGAAAGTGTTACGCATGGGTTTTGTTCTGAGTTAGCATAAATGTATGAGTTATTTAGGTCTGAGTTTTGCTACCAAAAGGGTTGCAACTAATAGCAATCCCACATTCAAAATTTTGTTGTCACTTAACTCCATATCTGAATAAAAAAAAATCCGAATGAAGAAAAATTAAAGAAAATTTCTTGAAGGTGCAAGCCAAACAGAGAAGAAAAGAAATGGAGAAGATGACTTCTCTTTAAAGAATAGGGTCGGGTCGGGTTGAATAGGAAGTTGAGCAACACGCGCCACTACATAGACGAGAAAATGGGTCAAAATGGCCCATTTACAAAGAAATTAATTAGTTCTGTAGGGTAATAGGACACTTTAAAAGTTAAGGTGTCTTTATGCAAATACGGAACAACTTTGATGGTGTCTTTATGTCTTTTCTCTATTATAATGTTAATTATCATACAACAATATAACGGCTAATAATATTTAATGATGGAGGCAGGATTTCTATCGAGGAGGTTCAAAAAATAACTAAGTATACTAATAGTATTTGTAGAAGTAGAGCGGATGAGGCGGGTTAAATATAAATGAGTTTCAGATATAAGTAACTAAAAAAATTCAACTCTACCTTAACACAACAGTAAAATTGAATAAATATATTTTTGACATAACATTAAATTGAGTAGGAGAGAATGTATTTTTTAAAACTATAATTATGAGTCTTGTCCGTGTCATTGTGGTATATATACATTATTCAATTTTTGAAACTTTCTTACTCCGATCATATTGTAGCAATAAAATTCGCATCGAAAAAATAATTATCAAGATTGAAAAATATCGCGACAATCATATTTATTTATAAATTTTAAATAACTACTCTTATTTATTTATAATTTTAAATAATTATTATTTATTTAGTCTTACTTATAATTATATTATTTTTTAATTAAATATAAATTAAGCATTTGACTTAAAATGAATACGAGAGAATGTATTTTTTAATTTTAATTATGAAAACTTAAAAAAGGTTATAACTTTTACTTAATTCTATAAAAATAGAAAATAAAATTATTTTTTAATGTCTAATAAAATATTATTAGTCCCAATAGGTTTCCAACAAAACAGATCTTTCATTTATTTAGGAATAAAAATGAAAATTAGTTGAAACAATGGAGAAAAAACATTGTTATCTATGGAGTTGAACTCGCAAGCACTTACCTAGCGAATTCTTGAACCCCTTTACCACTGAACCAAGCCCCTGGCTTATGTTCAAGGGGTTCATCACTTAGTATATATATAAATAAAGGAATTGAGCCTATGCATATTGTATAATTTTCCCAATAAAAGGGGATCGAATGAACCCCTCATATTCATGTAGATCCACCCTGTCGATACACCTTAAGAGAAATAATCTAACGTGCTGAAAGATAGGAGTTAGGGAACCCTTGAAAGCAGGGTGGGGGCTCATCCAAAAGTAGGATATGAAAATTTTAACGTGTTGCTTAATCGGTGTGTCTAGCTACATGCATTAGCCTGCATCATTTAAAAATATATAATACCCCTAACAGAAAGAATATAAGTAGATATTAAATTGTGTTATACATAAAATGACATAATGAAACATGTTCACACACACACACACACACACATATATATATATATATATGACATGAAAAGGATTAAGAAGTCAAAAGTCATTAGGTTGTCTTAATATTTAGGCCCCATTTGTTTGCACTCAACAAATTCAAATTCAACATTATTAAAGTTCATTTGCTTTTTTTTTTTTAAAAAGAAAACTTTTAATGAATTTGAAAAAATTTGAACAAGAGAGTCTTAAGTATTAACAACATTGAGACTTATTTAATACGTCACAAGATAATCATGTCGTCCGCCTCTCTCGCTGCCCAACTTTATCTCTCTCGCTACGACCTTTCATCCTTTCCTTTCTCAACCAAACACCATTTTTTCTCTTGAATTAGTAAGTTTTTGATGGACTAACACTCATATATAGCCGGTCTAATTATCGCTTTGTAAAATTTGCCTTTTAAGGTTTGATGACATTTTCTAATCACGTACAACTCTGAAAGTGAGCCTCCATTTTATCTAATCTACACCTATACGAGGTGTGACACTGTTGTCAATTTCCTTTTTCATTAAACAATAGACCTAAATACTTGAAATATCCTCTCTTTTGAATGACTTATGTATCAAACCTCACTTTCATGCTAGCTTCATACATTATGTCACTGAATTTTACTCCAAATATTATGTCTTGATTCTAATCAATCTAAATCTCTTAAACATCAAGGTTTACTCCGAATATTTTACTTATTTTAAATCTACTTTAAATCTTTTCAATCAAAATTATGTTATCCATTAAAAACATACACCATAATAAATATATGCGCATCAATACATCCATCACTAAAATAAATAAACAAAAAAGATTAAGAATTGATCCATGGTGAAATCCCTATCATAATATTTATATTCTAAAATTCCACATAATTATTGCTACTAAAACTAATTCAATCTATTAAATTTATGGATAACCCATTTTTATAATCAATTGTGCTTAGCAAGCATTGAACACAGTGATGAATTTGTTTATCAAATATTTTATGTAAAATGATAATTATTCACTAACACTAGTATAGTATAACAAGGAATTTACATTCATGTATACTTCCAAACTTAGTCCAATTTTAATAATTTAAAATTAAACAAACAACTATTAAAAATTCAACATAGAACTCATTTTTTTCTTGTAAAAATCTGGACTATAATATCTTCATTTACTATTGAGAAATATTGTTGATAAAACAACATTTTAAAAAATTAAAGAACAAGGAAATGAAGTATCAAAACAAATTTTGATAAGAAGATGATAAATATATGTTGCAATCAAGCATTTAAAAATTTAATTTATAGGAATCATATTTAAATATAGTTAAACTCATAAAAACCACGTATGACAAGGCTATACAAAATTCTATAACATTTTAAATTAGCTAACAAAATATAAAAGTTATATTCAATTCAATTCATTTTTTCTTATTTAATATCAAATCAAACAAAAGCAAATATATATAAGTATATAAGCAAATACATTGAATTAAATCGAATTTTAAAATAAAGTTATCAAACTCATTAATTTTTTCTTTTACTATATTTATTTTAAATTTATTGGGATTTAAAGCAAAAAAGTTCAATTTATGTACCAAAATAAATATTGCATCCTTAAACAATAAAGTGCTAAATATTTAGGCCCTAAGAAAAAAATAATATAAATAAACATCCCGCCGTGACCTATCGCCGGTGATTATCTCCGAAACCACGGCAAACGGCAATTCTTTTACCTTGTTCGGAATTCTTCCGGCGGAACATCGCCGGAGATATTAGAATACTGATACACTTGTTTTGAGCCTGTAGAAGAATCAAAACTGAAAAAAAAGCGAAGAAAGAGCATTAACAGAGTAATGGATCGGTTAGTAGCAGCAAAGGAGCTATCTTTTCGAATAGGGTTTACTGGACACAGTGGTCACCTCACGATCGAGCCTCTCCCTCCTGTTGAACGCGATACTCCTCTCAATTCTATTCCTGACTTCATTTTGGTAAGCTTTTCTGTCACTCACACTCCTTATTTTTTCTTTTATTAAGGGCTTCATTTGGTACGAGGGATAAGAGATAATAATACAGTCACAAAATGCAGACTGTGTTAATCACGAAATACCCCTAAGGGTGGTATTCTGGTCACCTTGCTTGCAACTGGGACTTTTTGAAACATGAAACTTTCTACAGAGATATATCTAGAATTTTTAGGCAATAGGTCCTGAATTAGGTGTATCATTTGAATTGCTATGTAGGCATTTGTTTACAGAGTGTTCAAAGCCCACTCTTTCTGCACTTTCACCTAATTCATTGATGATAATGATTGAAATGTATCAATTAGCAATGGAAATAATGATTCCAAGAGCATTGCGTGGTATTTTTCTAGTTTGATTGCAACGTATGGTTTGGATAAGTAAGTTAGAAAGAAATTCTTTCTCCGGAAGGGAAGCAATTGGTGGTTGGATAGGAAGGAGAGTGATTGGAATGACGTTGGGTAGAAAGAGGGATATAGTGCTCTTTAATAGGCATTTCATCTATTTTGGGTTCTATTATTTTTTAACAACGATCTTCAACATGTGTTTACTTGGAATGACTTTCAAGTTTCATCCGAGTCTTTGCTCTAGCATGAAAAAGTTCCTTTTTTAGGAAGGACAACTTACTATTATACATTTTGTATTATCGAGCCCTACTATGGTCTTAGAACACATAAACACACTCTGGCAACATGCTCAGACACATTAGGTGTTCATCCATTTTAGGTTTTAGTACTTCATAACAATTATCTACAACATATGTGGACCTGGAATGACTTTCATGTTCTTGCTCCATCATGAAAGTTTCATTTCACCGTAGGTAAATGTAGCATGATAGTTTCTATTTCATCGAGCTCTATTTTCGTCCTCCGATAGGAATACATGTTAACCAATCACATGTAAATAGGGTTTGAATCAGAGTTCACAGGTTTCATGGAACCTGTACTGGATAGGACTTACTACTTGGTAACTCTGTCAACCAAGACTTAGGTATATGAGAGGAAATTACTTAGCTTTTTATACATTTACACTCCCTATCTATACATTCCTGAAGATTTACAGTTCTATGTTTTTTGTTATTTTAGTTTGTTGATTGAATGCATGTTAGTTAGCGACCAATGAGAAGAGGAAAATGAATTTTAAATTAATATGACTTGCTTATGAAAACAATGAGAACTACACTTAATACCAAATTGTTGGGTCAATTATATGGGTACTCTGTATTCATTCTGCTATATTTGAAATGTTATATGCTCCCTACATAGGCAGTAACCCTTGGGGGTTTAAGGGGAGAGAGAATACACCATAATTTGACAAATATTTCCTACCAAGAACCTTACTACCGAATTCAGATCAAGCCAGGACCCGCCAAATTCTTGATATCTACCTAATAACAGGTGATATATTGTTTGCAGAATTTTTAGAGATCAAACTTTAGTGCTGGACCTAGTTTGATTGTCTTTTTCCCTCCAATTTGATTTTGCAGTAATAATTAACACCCTGTAAACTTCTGGCTGTCCTTTCTGGGACTCCTTAATTGAAGCCTATGTATTGTTTTGGTTCTATGATCTTAATCTAGGTTTTGGCCTCTGACTATTAAGTGGGGGATTTGAGGCAGCTTTAGTTTTAGAGAATCATTTCATTAAAGCACAATTCTTTTTGCATTTAAACAGAACGTACCTGGAGTTAAATGAATACAGAGGATTCTGATACCCAGACAATCTAATCTGGGACAGAATGATAGTTGATTGGTCGATTTCTCTTTGAACTGCTGCCTATAAGGCCAAGGAATTTCAAATCTTTGTTTAAATTTTATATACCAGCAGCATATCCATGCTTAATATTTCCAGTTATATGAAAAACTTCAGTCATTGCCTTTTATTAACCTCCCTAATAATGACATATGCACTTGATGTTTGATATTTAAAATTATTACTTCAATACTTGCTCCATAATCAGATCTCATACACATCCCTCTTAAAAAAAAGTGTAAACACAGTTTATGATCACTTTTATGTTGTTTCAGCCACCTGCATTTCCAAAGGAAACACCTGATACAATAAAGGAATATATTAGGGAGAAGTATCTATTGCCTCAGCTAGATGCAGACGAGTTTTCTCCCGAAAAAGTTGGAAGGCAGTGGGAGTTTGATTGGTTTGAGAGAGCTAAAATCCTTCCAGATCCATCTTTGCCTCGATCTGTTGTTGTCCCTACATGGGAAGTGCCTTTTAGACGTCAGAGGGACAGATTGGATAATGGAGGATGGGAACCAAAGTCAGAGGAGGTATACAGAATTTGCAATCATTTTATCAACTTTTAGGTGTTCATGCTTTAACAAGTTCCTTTCTTTACTGATTTTCATTTCCTTTTCCATACTAAGACCACTGGAAAATTTTGAGGATCTGAAATTTCCTTTTTGGTTGCTAATCCTGACATTTTTCGTCTCACTTCTGACTTTCTCAGAGAGATGTATCAGAACTTACAATTGGAGCTGATGATTCTGGGGCTCTACCGCGCATTGTTGGACCACCAAAAGATTTTGTTAGAGGAAGCATTAACAGTCGTCCATTTCGACCTGGTGGCTTGGATGATTCCCCTTCGTTGGGCAGAGTTGTTCCTGATGGTGCTACAAACGGTGAATGGGTAAGGGAGGTTCTTAATGGCGGTCCTGCCCAAACCGCTCCTCCAAGCTTTAAGCAAGGACCTGATCTTGGCGATCTTAAGGTAAGGTTTTTGAGTTTTTTAACCATTGAAGAGCTTTTGATTAAGTTATTCTTCTGTATATAAGACGTTATGAAACATCTTATTTGTATATTTCTAAGGATACACATTCATGCTCTTGGAATATATATGAGGATCAGAGTGCTGCTACAAACACAGTGGAGGTGAAACTGGTTAGTACCACAATAAAATCAAGTTTTCTTATACTCTT
This sequence comes from Solanum pennellii, assembly GCF_001406875.1. Classification (NCBI taxonomy): domain Eukaryota; kingdom Viridiplantae; phylum Streptophyta; class Magnoliopsida; order Solanales; family Solanaceae; genus Solanum; species Solanum pennellii. The sequence goes on from NC_028642.1 coordinate 1,102,941, forward strand.
GTATAAAATATAGACATCGACTTCTATATTTCCATCCTATCAAGTAAATACTGTGGTGGATTATATGCACCCTAGGCCTGCTTGCCAGATTTGCTTTGGAATGTGTCAAGTAATTTTGTTCTCATCTTCTGTTTTTTTGATAAACATCTCTGTCTGGCAATCTGCAGAGTGACTTATCCGTGCAGTTTGATGACTTGTTCAAGAAAGCTTGGCAAGAGGATGTCACAGAGTTTGTTGGAGATGGTCTGTATCATCTAGAGACTTCTTTTAATTGTTTTATGTTTCTTGTGTTTGAAGAGTGGTTTCATAGTCAAAGATCTCTAGATTAGCCAAAAGTCAATTTAGCTAGGACAGAGTTAGTTTTCTTTATCTGATAAACATAGCAAACATGTAATATTTTAGGATAGCATGCCTATATGTCATGCATTCCTCCTTGAAGCTCAGGTTTTCCTGTATTTTCCCACTTTTGTTGGGAAAGCAGTTTCCATAACAGAAGAGTGAAATGTTTGTTGAACACCATCATGTGCTTAGGTAGTTCTGATCACGGGTCTTAAGTGAAATGTTTTGGTCATGGATGCTGGTTTAGGTTGGATAAGGGGATTGGATAAAGCGATTTTATGTTGATGACAATGAAGGAAATGGAGACGAGATTGCACATGTGCTTTATGCTGATGATACCCTATTGCAATGTGAAGTAGACAGGGTGCAAGCTCTATATTTGAGGGTCATTTTTTTGGTGTCCAAAGTTGTACCAGGGCTGAAATTTAACTTATCCAAAGGTACTGTTTTCTGTATTTATCCTGCGGATTCTATTGCTCAGTATGCTGAGATCCTGCAATGTAAAGTAGAAGTTTTTCTCACTACACATTTGGGAATTCCGTTAGGGGTGGCAATTAGGCGGGTTGGGTCAAATTTAGACGGGTTATAATGGGTTAAGACAACAATTGGGTCAAGACCCAACCCAACCCAAAATTGCTTGAGTCAAAATGGGTTACATTATGGGTCAAGACCCAACCCAACCCAACCCAATTTTTACCAAGCTTAATTGTTTTATTTGTTCTTTTAAACCTTTTTGGTACCTAATAAAATTATTATTTTCTTTATTATGGCTATATACAACATAAGAAATTGGAAAAAGAGTTCTATAAAAATATTTTGAGCAGATTTTTCATGAGCCAATTTGGGTTACATATCAACCCATTTTTTAATGGGTTGGTCTAATGATTGGACGGGTCAATTACCCGCCCAAACATAAACGGTTTGGGAGGGTTGGTCTTGATTTTGCCACCCCTAACTCCTGTGGGTGCTAGAAAGAATGATGTGGGGTTGCAGGAAGGATAGTTTTGATAATTAGCATCATGGTCTCTCTACTTATGTTATGTCACTTTTCCCCTCATCTCCTAAGGTGAAAAAACGATTGGATTCACTTAGAAGTAACTTCATAGGGAAAGGAAACGAAGAGAACAGATGTTCACCTTGTGGGATGGAAATTTTTGATCTCTAGTTAAATACTGGTGGAAATGCCGAAAGGACAAAATTTCATCTGGTTAAATGGGAGTCTGTGACTAGGAGTAAAATGCAAGAGGACTTGGAGTCAGGAAATCAAATTAGATAATAGAAGTCTTCTGGAAATGGTTGTGGATGTTGAATGATGGGACGGATGCTTTGTGGTAGAGGGTCATTGTTACTAAATATGACAAAAAATAGATATTAAGATCCCAGAATAGTTGGTTCTCTCTTTGGGGTTGCAGCTCGGAAGCAGATCATGACTCTATGGGGTGATTTTGAAATAGCATTAAGTTGAAATTTGGTGATGAGAGAAAAAACAAGAATTGGACAGATTTCCAAGCAAGCGGGGCTGAGTTTGAAGAGGATCATTTTGGGGGACAATGATGAACTTCTTAAGGGTCAGTTCCTAGTACTTTTAGCCTAGTTATGGACGAGGAATGCTTAATTGCTGCCTGCTTTTCTAATTTAAGGGGGGGGGGGGCTTAGATCAAGGAGAGGACAGAAGAAACTGTGGATGTAAATACCCGTCAGTATTGCATGGATAGTTTTCTCGAAAGAAGTCAGAGATGTTTTGAAGACAGAAAGGATTCCACTTCTTATGTTAAGCCATCTATGTATTCAGAATTTAGTCTTTTGTGTTGAAAGAGAATGTAACTAGGATTCTAAAAACAATGGACTTGTTTGTTTCTTTATGATGTAGGACTGGGCATGTTCTTTGCTTGTACTGAATATTAGTACCATCTTGGTACCTTTATTGATAATACTTCTTACCTTTTAGAAAAAAAGTGCTCTCTTTGACATGTTAAGCTTTTAGATGAGATGTCCACATAATTCAACTATGAGTAAGTAAGCATGGAAGTTAAAGGAGATGTTGAATTGTGAATAACATATGCATAGGTGAGACTTTTTCTAAACTTTATTTTACAAGAAGTGATGCTTTGAAGATAAATCAAGTCCTATCAAGCAGATAAAGTTGATTTTTTTGGGTACTTTTGTATTTTTGGTGTAAAGGAACATGTGTAGAAAGATCATGATTTAAGTTTTGATGTTTTAGACTCCTTGTAGATGATAGAGGAGCTATAAGTTTGGTCTCGTTACAATCCTGTAATCAGGGAGGATTATACTTTCTTTGTATAGTATTGCTATTTATATAAGATATGTTAACTGTTTCACAAAAGAAGTGATGCTTCTAGTTAAACATTGGGGAGACCGGAAGATTATAGCAAAGCTATCAAACAATGATATATATTTGAATTATGGGCTATTCTGAAATAAATTAATTATTAGAGAGCATTATCTTCTCTATTTGTTCTCTAAGAAGAAAATACTGAGGATGCTATCCAGTTGGTAGATTTTAGGATATCTGTAATTAGTTTTTTTCCATTTCATTGTTGATATCTTTTTGGAGATGGCCAGCATAACCCTTAATTCTGAGGAATACAATTACCAGTTTTAAAAAAAAATGATTATTCCTCTCATGTAGGTCATACGTCTGAATTGCAATCTGAAGCGGAACAATTGCCATCTGTCAAGCCAGAGCTACTTCAGGTTGAAGCTGAAGTAAACAAGTCTGAAGTGGCTGACAAGGGTCTAGACACTGAGATATCTGTCTTGGATGAGATTTTGTCCATTGAAGCAGAAGGATCAATATCAAGATTGGATGTGGATAATGATGGTGCACGTCAAGAGAATGACGTAACAGACACATTTCTTGCTTAACACAGTTCTAGATTTCCTTCATTTGATAAGTTAAAGTGGAGTTATCCATTTTTTTGAATACTGCATCAAGTATAGTGATCTTTTTTATGCTTTTGTTCTAAACATCTGATGCAGGGATGGGCTGTTACTGGTGGCGGTGAAGTAATTGTAGAACGATTTCATGATCTCATCCCTGATATGGCTCTTACTTTCCCATTTGAACTCGACCCCTTTCAAAAGGAGGTATAAATCTATGGTTTATGTTGTGTTTTTCAATGCTGATATGGAACTTGGCATATCTCTGCCTTATTTAATCTTATGTCCCTTAATTGTTGGGTAAATACATGCTTTCAATCTATGTTGCTTAGACTCTTCAAAAATGTCGACGGGTGTGTGTCGGATCCTCCAAAAAATAGTGTATTTTTGAAAGATCCGACGTGCAGCAACATTTCTGGAGAGTCCGAGCAACTTAGCTTTCAATCATGGGCCCCATGTTTTAGTCAGATGATGTTCCATTGGCATGAATGGCGAAGTGTTAATTTTGAACATAATAGGCTGAGTTCTGTTTGCTTTTTTATTAACTTGAAACGATTTGTTGTGTTTCTTTTTCCTTTTCATTTCAGGCATATATATGCCTGTCGAGCTGTTAAAAAATTATGGTCCTTGTGATTGCATTAATTGCAGGCCATCTATCATCTTGAAAAAGGGAACTCTGTCTTTGTTGCTGCTCATACATCTGCTGGGAAGACTGTTGTGGCAGAATATGCATTTGCTTTGGCAGCTAAAGTATGGATTCTCTTTATATCATGGATTTTATACTATTTGACTCTTGTTTTGGTTATAAAAGAATATATTAAAAATTTTATATTGATATCTAAAGTATAATCTTCTTCTTTGCTCATAAATAAAATGTCTTCTCTTTTACATATCCTATTTATAAGTTCCTTTACAACTTTTTGAGTCAATACTGTCCAAATTTTCTTGTCTTTATTTGTCAACAGGTCTGCACCAAATTTATGTTTTTTTATTGTGTGCTGCAGCATTGTACCAGGGCTGTATATACAGCTCCAATCAAAACAATCAGCAATCAGAAATACAGGGATTTTTGTGGGAAGTTTGATGTTGGCCTTCTCACAGGTGATATAAGCATAAGACCTGAGGCCTCTTGTCTTATAATGACCACTGAGATATTAAGGTCAATGCTTTATAGAGGGGCTGATATGATTCGGGATATAGAATGGGTAATTATTAAATATTTTGCTCTGCTCATTTCACTTCTACAACCTTTCCAGTACTTGAGATAATTTGGTTGGTTACTGGTATTTTTTTGTTGCGAGTGTAGGTTATATTTGATGAAGTGCATTACGTCAATGATGTTGAAAGAGGTGTTGTTTGGGAAGAAGTTATCATTATGCTCCCAAGACATATCAACTTTGTCCTCCTTTCAGCTACGGTGGGTCTTGATATTTTAGTCACTATACTTTGTGCTTTGGATCAGTACTCTTAATGAAGGTATGAGAGTTAAAGACACAACAAAAAGATGTGTAAGGATGCATGAGACAAATGTCTTGCACCTGCACTTTCTTATACAAACTTTTCTATGTATAACTTCACATTTGATCAACACAGGACACAGATATGTAGCGTAGAACAACTTCTAACTATTAAGCTTAGCAAATCTAACATTCTACCTGAAGTCAGTGCCCCCTGGTCTAATGTCGATGCAACTTATTTGATGATGGACATGGTAAATATGTTTGGATGATCATTTGACATTATGAATCTAGTGACAATGTCTCTTGAGAGTATCTTTTCTGTGAGAATCTTGTATGTATTCGATTCTCTCTTTAAACTCTGAACTTGATGCAATATCAGGTGCAGCTTGATCATCACACACAAGTTCCATCTGAGCGGGTTATTTGAACTTAAATTCCTTCCATATTTGCTTGACCCGTATGAGTTCTCTAGTTGCCGTTGCGAAGGCTCAAGACTTTGACACTGGATCTTGTAATCACGCTTTGATCTTTGCTCTTCAGGATACTAAATTGTCTCCAATTAGAACACAATATCCAAAAGTAAAATGTGTATTGGAAGAGAACCCTGTTCAATCAGCATCAATATATGAGAAATAAAGACATGCAGACGATTTATGGGAATGCGTGAGACCAAGGCCTTATGCGTGCATCTTTTTATATGCACACTTTACAAAGTATAATTATACATTTGATCAATGTGGGGTACTCATAAGTATAGTGACAGCCCCTTTCAACCATTGATGCTTGGCCTATCTAAGAAAAGGTAGCATTTGACATTTGCTTGATCTGAGCTTAGTTATTATTGTCTAAAATAGCATAATAGGGTCAATTTAGGCATATTATACTTATGTCAAAAACAATTGTAGGGTGTCATGGATTAGAGGCTTCCCTTAGTTACTATTTTGAAAAACTTTTTTGGTCATCGAAGTCATAATTGCTGTACTCCAACAGAGTTGATTAGCTATCATTTTTATGGCATCAGACATCTTTCTTATGACATGATACTCCTTGATCAATTTTGGGTATATATTAATTGATGATAATGAGTGCTTGGTTGTTGGTCAGAAAGCAGTTGCTTGATACATTGTTCTGCTGAGAGGAAACATAGGAAACCAGATTGAAACGTTTGAAAAATCTGTAACTTGGTAATATGCTGATTTGTTCTTTCACCAAATCCCGTCACAAGAAATCTTTTGGTGCCACAAAGAAGAAAAAGAATATCTTCAAATTTGTAATTGACCATCAAATTATCTCTGTGGACTGTGGCTTGTAAACAATGGGTATGTTGGACAAAAGTCTTAAGGTTCATCTAGTTGAGCCCTCGCTCCTCTTAAATAAGAACCAAAAATAGAAGTAGAACTAGTCCGCTAATGTCAGATGTTCTTCCAGAAACCCTTTTTTTGATGTGTCATTGACGGTAAGGTTTTTGCTATATCCAAAGGTGTGGCTTAGTGGTCAATGAAGTGGGTGGAGAACCATGGGGTCTTGGGTTTAAATCTCAGCGGTGACAAAACAATCAGCGATTTCTTCCGATTTGCCCAAGCCTTTGTGGTGCAGTACCTATTCTGGTTGGGGTAGTAGGTATGTGGTGGACTAATCGAGGTACTCACAAGCTAGCCTGGACAGCACTGTCATAATTTCTTTTTTTTGGTTGCTGTTTTTGATATGTTGAGGTGGCTTTCAATAAAACTCTCCCCTGATCAATTTAAGCACAAAGGGGACTATGCTCTCTAGACTTCAGTGTCAAATTTTGGACCATTTCAACCATAAAGACAACTATGTCGAAAATCTCTTAATTTCTATTGGAATGGGAACACAATCCTTACTAAAAAAGGACTTCGGGAACCTATTGCATGATTTTAGTAGGTTGGCATTGTGCCTACTTTTGTTTATAGAAAAAGTCTTGAATTACCTCATTTACTTGATTGTTTTACTATAGTCTAATGAAAACTAGAAAAAAAGGAAATGAGAAAAGTGAACATAAGAAATCATATTAGGGCTTATGGCATACAGCTTGAAATAAATGGAAACCCGATTTCTTGGATCGGCAGTTGGTCCCGATTCGCCATTTGTCTGTAGAATTATCACCGATAGATAATTAAGATGGTAACTAAAGATGTGCGGGGGCAGAATTTCTGTAACTTGCCAGCGTGCAAATTGCTGGCAGTAAAGAGATTTCTACCATTGAAAGGCCCCAACATTTTATGACATTTCATGGATGTTTGGAGGGAACCAAAATTGGAAAAGATGCTAACCTACTGCAGTTGCCATGTAATATGTTAGTAAAACCTGTCAAAAGGAGCTCTCGAGGTGGGAAGACATAATATAAGTAGGTGCTTCAGTGGGAAGAAACGTTAGCCGCACTATTGGTCTCTATCTATGAACTAGAAAAGCAAATGCTTGAGCTTGTGCTAGGAGGGAAGCTAAGAGATGTTTCATTTTTTCATTGCAGGTACCCAACACAATTGAATTTGCAGACTGGATTGGTCGTACAAAACAAAAGCAAATTCGTGTTACTGGGTTAGTCGTGCTTTATTTAAATTATCATTCAAAAAATTGAAGTTACATGGCTTTGTTTCTTGAAGTTCTCTGGGACCTACTATGATTCAGGAAACAAGATAGGAGCTTTTATCATAAAAATATACTCTCTCTATTCCATAGTAATTGAATTTTCGAGGCATTTTCCATTTTTCGAATTAACTTAATTGCTCAATCTTCAAGACTATTTTTAAAATATTCTTCCAATTTAACCCTTCATTTGGATTTTCAATGTGATGACTTCAATACATTGGACAATAATTAATAAGGGTAAAAATGAAAAACTATGTTCAATTTATGTCTTAATATACTTTTCTTAAAGGGTGTGAAACACCTCAAAAGTTCAATTAATATGGAATGGAGGGAGTATCTATAGAGTGCTTGCTTGATCTGGTTTCCTTTTTTCTTTTGTGGCCTTCTCTATCAGGACGACCAAAAGACCTGTCCCTTTGGAACATTGTCTCTTCTATTCTGGGGAGCTTTACAAAGTGTGTGAGAATGAAGAGTTTCTGCCTCATGGATTTAGAGCAGCCAAAGATGTACATAAGAAGAAGACCACAAGTTCTGTCTCTGGCGGCGCCGGCTTGCGTCCTGGGTCTTCAACAGCTGCTGATAAGGGTCGAGGGCAGAGGCGTGATAGCTCTTCTCAGGCAAAGCAGCACAAGCATTCTGGTCCCCAAAGATTGGGGAATTTTGGTGGTGGTTGGGGAACGCAAAGCACTGGGCCTGGACAGAATGTTATGGGGTTTAGGAGATCAGAGGCGTCTTTGTGGTTGACGCTGATTAATAAACTCTTGAAGAAATCACTGTTACCTGTATGTAAAAAGATTCTTTTTAAAACATGCATGGTTCCTTGTATATCTTCCTTCCACCGCGTGCTTATAGTGTAGTTAGCATTGCTGTTAGTATTTTATCTCTTGATAACTTGTCTGCTGTGTTTTTCTTTTCCTCTTTTAAAATTTTTAACAGTACCGTTTTTCGTTTACAGGTTGATAGTAGACTTATCATGTATTAAAGCCTAATATTTATCATGAAATTGTAATTTCAGGTGGTTATATTTTGTTTTTCGAAGAATCGATGTGACAAATCAGCTGATAACATCCCTGGTACCGATCTCACAAGTAGCTCTGAGAAAAGTGAAATTAGGATATTCTGTGATAAAGCATTTTCGCGGCTTAAGGGATCCGACAGAAACTTACCGCAGGTGTCCTACCTAATTTGCTGCATTTGTTAATCTAGCTGACCATCTGGTTCTTGGTGTCCTGCTAATTGCAGAACAGTGTCTTATTGATGGTCATCTAAACTACAGATTGTCAGAATTCAAAGCCTTCTCCACAGGGGCATTGCTGTGCATCATGCAGGGCTCCTCCCAATTGTCAAGGAAGTTGTAGAAATGCTTTTTTGTCGAGGTTTGGTTAAGGTAATATAACATGCCATCTTTTTTAAGGGAAAGGGCACATTGTTCCACAGAAATGCCCATATCGTTAGGACGTTAGAACAACATACCTAGTAAATCCCACCAAGTGGGGGCTCTGAGGAGGGTAGAGTGTACGCAGACCTTACCACTACCTCGTGGAGGTTGCACATTGTTAGGATCTTACCATATTTAATTACTTATTTAATTTCAGATATTATTCTGCATTAAGCATGCAAGAGGCATATAATTTTATGCTAGAGCACTTGTTAGTGTACACAAAGACATGCTCATATACTTCATTAGATACACAGACATACAGAATAAAGTTAGAGACTCAATCAAAATTAGTGGAAGTTAGTTTAAGATATTTGAAAATTACGTTACTACTTACTACTTACTATTACATTGCCAAGTAACTACACGCCTGTGGTGGGTGGTCCGTAACTGGTTTGGAGTACATTGGTTATGTTGAGAACAATAAAGGAGGCAATGTTTAGCTGGCTTTCTGAAGATGGAGGAGAAAACCTAAATGTAGTTCGACTTGCAATCAAGTGGGTAATTTGGAGAAAGAGGAATGGGAGGGTTGAGAACATATTTGTACATGTGAGGAGTAACCTCTGGTCACTAGTTTCTTTTTGTTTTATCCATGAGGCCCCCTGTTTGTGATAATTATTTGGTGACCTTTGTAGAGACATATTTTGGTTAATGTTTCTCCTCTTTTAGGTATACATACTTAAAATGCAATGTTTCCCTTCTATAAATAAAATTATTTAACCTTTAAAAGAGAAAAAATAAAGCAATTAGCATTTGGTCATGTTTGTATATACTAGCACTGATAGTATATCCTAGTAGGAAATTATACTAAAATAACTTCTTAAGATCTGGGAAGAGTCTACTAGCTTTGGATCCAATTAAGAAATTTTGGACCCCGTGATTCTTGTTTTTGAAGTATGACTCGTGATCAATGTTATGTTCTTTTCAAGTGAAAGATTAACTAAATAAATAAAGGGAAAACAGTTGTGATGAAATAAATTATCAGTCAAGTGGTGAAATCCTTGAACAAAGTTGAACGTTGCGCTAGTCATTTTCATGTTATCTACTTTTACCACTGCTGCTGAGTTTTCTTTTCCTCTAGCATTCGCGACCCATTTGTTATCAAAGTTCCTATCCTTTGGTGAGTTTTACTTTTGAAGGTCTTAGATGCTCATTTAATTCTTGGTTCTTTCTTAGGTTCTGTTCTCGACAGAGACTTTTGCAATGGGAGTTAATGCTCCAGCCAGGACGGTAAGTCATCATTTGTAGTGATCTTGTTACTTTGATTGCACTTATTTTCGTAGAAAGTACTCACTCCATCCCATTTTATGTGGCGATATTTTATTGGGTACGGAGTTTACAAAAGAAACGAAGACTTGTGAAACTTGTGGTCTGGAACAAATCAAGGACATTTATGTGACTATAAATAATTTCATTGGTAAAATGAAAAGTGTAAAGTTAAGCTTATTCTAAACACAAAAAGATGTTATTCTTTTTGGTATAGGCTAAAAAGGTAAGTCTGCCACATAAATTGGGATATTAGGAATAAAAAGTTTACTCTTTTTATGATAAAGAGTCCTTTTCATATGATTCATACCATGTCCGACTCTTGAGTAACTGAGGATAGTGATCATGTTTCCATTTAATTCTTGTAGAATGGTTTTGCTATTTATTCATTGTTAATAGTTGAAGGCTGAGAACGTTTTTTAAGAACTTTACTCCCAGTTAAGAATGAGCTGGGAGTTAAAGAACTTAAAAAACGGATATCATGTAGTAAAGCAGAAAATGTAGAGGAAAGCACATAAATTTCTGGAATGCGTTTCAATCAAGTTCGCCAGTAGCACAAAATATGCACATGTTTTATGAAGAAAAGACCACATAGGAAGTCATATGTTAATGACAATCTCATGGGTTATAGTCTAAGATTTGGTGGGTATCTTCAAGAATTTTTTCTGTGGAATTGACTATCCATTGGTTCCCAATGGATGACTCATCTTGAAGGGGTGAATTTCTTGAAGTTCAATTTGACTATTAATTTGAGTAATTATTTGTTTGTAGAGGTATCAGAGAGAAAACTTATCCATAACTTGAATTATCTAATGTTGTCCATATTCTAGATATCCAGTTCCGGGTGTGCGGTGTGTGTGTGTGTGTGTGTGTGTGTGTGTGTCTGTTAAGTGTCCCACATTGGTGGAGGGACTGAGCTGTTATCTCTGTATATTAAAGAAAATCATTCTTGTTGAAATTTTGAATTTTCAGTACCAAACATGAAAATATTTTTTATATAGTTTTTTGTAAGGTTTGCTTTCTGGTTCTGGTCATTGCGTATTTTCCTTGATGTTCAAACTTCCTATGCTCTCTAATTCCTTGATGACATGTGGCATATTATTGCTGAGTACCATCTTAGACTGCATAATTTCTTATTAGTTTAATATTTGATATGTGGGCTGTCGACCTTTTGGCTAAGATCAGGGTAGTATCTATTCTTATAAGTTTAATATCTAATATGTGGGCTATCAGCACACACAATATTAATTCAATTTTTTTAAGGGGAGCATCCATCAGGGTAGCTTGCTACCTGGGCTCTTGTGTGTTGCTCAATAGGTAAACAACTTAAGTGGTGACACTCATAAGCTAAACAACTTCAGTGGTGGAATTGTCAAGATGACAATACTTGCTATAAAATATTGATTTCTCTTGTAGTACCTCCCAAACCTCTAAGATTACTATTTGTATCGAAGGAAGTATTGGTTACTTCCAACCCTATGTGCTTTCTCCCTTTATCCAATTTAATTGTCGCATTTCCATGGGCAGCAAATGATCAGATATAAATATTAGTTGTTAGTACAGAAAATTTACATTGTGATTGGGTCTAAAGTATAATTGACCACTTCACATTAAATTTTTAAAGTATAATGAATCCAACTTACCTTCTATATCTTTTTTCTGTATAGTTATTAGAAAATGGTATCGTGAGGAGAGAAGGTCAAGAACAGTTTGAGCTGTTCACTTCTTATGTGGGATCAATTGATCTCACTCAAAGGACTATTGCTAAAAGGTTTCCTCAGTTCATTATCTGATAATGTATTGATCAAATTTTGAATTTTCAGTACCAACCATGGCAATCCTTAATATAGCTTTTGGTGGGTTTGCTTTCTGTATTATGGTCATTCCCGACTTATAATTTTTACCTGCTTATTTTCCTTGATGTTCAAATTTCTTGTGCTCTCTTATTCCTTGACGACATGTGGCATATTATTGCAGACTGCAGAGTACCATCTTAGATTGCAGAATTTCTTTAGTTTCCCAGTTGATATTTGCTATTAATTATTTAAGGATCTATAGGCAAGCATATCTCTCTATTCAAATATGCTATTGCTATAAAGTTAAAAATGTATTAAATTTTGGCCAGGTTGTTTTTGATTCTTTAAGAAAGTTTGATGGCAAGGAATTTAGGCAGCTACTTCCCGGAGAGTACACTCAGATGGCTGGGCGTGCTGGAAGGAGAGGACTTGATAAGACTGGTACAGTTGTGGTGATGTGCCGAGATGAGATCCCTTTTGAAAATGATTTGAAGCATGTAATAGTTGGTACTGCGACTAGGCTTGAATCTCAGTTTCGACTGACCTACATCATGATTTTGCATCTACTTCGGGTTGAAGAACTGAAGGTACATAGTTTTGACTAACTAGGAAAGAAGAGAAAATAGCTTGATTTCAAAATAGACCTATACCCAACATCTAATTCAAAATTCAGTTTCTGACAGTTCATTTTTCCTTGCAATTTAGTTTTATATGATTTAAGAGCTAATTGGTTCTTGCTGCATCACTACCATTCTCATTTGTCTCTCCTTGAGCTAGTACGTAGTAGCGAGTCGAAGTATTTTCAAGTATCTTTATTCACCTCCAAAACATTGTTTAAGATAGCAGATAAAGTTCATGGTTATTGAATACATACAATAAGTCTAAAAGTTTCAAGCATCCTCAGGAAATTCAATGTTTCTTCTTCTTTTTTCTTACATTAACTACTTTAGAAGTACTGCATATACTGCTGACACAACCTTTTCTTTTTTCTTTTGCAAAATACAGCTGATTTGCTCAACATCATTATTGAGCAACGGCGTATTGCCATTACATCTCTAACTCATAATTTTAGAGTAATGGCGCGTGTTAGTAATATGATTCATGTTAATGATGTGTTCCATTTCACGGATTGATGTTCATTCTCAGTGCATAGTTAATTCATCCCAGCAGATTTCTCCCGATGAAGTACAGTTCCATAATTTTTGCAGGTTGAGGACATGCTGAAAAGAAGTTTTGCTGAATTTCATGCTCAGAAAAAACTACCTGAGCAACAACAACTCTTGATGCGAAAGCTTGCTCAGCCTACAAAATCTGTTGAGTAAGAATTACTAAAACAGTTACACTATTGAGTTTTCTACCATAATTGTCTTTCTGGATTCATTTTTCGACATGTATTTGTCACACCTTAAAACACTTATATGTGCTTTTTTTGTGTGCATGTGCTTCAGTGCTTTGATATTGTGTAGATTTTCCCAAGCTTATTCTTCTGTACTTTTTTTTTATTGGAACTGGTAATGACTTTACAAAATCTCAACCTAGCTTAGGTTACTGCTTCACAAGGATCCAATGATATCAACTAGTGATTCAACCTCCTCAGCATAGCTTTTTACACCAAAAATAAAACAAGAACATACAACTCATCTTGATTTTCTGCACAAAATTGTATGTCTTTAAAAGCTTATAGTTCCTCTCCTTCCAAATGGTCCACCGTATGCAAGCAGGGTAAGTCTCCAGCATTTTTTCTGACTCACTGCCCATTTCTTTTTATTCTTTTGTACTTCCTGGTATTGTTTAACATGTCCCCCCTCTCTCTCACACACACTCATGCAGATGCACTCTCTCTCTCTCTCTCTCTCTCTTCACACACACGCGCACGCACACACACACAAGAGAGAGAAGCACAGACACCAATGGTCTTGAGAATCCTGTTTTTTGGTAGTGCTTTTAATTGCTAAATTCTATAAGGCCTGTCTGGTCTATGAAATACTTGCTTCTATGAAGCCTATTATAGCTTCTAAATGCCACCTTCTGTGGATGACTCTTGCATCATTTGTGATATTTATTTGCATAGTGGTAAGTACAATTTGTCTAATATAGATGCATAAAGGGTGAACCAGCAATTGAGGAATACTATGACATGTATTTGGAGGCAGAGAAATATAGCCACCAAATAGCAGAAGCAGTAATGCAGTCGCCAGCTTCTCAGCAGTACCTTAGTCTTGGGAGAGCAGTGGTTGTAAAATCACAATCAGTAAGTTCTATTACATTCTTTTCACTAAATAGGCATTAGGCAGTACCCTCTTTTCATCTTTAAGGTCAAAAGATTGTCAGCTATCAGGCATGCAATAACAATAATAATAACTATGCATCGATTCCAAAGTAGTTGCATCTGTATATCAAAGCATTATTCTACTTGCACATGTTCCATTCTAATTCTCGACAATCTTTCTTCTGAGACACAGTATAGTTGAGCTATCTGGTATGATTTGGAAATTTACAAGGCCAAGTTATTTAGTTCCATGATCTAGTCCTCTGCAACAGAAAGTCACATCATAATCTTCAGTATGCAGAAACAAATGACATTTTGATGATATATCATTTAAATGTAATCAAATATGGTATTATTAATAAACCAGCAAAGAAACATATGGTTCAAAGTATTCCCTGCAGTAGGTCAACGTCTCTTAATGATTTTTCAATGGTAAAAATGGCTGAAGGTTGATAATCTGGATGATTTGACTGGGCATCCTAGAATAGAAACTTCTGCAGTTTGAGAACACTTGTTTTAGAAACTGAAAGTGTTCCTTTTACTTTTGCGGTTTGTTCTGATCACTCTTCATTTTAGGAGTATCATAATCCTGTCTACTTTTGCCCATCTCATGAGGTTACTTGGATATTGGAACTATATGAGTCCAAAACATGTGCAAATGTTTTTCTTTCCCTTTACTCCTTGCAGGCTCAAGATCACTTACTAGGCGTTGTGGTGAAGACACCTTCCTCTAACAACAGACAATATATAGTTCTAGTTCTGACTCCAGAATTGCCTTCAACTCTGGAAACTTCGTCAGATAGAAGCAACAGGAAAGATAAAAAAAATTCTGAAATGCAGATACTAGTGCCTAAATCAAGACGAGGTTATGATGATGAGTATTGTTCGTCAGTCACCTCCCGGAAGGGATCTGGCGCTGTCAACATCAAATTGCCTCACCGCGGTAATGCTGCCGGCATGAATTATGAGGTTCGAGGAGTTGATAACAAGGATTTCTTGTATATATGTGTGAAAAAGATTAAGATCGACCAAGTTCGGCTTCTTGAAGATGTTAGTGCTGGGGCCTACTCTAACGCAATACAACAGCTGCTCAGTTTGAAATCTGAAGGAAATAAGTATCCTCCAGCCTTAGATCCGGTTAAAGGTATGTCAGTATTATTTATATGGTTATCTGTACCTGCCATTTATATCCCGCCTGATTCTTGGCTCCCATCCTTAAACTTTATAGTTTATACTGCAAATCAATCCCTGTACTTCCTTTGAACCCCTAGTTTTGGTAGATAAATAGAAGAGTTACATAACTCACCCATAGTTCATCATCATCCTTCCTGGTTTCTGGTTCTTGTGGAATCAATTCCAGTTGCATGTTATCTTGTACCCCAAAATATCTTCCTCTGGTTCAGCAATTGCGATTGGAGTGACATAAATAGTATTCTCCAGCAGTGGATAAATTATCCCTTCTTGCATCGGGTCTGAGTTGTGCCTCTGCATTCTCTTTAACATCAATTCTTGGCTGGAGCGAGACCCGTAGAGAAGGATCAGATTCTACAATGAAGGTCTTAAAAGATGGGTTGACCATCTCCGTGTTTTGAAAAGGTCCTGGACCAATTCCTATTAATTCTGTCAAGTTTGGCTTGTGAACTTGGGTCAGCCCACCTCAGATAAAATAGCATCTTCCAGATTCTCCATTAATTTCTTCCCATGTGTTGAGGCATGCACACTTGGTTTGAACTTTATAAGACCCCCACCCAATATAGGATCTTCCATATCGTCTAGCCCTAGACCCAGGCTATTACCGATGCCAGCTTTTGAGCCCCCTGCGACTGTCTGTAAGTCGCCGAAGGCTGATTCTTTTCAGAATGTCTTTTCAAATGGGGATGGGATAGAAAAGACCCTCCCAATTAATGTTGATGTGACTAGGTATTCACTCCTTGTCTCCTTTGACCCACATGTGAGCACATCGCAGATGATTTTTGAGCTCGGTTTCTTCGTTTTCGATTCACCCTCTGCATCTTTCTTGATTTCTTTCATCATCTCCTTTATCCCAAGCTTTAGAGGGAGGCCCAATATTCTAATCCATGTTCTGGTGTATCACCAATTCTCCGTCACGCAACCAGATGCCGTAGACCACCATGGCAGATGTAGTGCTTTCCTTTCCCACTCCAGTCCCCTGTGAGAGTGTGCTCCACCATGATCAGTCGGGAACTCAAAGAGAAAATGATGGTCACACATTTCGAATACCTCTACATAGCTGCCCCATTTTCTGTTTGCCCATATGCACATGTCTGTATGGTTTGGGATCACCTGACCGTCGAAATGGCCCAGCCAGCATCTTCCCAGAATCTCTTTATCTCTGATTCCTCCAATCCGTTTGCTTTTATGGAGTTCCTCCATTGAGAAAGTGCCAGATCTCACTGTCCATCTGTTTCTGTTAGTGCCTTCAGCATGCGAAGAATTCAATTATTGGGGAGATGTGATTGTTGTAATCTTGTTTTTATCTGAATATAATTTTCAATTTTATCTGCTGGCTTGTCTCAACCAGCATTGAATGCTGATTCTGGAATAATAAAAATAACGGACCTTTTGCTCCCATGTACTGCGACAATGGAAACAAATCTGCCGAAAGCACTGAACTTCTTTGTACAGAAATAAACGGCTCGATGGTCCCTAGCTTTCCACCTCCTGACTTCATTACCTCTGACCTCAGAAACCTTGTGCAATAAATATCAAATCCACGACACAACTTTCCATCTGATTGTCATCCTTCTAAGCAAGTTATCTCTAGTTTCCCTCCATTCAAACCATGTTTTCTGACGAGGTGACATTCTTTGTGATATTGGCTGACTTGTCTTCAGCGATAATATTACTCTTCTTGACCATGTTTCTAGTCAATAAAGGATGCTTGAAGGAAAACACGGCTAACAAGGTTTCCGTTGGTCCTGGAGAAAGAACCTGTTGACTTACTAGTCCAGTGTTCGCATTGTCTCTAAAGTTTTGAACTTTTTGTAGTGAATATATGGCAATGACTGTCTGTAAGGTTCTCCACATTTCATTCTCTAATGAAGATTCTATGCCAGATCTGAAGTTGAAAGACATGAATCTTGTGGAAGCATACTACAAATGGAATAATCTCTTGCAGAAAATGGCACAGAATAAGTGTCATGGTTGTATTAAATTGGATGAGCACATGAAATTGGCTAAAGAATTAGAGCTGCACCGAGCGGAAGTGAATGCTTTGAGGTTTGAAATGTCAGATGAGGCACTTCAGCAAATGCCAGATTTTCAGGGTCGGGTATGGAACCACATTATCATAACAATTTGGTTTCCCTTTTCATGCCAATCAGTTCTTGCAAAGGAAGGGTTCATAAACATCCCCTTTTACACTATTTGCAGATAGATGTGTTAAAAGAAATTGGCTGCATAGATGCTGATCTTGTAGTTCAAATCAAAGGTCGTGTTGCTTGCGAAATGAATTCCGGAGAGGAGCTGATATGCACAGAATGTTTATTTGAGAATCAGCTTGATGACCTGGAACCAGAAGAGGCAGTGGCGATCATGTCTTCCTTTGTGTTTCAGCAAAAGGAGACTTCTGAATCTTTCCTCACACCAAAGCTTTCTCAGGCTAAAAAGAGGTTATTTTCTTCTCAAATATTTGGTGTGATATGCTCATGTTGACGTGTTGTCATTTTTCCTGTTCATCTATGATATATATATTCAATTGTTTTTGGTAGTTTTGGATAAAAGTTTTTATTGAAGATTTTTGATAAGATTTTGTGTTTGCGGTGTCTGAGTTTTTGAGGGATCAAACCTGTATATCAGCCATGTATATTTCTTGTAATGTTTCTTTAATGGATGGGCTTAAAAGACTGTGAAGACTTCTCCTCGTTATACATTAGGTTTAATGATAGAGAACTCATCAAAATTAATTGATGAGATGATTGGAATATGATATCTATAAAAGATGTACTTTCCTTTTTATCACTGCTTTGTTGGACAATTTAGGATTCTAACTTGGTATTTATATCTAGGATGGAATGAAATACATCATTCTTGTTTTTTATGAGAACAGAACATATCATGTTAAATGTATTCTCATGTTTCACAGAATTGCATATGCAAGTTGTATGGGATGCTAGTTACTAACTTGGGTGTATCTCTATAATTGGATTATAATATATCACATTTTTCACGGAATTGCACATCACAAGGTCACAGATCAAAGAGCTATGACACCTTTTCTTGATATAATAAAGTGGGTGCTGTGAAAGTAGAGATAGAGTAAATGTGTGGTAAGCAATTTTTGTTTAGTGTCCCACGTCGATGGTGGAAATGGGCTGTTGTTTCTTATATGGTTTTGGGAAATCCTCATTGCATGAATTAACTTTTGGGGTTTAGTTAGGCCAAAGGTCCATTTCTCGTCATGGTATTAAAGCCAGACCTGTTCCTGTTCTTGGTTCACTCAGCATTGGGCCCCACTGTTTGTTGTTCGCTCTCCAATTATCCAGTCCTGAGCGTGTGAGTAATGTTAAATGTTCCACATTGGTGGTGAAAATGTGTTGTTGTCTCCTTATATGGTCCTGTGCGATTCTTACCTCATGAGTTTTGGAGTTGATTTAGGCTCAAGACTCATTTCTTATCAAGTTGTTTCTTCTTTATTATAGTGAATACATTTTTTAGAGGGAAAAGAATTTTCTGGCCAGCTGCTAATTCTCTTATATTGTCAGTGTGTGCCCTGCTTTTCCTTTATTGAAAGGTTTTTTGAAAATGGGATTTGGTCAGATTTACGAATCAAGCATGTAGTGGTCTAAGACCTGGTTGCTGCTTTTGGGTCTTTCTCTGAATGCACAACTGCTAGTGGAATATCTTTTGACTGCAAAATATCCAAATTTCTTTCTGTCAAAAAGTTACTGAACAACAGAGAATAGAGTTTTACACAGCTTCAGATCTTCCGCAGAACATTTCTGTCATTATTTGTGCCAACAAAGGCTGTTACTGTTTAAACGGTGTATGGCCACTTGGCTCTCTTTTACTTCTGAAGTCATGTCATCTCCTCCTTGCACTTCTCAATGTTGTCTACTTGTCTTTATTTGACTAGTGCAACTGTAGTTGTTGATTACGGTAATTTCATTCTTATAACTTAATTTGTACTTTTTCTTATTGTTTCAAGTCATTCTGATGTATTCTGTAGGTATTTTCTCATTAATTACCATGAGCTGTAACTTAACCCTGTTCTTTGGTATTATAGTTTTTTTGTTACTTTGTTGTCAACGACAATATCATTCTCGTGGCATTTCAGATTACATGAAACTGCAATAAGACTTGGGGAGCTTCAGGCTCAGTTTAAGCTGCCGATTGACCCAAAGGAGTATGCCCAAGAGAACCTCAAGTTTGGTTTGGTTGAAGTGGTATATGAATGGGCAAAGGTTCTCTCTCTCTCTCTCACTCACACACGCACAAAAAAAATCAAGGATTTGCATGTGTGGTTGCGTATGACTTAATTATCATAATATCCTACCTGTTGCTTGATTCTCCCGTTCTCCAGTGTGGGGTGTCTCTAATTCTGCTTCCGTCTTGCAGGGGACCCCATTTGCTGAGATATGTGAACTCACAGATGTCCCTGAAGGTGTGATAGTGAGGACTATTGTTAGATTAGACGAGACTTGTCGTGAATTTAGAAATGCTGCTGCAATTATGGGCAACTCTGCACTGTACAAGAAAATGGAAACTGCATCTAATGTGATCAAGCGCGATATCGTGTTTGCAGCTAGCTTGTATATTACCGGAGTTTGATTAGGTCAGGAAGCCTTGATTTCATTTGCAATTCTAAAGGACCTGACGATACACATGTTGTACACTAGAATATGTTCGCCAAGGTGTGGACTTTGGGCAAGGCTACCCTACAATTTGGCTAATTTGTACAGAAATTCAAGTCTTTCAAATGTACATTTAGCAATCGACAGTAGATTACACCCTGATTAGCACAGAGAGATACATATACTTAAAGGATTTACTGTATGACACTCTTAAAATTTAGGTATGATTTTGAAGTTCTGCAACTATGTGTTTTGTCTTAAAGTTATTACACAAGACTTGAGTTCTTGTTTGTTTCTTTTGAATGTGATTGATACTAAGCAAGCTGTTGATCTGGTCATCTTTGTATTTCTCTTTGGGTGACAAAGAAGGTAACGAAGTGTTCCCTCAATGTGGGTACCAGACTCCGAGTGGAAAATAAAAAAAAAAAAAAGTGCCCCCCTAACAAATGGTTAATTTGAGAATAAATGGAGAAGATGGAAATTCAATAGCCTTTGTTTAATAACTGGAAAAAGATTACAGCAGTAGCAATAGAACAACGACTAAACACAATTAAGAAGGATTTCAGATTTCACACAAGAAGAAAAGGATATCCCTATTTCTCGTTCTCGAGACGTCTGGTTAATGGTTTAGGTTATTCGAACCATTCCATCACACCCCCTTAGCTGACATTTGGCTAATGTAAATTCTTCATTAAAATCGTTTGAAATAATTCATATAGCATGTTATTCAAATACAACCAAACAAAAGAGACACAAGTTGAAGCCAAGCTTCACAGAAATACAAAATAAGCAGATACTGTCTTTATCAAAGACTCAATTTCAGTTATCACTTCTGTGTGGTTTTCCTGAGATAAAATTAACCTGATCCACCAAAAATGATAGACAATTAGACATTAATTTTGAGAATTACAATAACCAAAGAAATAAAATAAAACATTTTCCTATCATTCAATCATCTATTATACCAACCAAAACTAGTCATTATTGTCTTGTGTAATATTTGAACAATGAGAGTCATAATAATGTACTATGTGAGTTAGTTTGCTCATACGTATGGGAACTTGCCCTACTCTTTCTTTATCGAGTCATAAATTAGAGCGAACACTAAATAGGTTAACAAACACTAAACCAATCTCATTTCGTGAGTTTCATATTTAAATTATTGAGTGCTCACAGAATTATCCGTTCAACTTTTTTTTATAATACCCTTGGAGGAATATGACATGCTAGGTGAATAGCACACTTCAAAAGCTCCTCCAAAGAATTCCAAGTGGCAATACATGTGGAAATCAATTTGAGTGAATAAAATAACCCCCAACACCCTCCCTAAAACTATTATTGTCTTTCGAGTTTCAAACCTAAACTATCAGGTGTTCACCATGAACTCATTGTGTCACGTGAGATCATTTCTAAGACTTTTTCATCTCACGCGCCTCTCAACAAGTTATCGCAAACATTTTGTCACATATAAAAAAAGTTTCATTTGGTCATACCTCATCAACAGCAGAAGGAATCCAATCATTAGTAGCTGGATTCCCCTTGTAAACATGGCTTGGATCAGTAGTAGAATCAGCTCCTATATTAAAAGTGTTCTCATTATTCTCCACTTTGATAAATCCTGTTCCTGTCTGCATTTTCCCACACACAAAAAAAGTTCATCAACATTATTTTTTAAACCAAAAGCTACATTGTTCTTGGATCCAATAAAAATACGGCAACGAGCATGTCAGATCCTCCGAAATTACATTATTTTTAGAGAACCCGAGCAACATAGACACTAAAAGAATACAATCA
Source organism: Solanum pennellii (assembly GCF_001406875.1). Classification (NCBI taxonomy): domain Eukaryota; kingdom Viridiplantae; phylum Streptophyta; class Magnoliopsida; order Solanales; family Solanaceae; genus Solanum; species Solanum pennellii. The sequence goes on from NC_028642.1 coordinate 1,124,630, forward strand.
AACCTCTCTGTAACATCCATCCTCAATAACAACATTTCACTCTAACAACTAAGTTTTCTCCGAAACCGAGTTTTCACATTTGATTATAATATATGTTGAGTTAATGGTAAAAAAGCACACATAAAACATCATTTTTTCGCGTGTTTCATACCTCAAATATCTTTTCTTCTATTTACCTACCTAGTCTATCAATTTCTCCCGAGTTTCATATCTCAACCGTATATCATTACCTTTGTATTAAAACATATCTCGATGCTGAGTTGGCCTACACATGCCTATCGTTGATTGTGGACAAATATTTGACCAACTCAGCATTGATGTGTGCTTTAATACAAAAGAAGTGATAGTTTAGATAAAGAGAACAATGGTAGTTGGCGTATGAAACCGCGAAAAAGTGTGTAAGTGTATTTTTTTACTATTAACTCTTTTATGCTCTCTATAACAACATTTTTAGTTTAGCAACCAAAAAATATTCAGACAAACGATGTCGTCATAGAGAGGTTCGATTGTAATTGGATTTTTTTGGTAATAGGAGTGTTATAAGAGTGAGTGAGAGTAGTAACCGTGTGATGCTGCTTGTCAATGCAATTAAGATCTTTGTAATACTCTGTTTCAATAAATTCCTCTGTCACTTGGCTGCCATTGTAAACCAATTTCTGCAAAACCAAAACCAAAAGATATATAAATCCGATTGACATTAATGTGATTTATAATCCGCGACTATGTTACTCAGACCCTCCAAAATGTTTCCGTTCCCGTGTCAAATCCTTCAAAAATACATACATTTTGTAGGATTCGACACACACCTGGCGATGTTTTTGGAAGAACCCGACCAAACATAGATACCAAAGTCTTTTACATAATGGTTCCTGTTTACAATCACATCATATAGTCCGGTCCCCAACCCCGTCCCCCGTTATCTTCCTTATGAGTAAACCGGAACATAGTTCATAGGTACTCTTTGATACATCGGGAAGAAAAATTGTGCATGACTCAACACTTAAAGCGAAGTGCTATCTCTGTGCCATTGGATCAACAAAAGTGTGATTCAAATGGATCAACTACACTTCAATTCCAAGCTAGTAAAAGTCATTGTTCGGTGGCTACGACCACAAATATTTTGATTAAATCAGCGAGAAAAGAAAAAAAATAGTAATGTTTTCATATGAGAAAAGGGCAATGTACAAGTACTACTAGCACTCATTTTATTTTTGTAATTTTATACTCCTTTTGGCTTACTTGGTATACTCCGTGACTCCACGCAGTTAACGCACGTAAGAGATATTTAAATACCACGTAAGACAAAAAGGTGTACAAAAATACAAAAAAATAGGTTCAGAATAATATGACCTTAATTTAGTTAAAGATATGTTTTTGGAATTTCGGGCATAATCTAGGGCTACTTATACCTTATCCCTACGAGAAACTTATGAAGTTTCTCACTATTTTAGTGGGAAGTTATTCTCCACTATGCATTTTCTTAGTAAAGCTGGTTCGGTGGGAAATAAGTGGTAAAATCATGTCCTATATATTACACAAATTTTCTACATTTTCTACTGATATATTATTCACTAACAAGAAGAAACCCCAAAAGTGAAAAATGAGAGAAGGGGGGGGGGGAGCTTAATTAACATGAAAATCATTTTCAAAAGAGTTCGACAAAATTCATTAACTTTAGCTTCAAACATCATATTTGTATATCTAATATGTATAAATAATCAATTCAGAACCTATTAATACAAAAAGTATCATGATTCAATGCTTGGCACGGAGTTTAAATGTATTAAGAGTTCAAATCCTGAATCCGCCTCTACTGATTAAAACAAAACAGACATATGTAGAAAAGGAGGTAGACCTGAGGATCATTTTCGAGACGTTGGAATTCGAGATTTTCGGGAATTGTGTCATGAGAAGAAGGATAGAGATTGATGTGATCAACATAAGTTGAAGAATAATCACTTCTTTGAGGTTTAGTGTGTCTTTTTGGTGCAATGCCATCAAAATACTCTCTTGTTTCCTCCTCTATCTTTGTTTCTTCCTCTTTTGATAAATGAACATCACTTCTACTTGGTCTAATATTTCCATTCACTTCCATTTTCTTCTTCTTCTTCTTGTTAAAAATCTTGAAAAAAAAAGGGTGATATTATTTGTTTGATGTTAGTTGAAGGGGTTCATCAATGTAATAATATCATGTGCTACAAATGTTGTAAAGTAGTTAGATATCTTTTGGGGTAGATATTTTTTCCTTAAAAGATATTTTGAGAGTTTGGAAGTTGGTGGTAGGTAGGTTACTTTTGTAAATACATCTTCATTTTTACAAGAGATATGAAAATAACAAATGATAATATAAAAGGATTAATTTTTAATGTTTGAATTGTTAAGTGGTTATACAAGATTTTATTTTATATATAGCAGATTTGAAAATAATATATACGAGTTTTGAAAAGATTATTTTGTTCTATTCAAATGGTTAGTGGCCATATAAGACCATTTCATTTGAAGGAGTTGGTCATTATTTATGTTTTGGAAGAAAAATACTAGGTTAAAAAGAACCGATCGCGTAATGAGATTTTTTTGCATGAATTTATTGTATACTCAGATTAAAGTTATGCTTTGATATTCACTATATTTAATGTCATTATGATGAGTTTTTACATATAAATTTATAGTACGTGTCAAAAGTAATAAGTTGAGATGAATAATATCGAAATGACAGATCCCCTATCCATATCTTCCGTTTCAACTTATGTAACTTTATTTAAAGTGCGAAGGTCAAATTAACAAATTTTAGGTATGAATTTGAACATAAAGTGTTTTACAAAGTATTTGAAAATTAACGTGGGTTAAAAATAAAATCTTTAACTTTCTAAGTAGTAACAATGACATATAAACTGAAACAAAAGGAAATGTAGATTTAGGATTATGTTAATTCCGCACTTGATATTATTTATATTAAATAGATATAAACACCTAATATAAATAAATTTTTTTCGCACTATATACTTTTTTTTTTATGTTTGATAAATATCTTATGAACCTTATCCACTCATCAAAGAAGTTGTTGAGAGGTCTCTTTCAAGGGAAACAATCGAGTGGTTGTGTGAACTCCCTCAAAAAATATGTACTCTAAAGATGGGTGGATTTCATTAAAACTTGTCATGCATTGTCTCTCTTTTTTTTTTAAATAATTTAATCGACACAGAGAATAATAATGTAATCTCATAGATGAAGTCTAAAGGGAATTAAGTGTGCACAAATTTTACTTATATTATTTTTTGGCCAAATACATAAACAAATCTCTAAACTTATTGGATTTTTTCCCTCGGGTACTTTAACTATGTCATTTTTCTATTGAATCATTGAACCACCCGTAATTTGTTCCTTTAAAACACTGTTGGTTGATTTTGATCGGCTTTTCTATTGTAAATGCCTTTAATTGTGTTCGAATTGTAATAATTCTGATTGAAGGAATGAAGACAAATCGTGTTAGTCTCATTTGTTTTCTAATGTGTTCAAATGACTTAAGTAAAACACAATTATTCTCGAACATTTTCACTATCAATTGGACTAATGAGTTGTGGAACAACATATGTATCCTCTATCAATACCCCTCATAAATTTGGTTCCACATTAGACAACGGTGTTTGTTTAAAGGAAACAAATTACGGGGATTCAATGATTCAATAGGAAAATGACGTAGTTAAAGTACCTGAGGGAAAAAAACCCAACAAATTTAAGAATCTGTTTATGTATTTGACTTTATATTTTATAGGGAGATAGATAAGTTGTTTTGCAAAAACACTTTGGGCTCAAAATAACGCATATCAAAGTAATTGAAAAAGAAAAAATATAAAAATAAAGAGGACATGATAAAATAAAGTTAAAGGATAAAAATACACACTTAATTTTCCTAGTATCTTGAGTTTTATATCTGAACTAGTCTCTGGAAACATGTGTTGCACATTACGTTTGTCCAATATAAACATATATAATTTTTAAAATAATATTAATGAACATGTAAATAATGACTAATTAAAAATTTAAAAGTGAAGTACAATTATTTGTAGCTATATATAATAATTTGAATTGATTTGATCTTTTTCTTGTGTGGTTTTAATGACATATGTTTCTTCGTCTTTTGATATTTCAACAACAAATAGTTGGAGTATTGAACATGTGCAACATGATCAGTGATGTTTGCAAATGCTTCAAGTCTTAAAGTTTGTATCTTGTCTTAAGAAATTGCAGCATTCTCCATTTATAAAGTCTCATACTCTAGTATATTATTGTCAATTTCATGGCTCAACACGTGTAAAAATGAAATAAAATCTTGTGATAGAGATAGTTAATTAATAATTAGTGATATCATTAAATTTAATCAATATTACATGTATATAAATATAGTTGTATATGCATGCATCCTTTATTTGATTCAAGATTAATATATACACTAGTTTTTGACACGTGCATTGCACGTGATTACTATTTTCAAAAATATATGTTATAATAATAATAAGCTTAGCTGATTAGTGAAGTGGGGGTGAGGGAGTGTGGTACATGTGGAGTAGGGTAGTGGAGAATAAGGGGGTAATGGGATAGTTTTAGGTTTTAATTTTTATTTTTAATAATATCATATAATATTATTTAATTATTTTTAAATTAACATTGAGTAGCTAATAATAAATTATAAATAAAATACATTTTTTTGTTATTTTCAAATCTTTTAAAATAAATTTACTAATATAAGATAAAAGCAAAAAAAAATATTTAATTTAAAATTTTGAAAATGTTTAAGCTCTAAAAAAATGGTGTAAAATTTTAGTTCGATCAAAAATTACGTGTCTGTACCTAGAGTCGATTGATTTCTTCCAAACTTCCTTAGATTCGTAAACCCAACATAAGTAAACGAAAATCTACTCATATTTTCTCAAGAAGAACCCTCAAACTCAAAAACCTAACCTCAAGAACTCATTAAACTCCATTAATAAGAATGAAGAACAAAACTTCAAGAAGCCTCAATCAAGAACTCAACATACGAAGTCTCATGGATAAATTCGAAATTTGAAACTGATGATTGAATAAATTAACAACAACAAAGCCATAATATCTACGTAGCCCATATGAACGCTTTCGGATTATGGACATCTACATTGGCCATGAAGTAGGCTAAGGAGTCGAGCCAAGCAGACCGCATCTATGTCAGCCATGCACGCGACGTGTGTTAAATGAGGCGCTGAAGTAGGTTATTGAGGCAAAGGGTCATGAAATGAGACAACAACCATTTAAGATGTTGCATGACATGCCTTTATAGTGACAAAGATGTTTGACAAGGACTTGAGGTGCTCCCAAGGACTTAAGCCTATCGGCGAAGTCCGCGTGCAGTGAGGTTTGTGGCTGCAAGACATTTGGGAGCTAGATATAGAATCTGGGACTTCCCAGTAATGGATTTGTTCCTAGAATGTCCTTGTATATTCTTACAAATTTGGGGCCAAACGGAGTTCATTTGGATACGTCTTTGACTTTGCCAAGGCTGATGGCATTTTGGTAAATATGTAAAAAGTACGAAAGCAATAACCTGCTCTACGAGTATAAGAATGGGCTGAAACTTCATGGAGGTGTGAAGGAAGTCAAGAAGAGTAAGTACAACAAAACATAATCCAACTTGGAGGTCGGATGATCCGTCTATGACCTATTATGATTATCTAGCAAAATGATGTCTACACCTATCACATGGGTTTTATTTTAAGCATATCCGGGCAGATTTGCCCCAGGTGGGTTGCCTTGTACCCGTACGAGTTAAGGAAGCTCTATGGGCAGTGTGCAACTCGGAAGTTGACGTTGGGCGTTCGGACGACTGTGGGAGTTTGACATATCGAGCGTTGGGCCCTCCGGTCCGTTCTCCTTGTAAGAAAATACCTCCTAGACGAATGAGCAATCAAGGGACTCACTCAAGAGGCTCGTCAGCTAACTTGTGAACTTGGCAAAGGTTCAACCAAGCGAGCAAGGTCCGTAGGACTAGATATGCACTCGTAGGGCGACGCTGCGCTGTGAAGCTTGTATGCATGATGAGTGGGCTGTATTGGGCTATGCCCTAAGACAAATATTGACACGGTAAGAAAGACATACATGACTAAGGCCAAGGATATAACGTTGCCCTATTCAAGCGAAGCGACAAGCCAAATGCAGACGCACGAGGCGACTAACAAGCTTGAGAGTAGGACTGTGCACGCGGAAGCAATACTCAGGTTCCGACATGGCATATGTATGTCCATTGTCAAACCCCAGGGAGCACATGGAAGTAAGATGACAAGTACGGGTGTGCCATATGAGTAGAATACATGTCAAGGCGATAGTCATACATCAGATGGTCGGCACAGTGAGGGGTGTTAGGATCGAATTCACGCACACACACTTGATGAATGAAGAACACAAGAACTTTCAAGAGAAAGAGATGAGAGATCTAGAGAGAGAAAGAGAAAACCCAATATTTCGTGGTAACACCCCGTGAGTAAACTTCCACGGCGGTGAGGTATATTTATATTAATAAATCAGAGTATTTTTTGTTATAGAGAATAAATAGTAAAGCCTAAAATTTAGTCAGTTATATATATTAATCAGGCTCCACAACCTAACAAGGGGAACTATGGGGTGAACCTCGCCACATGTACAAGGATCATACTAAGGTAATTGGTAGAAGTTGAAAGGTTGGCCCTAAGCTATGAGGAGCTTTGGGCGCCGCACGGGTACATTGTGTGCCGCTGACGCAGTGAAAATTAGCCCGTGACACCATACCACTAGAGCAGTCTGGTTAAGATAAAAACAGTCTAGAGAAGGATAAAATACAAGTTCTACAACCTACATTCACAACAAACCTATAATGTCTTTGCAATCATACAAGCTTTTCTAAACTCAATTCCTCCAACTGCAGTACAAATAACAATGCACTAACAAAAAATTGATACTCTAAAAGTGTCAAATCACAAATCAAATAAAATATAAAAAACATGAATTTATTTTTTTTCAAAAATTTACTTCTTCGATGTAAGTACATAACAGTCTGAAACAGTAGCAAATAAAATAGCAATAACAAATTAGCTTTTGAACACATACAAATTAAAGAGATGGTAGATCATTCAGTGAATTCAAACAATCAACATATATTACAATTTATAAAGATTTACAGTAACAAAGTATCTGTTAACTAATGGAAACATATATTATACAAGGACCGAAGTGCTATATGAGCTTAAACAATAACTGCAAGTTACTGAAACTCACAAAACACATACTACTACTACATTTTGGTTTTACAAATAACACACAAGTTATGTGCATCACCATTGCGTGAGAAAATGATTTTGTAAAGTAAAAGAGAAGATACTTACCAACTCCCCCTTCAGCCAAGGGGCCAAATGGACTTCAAGTGGAGGAACTCTTGACAGTCTTCCTACCAGCCACAATTCTACAAAACTCATGTTTGTCTACGATGACTTGTTTCCACTAATCTCTATGAGTATTTAACATGATTTTATCATAACCTTTGGGTTCTCCCATGTTAGTCAATAGAATATACTCATCAAGAGAATAATGTGTTGAGCTTCGCTTCTCTCTAGTGGATCTTCTACAAGAGGTTTCTGGAGCATCCGAAGTGGTCATCTTACCACAAGTTGGTTGATTATCAACCACAACATCATCAATAGGAACATCTATAGGTTCTACACCTTGATCATTATTTTCATCATTATCTTGAGTTTTTTCATGTGCAAAAGATGTATCAATAATAGGGATTGGATCAACATCAACTAATTTCTCATCAGTCTGAGAATCTGGTTTCTCGGCCTTGTCAATATCTTTAATAGTCTGATCTTCAAAGAACACAACATGACGACTTCTAATGAGCTTCATATCAATTGGATCATAAAAGCAATATCCAAACTCATCTTGACTTTAATCAATGAAGATGCGCTGCTTAATTTTAACATCTAATTTTGACCTCTCATCCTTTGGAACATGCAAACGGGCTTTACACCCAAATACTTTCAAGTGATCATAAGAAACATCTTAGCAAACCAAACTCTATTTGGAACATCACCATCCAAAGCAACAACAGGAGACAAATTGATAACATAAGCAACAGCGTTAAGTGCTTCAGCCCAAAATGAATTAGGAAGTTTAGCCTCTGAAAACACGCATCTAACTCTCTCCACTAAAGTTTTGTTCATCCTCTCAGCCAGTCCATTTAATTGAGGAGTCTTCTGATGACGAATCCCTTGGGATTTGCAGTAGTTATCAAAGGGACCAATATACTCACCACCAATATCAGTATGAATATAATTTAATTTCTTTCCCGTTTGTCTCTCAGATAAGGCTTGAAATTCTTTAAACGCATCAAGCACTTGATCTTTGGATTTTAAAGGATATTACCCAAATCTTGCGAGAATGATTATCAATTAAAGTTGCAAAGTAAAGTGCACCACCTTTGGATTTACTTTAAAAGGACCATTACAAATCAGAGTGTACTAGCTCCAGTATCTCAGACTTTCTTGAAGGAGAATAACTGTAAAAAGAAACTCTTTTCTGTTTTCCAGCTAAGCAATGAACACATCTTTTCACCTTTGCTTGTTTCACATCAGCAAGCAAATTCTTCTTACCCAAACAAGTGATCCCCCCCTCGCTCATATGACTAAGCCTTTTAAGCCATAATTCTGATAAGTCTCATTTCCACCAAATTTACAGAGTCACCAAGAATCGATCCTTGTATCACATATAAATTTGAATGTTTTATTCCTCGAGCTACAATCAATGAGCCTTTGTTGAGCTTCCATTGAACAAGTCATTATGATAGCAATCATCATCTAGTTGTCCTACAAAGATCAAATTCACGGAAATTTCTGGAGCATGCTTGACATTGAAGGACTAACGTTGAACCAGTATTAGTTTTTAAACAAACAGTGCCAACACCAAACACCTTAACCTCACGAGCATTACCTATCTTTAACACCTCAGAATGAAGTATAAGATGAAAAGAAGTCTTTTCTTGGTGTGAAATGTAATGTGGCTCCAAAATCTACTATCCAACTTGTATCTTGAGATACAAAATTGATGATGTCTTTATCATAAGCGAAGAGAAGATCATCTCGGACAACAACAACAACATTGTTTCCATTATTTTCTTCCTTCTTCCCTTCTTTAATATCTTGCTTCAATTGTTTGCAAGATCTTCTAATATGTCCTTTCTTTTCACAATGACGACCTATAATATTTGGATTCTTGAATCTCGACTTGCTTCTGCTTTTACCTTTACTCCTCAGATCTCTTGTCTTATCTCTCCCTAGATCTTTTGTATATAGAACATCTAAATGTGAGGATGTGCTTTGAGATTTTCATCTAAAAAATTTTCATTCAACACATCACTTTTTGCATATTCCATAGTCACCTTTCCACCAGTGGCAGAATTTGTTAAAGAAACATGAAGAGTTTTTCAAGAATCCGGTAGAGTATTAAGAAGCCAAAGTCCTTGTATTTCATCATCAAAATTAACACCCATTCCTGATAGATGATCAATAATATCCTGAAAGTCATTTATGTGATTAAGAATGGGACTGACCTCCTTGTATTTAAAGGTCATCAATTGCTTTAGCAAGAACATTTGGTTATTGCCAGTTTTTGAAGCATACAACGTCTCCAACTTTTACCACAATGTTCTAGCATGTGTCTCATTCACAATATGGTTGCGAATATTATCTTCAACTCATTGTCTTATATATCCACATATTTGTTGTTGCTCGAATTTCCAATTTTCATCGGTCACAGTCTCAGGTTTATGAGCAACAAAATAGACAAAAAAAAAATTAACGTGGTTTGATCAATCGACCTACGTCTACAAACGAAATGAATAATACACTATAAATATAAATATGAGAATACAAAATATAATGAGAAACAACCTCAACCAATACACTCAGAATACATGAGTGGTTCACACAAGTGATAACGTATCAAGCTTGTGTCCCATAAATTCTCTCCCCAACTAAAACTCTCAAAGCTCTTAAGACTATATTGGGAACATTAATTAAATTAGAAGGAACAAACCTATATATATATATTCATAGAGTACCAAAACCTTTCTTACAAGAGAAGGACTACTCAAAATATTAAAACATTTTCCTAAAAAGAAAACTTATTTATAATAAGAAATCAGGACAAATAATCCCCAATACTAATCTCAGCCGCGGGGTTAATATCTCATATATTTGGAAGGGGAGAATTTAGATTATATATATTTATTCTCTAATATCAGTAACTAGTGTGGTGATATAGTGAAATTTCTTTCTTCTAAAATTTGAACCCTTGAAACGAAAATTTTTAATGTAAAGTATTTATAACCAACACAAAATTGTCTTATTTGGACGAGTGAATTCCAAATAATAAAGGTTAAGCCAAGTGGCAACTACCCATTATAAAGTCACACAATTTTAAGATGATATTGTAAAGCATTTTTTGAGGAGTCCGGAGCTAAAAGGGCAAAAAGTTTGTCGAAAATTTTAAAAGGATACATCAATTATTTTATAACTAAAAGGGTAAAATCGCTCCCGATGAAGCGATTTCATCTGACACGTTCCAAAAAACTTTTTTTCTTTTTTCTAATCAAATCTGATGAACTTTTTTTTTCTTACATCGCTGCAGGGGCAGTGTTTTGGACAATATACACAATATTTGATGCATGAGGAAATTGAATTATAATAATAATAATAATAATAATAATAATAATAATAATAATAATAATAATAATATTGAATTAAAAAAAAGAACTTTAAAAGGAAAGATTAGACACATAAAAAGATTCCTGTTTTTATTTTTTAATTTTATCAAAATCCTTGGAAGTAAAGCCATTTACTGTAATAACAAAACCTTTTAAAAAAATTCTTAAGCAATATCGCTGCTGTAGCAGCGATTTAGCTTTAACACAATTTTTTATATATAAATACGTTGCTAAAGCAGCGATTTCTAAGAAAAAAAAAGTATGTTAATTTTTGTCAGAATAAAATCGTCCTGACAGAGCAATTTCGTCATTTTAGTTAAATATATTTTTTTATGTGCCGTTTTAGTTTTTTTTAAAAAAAATAATTGCCCTTTTGACTCCGGACTCATTCTTTTGAGTATCTGCCTTGACCTTGCTTTGTACCTTAGGTCTTAGGCTCATAATAAGATAAATGTAAAATATTGTAAAGTGAATTTTTTGCTTTAATGATTCTTTACTTTTTGCAAAAAAAAAAAAATATTATTGTTTCCTTTCAACTTCCCTTTTTATAATGGAAGACTCTTAAAAGCAATTTGAGTCTATTTAAATGTTATTTTTCACAACATATGTAGAAAGTAGTCTCAGATAAGGTTGTTGGGAATTATTTTTTTTTTTTAATGTTACTTTTATTGAGGGTCCTTTATGCTTATGTGTTGTTTCTTTTAAATGTGTATATTTTCATAGTAAAGATGAAAGCTTTAGTAATTTTTTGTTGTAATAGTATTAAATTCAATGAATCTTTTTTTCTGTTCACGTAGACAACACATATATTGCATCATTATAAATAGTAACTTGTCCAACTAAAAACTTATATATATCTTTTTTTAAAAAATTATTAAATAGTCCAGGGTAATAGATTTTGCCCAAAGTTTGGAATTGTTAAAACAATTTCAATTAAAGTTTGGATATATTCTTTTCCAATTTTCAAATATGCAAATTAAATCTAATATATTTTCGTAGGATTTAATATTTATTACTCTAAAAAGTTTACTTATTGAAATTGGTTTCGTAGAAGGGGAAAAAAACAAAGTACCTAAATTGATAATCAGGAATTAAAAATCACGAGCAACACACATGGTACAAAACTAGTGTTAGAAAAGAATAACACTACAATATAGATATCATTAAATTTGATATCTATATTAAATACATCTTGTTTTAGCTCAATGAGAAACCTTCTTGGCTTGATTATGGGCAGAAGTTCCACTCTTGTCTTTTTTCTTATAATTTTCTACTACATGCCAATGCTAATAATATTAGCACTGATGAATCTGCTCTTCTTGCACTTAAATCACACATTTCTAACAATATCATAGCAACAAACTGGTCTTCTTCCGTCCCCGTTTGCAGCTGGATTGGAATCACTTGCAGCTCCCGTCACCATCGAGTCACTGCTTTAGACATTTCAAGCATGCAACTTCATGGTACCATTCCTCCACACCTCGGAAACCTTTCATTTCTTTCTTCCCTTGACGTCAGTAACAACACTTTTTATGGAGATTTGCCACAAGAATTGGCTCGTCTGCAGAGGTTGAAATCGATTAATGTCACAAGCAATAACTTCACCGGAGCCATTCCATCATTTTTAAGTTTGTTACCAAACCTACGCTTTGTGCACCTATCAAGCAACCAATTTTCAGGGGAAATTCCATCCTCCCTTTCCAATATAACAAAGCTGCAAATGTTGAGAATAAAGAGAAATTTTTTTCAAGGAGAGATCCCTCGGGAACTCGGTCATCTTCGTTACTTGACTGTCCTAGACCTTCAATTTAATCAGCTTACAGGCTCTATACCATCATCAATCTTTAACATTACTACTATGCAAGTAATTGCACTTACTAACAACAATCTTACTGGAAAGCTTCCAAAAACGATATGTGATCATCTTCCAAACTTGGAAGGACTTTACCTCCAACAGAACTCCCTAGATGGAGTTATTCCACCAAACCTGGAGAAATGCAGAAAGCTTCAAATATTGAGATTGTCTGGAAATGAGTTTTCTGGAACTGTACCAAGAGAGCTAGCCAACTTAACAGCTCTTACAGGATTACATCTTATGGATCTGAACTTGAAAGGTAGTATAAAATTTTCTTCCTTTTTCTCTTTTCCGCCAAACTTGTAGTCATGATATATTTCCTGAAAATTGACAGGTGAGATACCAATGGAGCTCGGTAAACTTAAGAAACTTCAAAGATTAATATTATCAGGGAATGAGCTTACTGGCTCATTCCCTGACAGCATTTACAATATGTCAGCACTGCAGACTATAGATTTTGGACTAAACAAGATTTCAGGTACTCTGCCTTCAGATTTAGGTCGTGGAATACCAAACATCGAATTGTTTATTTGTGGAGGAAATAATCTGAGAGGTTTTATCTCTGCTTCAATCTCTAATTCTTCAAGACTCGCAATCATTGACCTCTCAGATAATAGTTTCACAGGTTTAATTCCTAAATCACTTGGTAACTTACAATACCTTGAGCATCTCAACTTGGAGCTCAATAATTTTATCAGTGATCCATCATTGAGTTTCCTGGCATCATTAACAAACTGTAGGAAACTACGCGTACTCGCGTTAGATTATAATCCATTGGATGGTGTTTTGCCTGCATCTGTTGGCAATTTCTCAAACACCTTGCAAGTTTTTGAAGCACCAGCTTGTAAACTGAAGGGTGTCATTCCAAAAGAAATTAGTAATCTTACTGGAGTGATACATATGAGTCTGTCTAACAGTGAGTTGACTGGACATATTCCAAATACTGTCCAAGGCATGTTGAACCTTCAACAACTTTCTTTATTTTACAACAAGTTAGAAGGATCCATACCAGATATTATCTGCAATTTAAAGAATCTAGGTGCAATAGACTTGTCACAAAATCATTTTTCTGGTTCAGTGCCTCCGTGTTTAGGTAACATGACCAGTTTGAGGGAACTTTATCTAGCTAACAACAACCTGGATTCCAGATTACCTTCAAGCTTGGGGAGCCTTCAAGATATCATAGAATTCGATGTTTCATACAATTTATTGAGTGGGGAAATTCCACTGGAGAGCGGAAACTTAAAGGCAGCAACACTCGTTGATCTGTCGAATAATTATTTTTCTGGTAAGATTCCTAGTACTCTAGGTAGTCTAGATAAATTGATTAATCTTTCTCTAGCACATAATAGATTAGAGGGGCCTATTCCAGATACATTTGGCAAAATGTTGTCTTTGGAATACTTGGATTTGTCGTATAACAATCTTAGTGGTGAAATTCCAAATTCATTAGAAGCTCTTGTGTATCTCAAACACATAAATTTCTCATTCAATAAACTCAGTGGAGAAATTCCCACTGGTGGTGCCTTTGCAAATATCACCAGTCAATCTTTCTTGTCCAATGATGCACTCTGTGGTGACTCCCGATTTAACGTAAAACCATGCCTGACAAAATCTACAAAGAAGTCAAGAAGAAAGCAAGTGCTTACAGGTTTATATATTCTATTAGGGATTGGATCACTCTTCACGTTGTCTGTTGGATTTGTGGTGTTAAGATTGAGAAACACAAAAAAGAGTGCAAGTCAAAAAGATGGGTCTCTCGTAAAAGGTCATAAAAGAATTTCGTATTACGAACTTGAACAGGCAACTGAAGGATTCAACGAAGCCAACTTGCTTGGTAATGGGAGTTTCAGCATGGTTTATAAAGGGATACTTAAGGATGGTACTCTTTTTGCAGCAAAGGTATTCCATGTGCAATTGGAGGGTGCATTCAAAAGCTTTGACACAGAATGTGAGGTACTCCGGAACCTTCGCCACAGAAATCTGACCAAAGTCATCACCAGCTGCTCCAATCTTGATTTCAAGGCCCTAGTGTTGGAATACATGCCCAACGGGACACTTGACAAATGGTTATACTCTCACAACTTGTTCTTGAACCTATTGCAGAGATTGGATATAATGATAGATGTTGCATCTGCAATGGACTATCTCCACAATGGCTATTCAACGCCTGTGGTGCATTGTGACTTGAAGCCAAGCAATGTGTTGCTAGATGAAGAAATGGTTGCTCATGTAAGTGATTTTGGCATTGCAAAAATGTTAGGTGCAGGGGAGGCTTTTGTCCAAACAAGGAACCATTGGATATATTGCTCCAGGTATATTTCAATTTTTTAAAGTTTTCTCATATCGCCTTTAAATACTCAAAACAATTCTTTCCCCTATGTGTAAATTGATTTATGGTCATTTTCAACCATGAATGCAGAGTATGGACAAGATGGAATAGTATCCACGAGTTGTGATGTTTATAGTTTTGGCATCGTGATGATGGAGACGTTCACACGAACAAGACCAAGTGATGATATATTTACTGGAGACTTGAGCATACAAAGCTGGATTAGTGATTTCTTTCCGGGTGAACTTCACAAGGTGGTGGATTCTAATTTGTTACAGCCAGGAGACGAACAAATCTCTGCAAAGAAGCAATGTTTGTTATCTATCATGGAATTAGCTTTGAAGTGCACTTTAGTGAGACCTGATGAAAGAATTAGCATGAAAGATGCTCTTTCAACACTCAAAAAGATGAGGCTACAGCTTGTTAGTAGTCGGCACTAGGTGGAATCATTACCAATCTTCTCTTGTATGTTATTTAGTTACCAGTCTGCTCTTTTATGTAATTTAGTTTCGCACTAGGTGTATTTTATGTTGGTTGTTGGAAGTAACTCAGTTCTTGATATATGGAGGTTTAAAATGATAAGTTAACTTGATTATGTCAAGATGCATGCTAATTGTTACTGTTTTTTAAATATACTAGTTTCGAAAACGTGCGTTGCACGTTTGTCCCATATAATTATTATAAAGTTGAATTATTATATAATGTTGAAATTAGAAATATTAATTTTACTAATTTATATTTCATTAATTAAATAAAATTCATAATAATCGAATAGTACATTGACCATCAAGCAAGAAATATGAAAAAATAATTATATTACTATAGCATCTAATAATATGAATATATCTATATGACTTATCCTTAATAAACTCTCATTATGCTCCATATTAGTAAGTATACAAATATGTAACTACTTAAGGAAACTATATTAGTAAGGAAAGATAAAAGTAAATAAATATTATAAAAGTAAATTTAAAAACGAATCTAAATGTCATAAATTAGTAATTTCAGCACTAATAAAAATAGACTTATTAATACAACATTCATATCCTTCTTAAGACTTTTATTATAACAATATATATAGTAAAAAGAAATACACAAGGAGTAGAGTTTTTTTTTCTCCCGTAACAAAAAAAACAATCTAAAATGTTAAAGATAAAATTTATGATACAAAATATCATTCTGATGAGGATCAACAAATATTAATATTTCAAAACAAAAAAAAGGTACCTGAAAATTGTCTGATGATTCACATCAACACGAGGCAAGTGGTAAAGAAAAATTATTTTTTCATGATACATATATATAGCTAAAGATTCATTGGATAAGATGAAAAGGTGAAGAGTTGTTTAAGTTAATTTTCAGAAGTTAAGTGATCTTAGACATGGGGTAGAGGGAAAGGTGATTGTTTTTACTAATAATTCAATACATTTATTTATACTAACTAAAGAGAGAGGATAACAAATTTAATCATTTAATCACATTAATTATAGAAAAAGAATAGATAATTTTTATTTAAAAAAAAAAGTAATTCCTAACAATTTCCTATGAAATAATTTCTAACAATCTTCTATAAAATATTTTTGTCTTTCAAAGTTTGACTTTACAACTTCTTATTTTTAGTATTTAGTATAATATAATATAATTATTACTTAGTATGTAAATAATTAGAATTTAAGGCATTGTGTCTAGATGCATGTATTTAAATATGATTATTTAATATTAAATTAATTATATATTAATATTTTATTTAATTTAAAAATAAAATAAGGATAAAATGGTAATTCAACTTTTAAGTTAGGAGCTTCCTACTTATAATAATATATGATATATATAAATTAGTAAAATAAATTAAAGACAAGCTAACTTAATCCTCTTAAGATACGATGCTAATTGTTACTGTTTTCTTAATGAAATTAAATAAGCAAAGACGAAAAATATAAAAAATAAAATAACAAAAAGGGAGAATCGAAAAATAGCGTCGAAATGAATTTAAAGAAACGTGGAATTATAGGAGAGAATTAATTAATGAAAAAATTAATAGAGATAACTATTACATATATACTTTTTACTTAACTATAATACATATATTGAACCCTAAACTTGACTTCAAATTTTAACTTTGACCTCCAACTTTTATAATGCACAAATAAGCACTTAAACTATCCTACCTTTTAATAAATAAACACTCGAGTCCAACCTGGCAAAAATCGTGAAATGCACGTATTAAACGCGCGTGAGGAGTAATTTTCATGGCCCACAACGAAAAAAAAAAGGTGAAATGACAATTCTACTCCCTGAATTCCGGCCAATCTCCGGCAACCCAAAATCCTCATTCATTTTACCCAGCCATTCTCTTTCTTCCTCCACACCGGAGCATAAACCATGAAGTGAACAAGCTTTCAGCTCGCAAAACCCACCAAAATACCCGACCCCATACCCAGCAGATCCGCTGTCTCCGGCGAGAACCATTACGAAATAACACTGCTGCAACCTGCAGCTCAAACCGGACATAAAAACAGCAACCAAATGACCCCCAAAACCCTATTAAAACAGACCCAACAACCACAAAAAACCTAAATCAAGATGCCAACCATCAACAAACCTCTAAGCTCCATCAAACAATGAGCTCCAAGCTCTAAAAACCAG
This sequence comes from Solanum pennellii, assembly GCF_001406875.1. NCBI lineage: Eukaryota > Viridiplantae > Streptophyta > Magnoliopsida > Solanales > Solanaceae > Solanum > Solanum pennellii. The sequence continues at coordinate 1,142,228 of NC_028642.1, forward strand.
TAGGAGTAATTAGTTTTGATTCTTGTATGTAAATTAAAATTAAAATTAATTTTGATTTCTTCAATATAAATTAAAATTAATTTTGATTTATTTTTAGATCTAAAATCGACGTGTAAAGTATTTAACTAGTTGGCAGTCATTGAGTGGCTCATTTATACACATTGAAGCGATTGACTTTCACGCTCTTTGAATGTAAAAATCGCGTGTTTATTTATTGAAAGGTAGGATAGTTAAAGTGTCTATTTGTGCAATATGAAAGCTGGAGGTCAAAGTAAAATTTGAAGCCAAGTTTAGGGTCCAATATATGTATTATGCCTTATAATTATTCTAAAAATTTACTTAACTTTTTCTCTTACACTTTAATTATATGAAATATAATTTATCGCTAATAATTATTAGTATTCATATTATTTGGGAACAATTTTTTTTAATATTTACCTCACTTAAAAAAATCCAAGAGTCTAATTATAATTTTTTATTAGATGTTATAAGAATTTTTTTTAAATCTTTATAACATAAAACTTTTTATCGTTCTTTTATAATTGCTCATTTATTACTTATTTTATTATGTATTTTAATAACAATATATTTTTATTTTGTTAATTATATATCACCACAAATTATTTTGCATAACAAAAATCAATGTATCATCCATCTCCTTCAAAGAATCAACATATAGAGAAACAATTTAAATTTTAATATGCAATTGAAGTACTCTGTTAAGTATTCAAAAATATAGATAGCTTATTTATAACAAATAATTTTTCATATTTCTAAGATTGTTTTTGGATGTGTTACTATTTTAATTTTTTTGACATTTTTTAAAAAAAAATTAAAAGACTAAAAAACCCACTTAATTTTTTTTTACAAAATATCAAAGTTGACCATATTTAATTTCGAGAGCTCATTCAAATGGATGATAAAATCATAAATTATTAATTATATATTATAACTAACATAAAAGAATAGGCGAGAAAATGATCAAAAATCCTTAATGTATGGATTTGGATTGATTTGGTTCCTTATATATGCAACTTATGGAACAGGTCTTTTATCTATGTAAAAAACTTATCAACTTAATCTTTCATCCTAAAATCCTAACTACACAAAAAAACTCTGTCAAATTTAACCGAGATGTGCAACTGATATCTTTTTAAAACAAAAAAATGTGCCTACATTAAAGATAGTTGCTTACAAAGTACATACTCAAATCCATGGCAACAGTATCTTGGCAAAATGGTAAAATTAAGATCATGGTTTCTCCTTCTTCTCCTTAAAGAGAGCCAAGACAGAAACACCAGAAACCTTCTCAACTTTGAACCTGACACTAGGAATATCTCATAAGGCATGACCCTTTCGACCAAATTCAGCGATCAACGCCTTTCTTCAATGTAGTTCAAACAACCATCGTTAGGAGCGAATGCAACACATTTACGAATAGCAGAGTTGGGCTGCTTAGCCTCAATACCTATCTATTCAAGCCCTTTAGCATGGGATAACCCGACAAATGGCTTCTTCCATTCATTTTCAAGATGAACAACTCATATGACATACACAAATCTTAAACAAAGCCTCTGTCTTCTTTGATCAGTTCCAAAGGATGAGAACTCCCGTCTTTCCATTAGGCGAGAGAATTTTCGACTAAGGTTTGTAGATCAATGAGGAAGTATACATAGTCTAGGTTTTGTAGTTCAAATTCAAAGGTTATCGTGAATAATAAGTAGCTACTACTTTCATAGTTTCTTCGAGTCAATCATTTTTTCGCTTCATTGATTGTCAACAATTTAATATGTTTCCGTTTTTTCTTTGAGTGCGGCAATTTTACTCAGTAACTTTGAAATGTCAAATTTGATTCCCATCATCTTATCGGAATGCATCGGGTGCATGATTCCAGTTTCTCCAATCTGTCAATTTATAGTTATTGTTGTTATACTCCTGTCTTTGATAAGCAACAATTTTGATGAGTGTCAGTATATCTTCTTCACCTTCGTCGAAACCTACCCAGACACTAACAATTGAAAAATCTGTGTCCATTGATTTACAAGAAAATGATTTTTGTTTGAAAGGCGGGAGTTCTCATCCTTTAAAATTGATCCAAGAAGACAGGTTTTGTTTTAGATTTTGTATGTCACCGGAGTTGCACATCTCTGTTAAATTTGACAGAATACTTTGGTGTAGTTAGTGTTTTAGGGTGAAAGACTAAATTGATAAGTTTTTGACATATATAAAGGACCTTTTCCATAAATTGCATATATGAGGGACCAAATCAATCTAAATCCATACATTAAGGACTATTTTGATCATTTTCTCAAGAATAGACACTATTCAACCAAAAAAATTGTATAGGTATTTGACCGTACTGCTAATTTGAGGATATTTATTCTTTTGATAAAATCAGTTCATGAATTGAGTTAAAATTGCGAATCTAAAAGTCAAAATTTATTATCTATTTTATTCGAATTTGACTTTATTTTGAAAAAAAACTTTAAAATTTTTATACACCGCATGTAGCGCGACTAAATTTCCTAATGATATAATAATTGAAATTCTTAAAAAACGTTATCATTAGAGGGGATTGCTTCCTTTTGTAAGTATGCTCAAGTCTGGAATTGCAGTAGTTTTAAGACTTCACTACGTCAAAAAATATTTTTTAGCGGCAAATAATTAACGACAATAGCTCAATTGTCCCTAAATATGTATTTTTAGGAGCAATTACACTCTTTGTATATGTCCCTAAAGTCTTTAGCGACATTGGATGTAATGACCCTTACCTAATGGATCTTACTAATTTGCAGGTCTAGGACAGTCAGGTAATGAAGATCACCAATTTCTCGAGGGATCTCTCCTTGATAGGTGCACAATGCGTAGGTTTGGTAACAAACTTAAAAATGATGGAACGGCTCCGGTAATTGGTTATTGATTTTGGCAACAATGAATTTCAACCTCTGCAAATGAGCCAACTCTTGTGGCAAATCTCCATGAGAAGTGTTGTTACTACTGATGTAAAGGGAAGAAAGAAATGAGAGGTTTCCAATGTGTGGATGTTAGTTTAATATGGCCTTTGAAGACTGACAAAACAAACGAGCAAAGGAACAAGTTGTACAGAATAAGGCTAAGTAATTCTAAATCCAACGTGAAGAAGGAAGATAAGCAACGTAGTTGTCAAAGCCAAGTCATCAAGAAAGGAAACTACAAAAAGGAAAGCCGTCAAATCATGTTCAAGTCGAATAATTAAGGATGTGAAGAAGCTTTTAGAGTGCTGAGATAGGTTCTGTATTCAAGTCCAAATCTATAAATAGAGTAATAACTTCTTCAAAGAAGTTTTTGCGCACTTACCTGGAGAGAAAATCAAAACACGATCAAAGAGTTTGAGGGAGTTTTGATATTTGCTTGTAGTTTTCCTACTTTACGTCAGCCTCCTAATTCCTCTTCCAGTAAGCTTTGGCGACTTAATTCAGGTTTGCTCAGCTTGCTCCATAATGCATCGGATTGTCAGTCTTCAAAATATACATATACATATTCATATGTACCTAACACATTCCAACATGAGACCTCTCTGCTTTCCATACTCTTGAAGAACACAAGGTAGAATTCGATTCTCGTGTTCTTGTTGATATTAGAGAACATCATATGTCTGGGATTAGTAGTCTACTTAAATACTATTCCTGGGAAGTTTGCAAATTCCTGTTATTGCTTATACCCAAACACCCTGCCTTCTTCATCTCACTTGCACCGCCATCTAACACAACTGGCAAGCTCAAGCTCCAGGTACTTTCACTCTTACTCATCTGCTTCTCTTCTCATACCTAATTTACCTTATTGAGTTTAATTGTTATAGCATACAAATTGTTAGTTCTAAATGTGACTAACAAATTGAGACTCACAGTCTCTATCTTAAAAATTCTATACATACTGAGTTGCTTGTTACAATTCTTGATACAACAAAGTCCTGTCTTGTGAAGTATATGAAAGTACTCGTGCTAAGCTGAAACCTTAACACAACCAATATAGGTAATTAAACAACATACAAGAGACAATGGTTTAATTATATTCCACCTAGTAGCGACTACCAACAAATCGGAGCCTAATCTTTTTAAGTGTTAAAAGAGCATGTTTCATGCTAATTCTTGCATCAGGTGTCACTAATGTGCAACTCAAAGCTAATTCCATGATTAATAACCAACAGTGCATCTTTGCATCGATTTGTTTATCCCCTGACTCTATCAAATTAGAATCCATCACCTTATGAATACCATTTGGGAAGGAATTACTAACCCAAAGTTGTATGCTCAAGTCGCCAGTAAATATTTCTTCAGTTGGTCTCATTCTTGTAAAAAGTCTCCATCATCAAGATACCAAACCTGTAAACGTCGCAGCTCATGGATACTATTTCATCTTGTCCATACTCTGCATGCAATCATGGTAAATAGTTCTCAAAAAAGCTTCCTAGACCCTAGTTATCATTGAATGTGCTAACTAAGAGTACTAGTTCATATTTACGGCCAATAATTAATTATGTAAATGCGAAAAAGAAATCATGTGTTGAGCATTGAAATCTCATTTTCAACTTCCATATATCAAGAACTGAGTTGCTTCCAACAACCAAGATAAAATACACTTGCGTACTTGTGCAAAATTAATTGAATAAAACAAGAGAGCAGACTGATAACTAAAATAACATACAATAGTAGGCTGGTCCGATTCCACCTAGTGCCGACTACTAACAAGCTGGAGCCTCATCTTTTTGAGTGTTGAAAGAGCATCTTTCATGCTAATTCTTTCATCAGGTCTCACTAAAGTGCAGTTCAAAGCTAATTCCATGATAGATAACAAACATTGCATCTTTGCAGCGATTTGTTAATCTCCTGGCTGTACCAAATTAGAATCCACCACCTTATGAATTTCACCCGGAAAGGAATCATTAACCCAACGCTGTATGCTCAAGTCCCCAGTAAATATCTCATCACTTGGTCTTGTGCATGTGAACGTCTCCATCATCAGGATGCCAAAACTATAAACATCACAACTCGTGGATACTATGCCATCTTGTCCATACTCTGCAATCATGGTAGAAAATGATCATAAATCAATTTATACCTAGGGAGAGGAATTGTTTTGAGTATTTACATGATATGAGAACTTTAAAAAGTTTCAATATACCTGGAGCAATATATCCAATGGTTGCAATTGTCCATGTTTGAACAAAAGCCTCCCCTGCACCTAACATTTTTGCAATGCCAAAATCACTTACATGAGCAACCATTTCTTCATCTAACAAGACATTGCTTGGCTTCAAGTCACAATGCACCACAGGCATTGAATAGCCATTGTGGAGATAGTCCATTGCAGATGCAACATCTATCATTATATCCAGTCTCTGCATTAAGTTCAAGAACAAGTTGTGAGAGTATAACCATTTGTCAAGTGTCCCGTTGGGCATGTATTCCAACACAAGGGCCTTGAAATCAAGATTGGAGCAGCTGGTGATGACTTTGGTTAGATTTCTGTGGCGAAGGTTGCGGAGTACCTCACATTCTGTGTCAAAGCTTTTGAATGCACCCTCCAATTGCACATTGAATACCTTTGCTGCAAAAATGATACCATCCTTAAGTATCCCTTTATAAATCCTGCTGAAACTCCCATTACCAAGCAAGTTGGCTTCGTTGAATCCTTCAGTTGCCTGTTCAAGTTCGTAATACGAAATTGTTTTATGACCTTTTACGAAAGACCCATCTTTTTGACTTGCACTCTTTTTTGTGTTTCTCAATCTTAACACCACAAATCCAACAGACAACGTGAAGAGTGATCCAATCCCTAATAGAATATATAAAGCCGTAAGCACTCGTTTTCTTCTGGACTTCTTTGTAGATTTGGTTAGGCATGGCTTGACGTTAAATCGGGAGTCACCACAGAGTGCATCATTGGACAAGAAAGATTGACTGGTGACATTTGCAAAGGCACCACCAGTGGGAATTTCTCCACTGAGTTTATTGAATGAGAAATTTATGTGTTTGAGATACACAAGAGCTTCTAATGACTTTGGAATTTCACCACTAAGATTGTTATACGACAAATCCAAGTATTCCAAAGACAACATTTTGCCAAATGAATCTGGAATAGGCCCCTCTAATCTATTATGTGCTATAGAAAGATTAATCAATTTATCTAGACTACCTAGAGTACTAGGAATCTTACCAGAAAAATAATTATTGGACAGATCAATGAGTGTTGCTGCCTTTAAGTTTCCGCTCTCCAGTTGAATTTCCCCTCTCAATAAATTTGATGAAACATTGAATACTATGATATCTTGAAGGCTCCCCAAGCTTGAAGGTAATCTAGAATCGAGCTTGTTGTTAGCTAGATAAAGTTCCCTCAAACTGGTTATGTTACCTAAGCAAGAGGGCACTGAACCAGAAAAATGATTATCTGACAGGTCTAATGCACCTAGATTCTTTAAACTGCAGATAATATCTGGTATGGATCCTTCTAACTTGTTTTCAAATAAGTAAAGTTGTTGAAGGTTCAACATGCCAATGACAGTATTTGGAATATGACCTATCAACTCATTGTTAGACAGACTCATCCTTGTCAATCCAGTAAGATTACTAATTTCTTTTGGAATGACACCCTTCAGTTTACAAAGTGGTGCTGCAAAAATTAGCAAGGAGTTTGAGAAATTGCCAACAGATGCAGGCAAAACACCATCCAACGGACTATCACCTAACGCGAGTACGCGTAGTTTCCTACAGTTTGTTAATGATGTCAGGAAACTCAATGATGGATCGCTGATAAAATTATTGATCTCCAAGTTCAGATGCTCAAGGTATTGTAAGTTACCAAGTGATTTAGGAATGAGACCTGTGAAACTGTTGTTGGAGAGGTCAAGTAGTTTAAGTTTCGATGAATTAGAGATTAAAGCAGAGATAAAACCACTCAAATTATTTCCTCCACAAAGGAATAATTCAATGTTGGGTATTCCACGACCTAAATCTGAAGGTAGAGTACCTGAAAACTTGTTCTGTCCAAAATCTATAGTCTGCAGTGCTGATATGTTGAAAATGCTTTCAGGGACAGAACCAGTAAATTCATTTCTAGCTAATTCCAACGCCTGAAGTTTCTTAAGATTAGCTAGCTCCATTGGTATCACTCCTGTCAATATTGGGTAAATATATGAGTACAAGTTTGGCGGAAAAGAGAAAAGGAAGTAAATTTAATACTACCTTCCAAATGCAGAGCTGACATTGCTAATTTTGTAAGAGTTGTTAAGTTGGCTAGTTCTCTTGGTACAGTTCCAGCAAACTCATTTTCAGACAATTCCAATATTTGAAGCTTTCTGCATTTTTCCAGGTTCGGTGGAATAACTCCATCTAGGGAGTTTCTACCGAGGTAAAGTCCTTCCAAGTCTGGAATATGATCACATATCGTTTTTGGAAGCATTCCAGTAAGATTGTTGCCCGTAAGAGCAATCACTTGCATTGTAGTAATGTTAAAGATTGATGATGGTATATAGCCACTAAGTTGATTAAATTGCAGGTCTAGGATAGTCAAGTAACGAAGATCACCGGTCTCTCGAGGGATCTCTCCTTCAAGAAAATTTCTATCCAAGACTAACTCTTGCAGCTTTGTTAGATTCGAAAGGGAAGATGGAATTTCTCCAGAAAATTGGTTTCTCAAGAGGATTAGAGAGTGTAGGTTCAGTAACAAACTTAAAAATGATGGAATGGGACCGGTGAAGTTATTGTCTGAGACATCAATAAATTTCAACCTCTGCAAACGAGCCAACTCTACTGGCAAATCTCCATGGAAAGTGTTGTTACTGATGTCGAGGGAAGAAAGAAATGAGAGGTTTCCAATGGATGGAGGAATGGTACCATGAAGTTGCATACTAGAGATGTCTAAAGCAGTGACTCGATGGTGTCGGGAGCTGCAAGTGATTCCAATCCAGCTGCAAACGGGGACAGAAGAAGACCAGTTTCTTGCTAAGATGTTGTTAGAAATGTGTGATTTTAGAGAAAGAAGAGCAGCTTCATCAGTAGCAAGTGAAGTATGGTGATGGATCAGAATGAAAATTGTAACAACAAAGAGAAGATTGTAATTTCTGTCCATAACTATGACAAGTTCTTCTCTTTCTTTTTTTTACAAGAATTGAAATGCAAAGCAGTGATTACTTATAAGATTGTCAATTTTGAGTTGTATTGTGAGAGGGAAAGTTGTTAAATGTGCAAAACATTCTGCCTGTCTGACCCTAAAAGGTTGTTAAAACTTTTCAATGATTTGGTTGGGTCCCAATGTCCTTGAAATTATTTGCTTTTAAACATTGATTTTTTAATTTACATATTCTTCTATGGTTTTAGTTTGGATTCCCATGTACAACAAGGAATATTAGTGATCTTTTTTTTGTATAGACGTAAGAGTTTGAATGTTTGTTACAACAGTTCTCCTCTACCATGTTACTCACGACATGGTATTAGTGAAAGTCGTCAATTGTCAAAGTCTCCTTTGGTAACAAATGTAAATATTACCATTAACAACCAAATCAATACATCTAAAGATCATTGAACTTTACAGCTACCTTCGAAGAAGGGCTGTTTTGAGTTAAAACTCCAACGTATCTCTAATTACATAACAAAATGCTGAAATATTAAGCCACATTTTTTGCCTTTCCTAGTGTTTCTAACTCAATCTAATTTAATACTGAAACTTAGCTTTATTTGTGTGATTGTAGTTTCTATAGTGACAGTAGTTCCCCTGTGCAGTTTCCAATTCCTTACCTGCCACACATGATATAGTATTGAACCCCAAAGTGCTGCAATTATTTCCTTGTTAATTTGCTTCTAATGCCTCCTTCTGATTCGATTCAACACATGTTTGACATTCCCCGATGAAAATTTCACTCCAGCGCATTGAGTCATTGCTGTAATAAGTCCTTTAGTCCATTTACATTCAGAGAAAAGATGGTGTTGTGTCCATTTACACAAGCTGCATGTTATGTTATCTACTGGTATATTCATCCTTTATAGTCTATCTTTTGTCAACACTCTATCATGTACAGCTAACCATACTATAAATCTGTGTCTTGGTTGAGAGATCTTGTTCTATATCAGGTCTGATGTCGTCATCTTTCTCTCTACTCCTATCAATACTGCATAACTGGTTCCTGTTGAGTACTTTCCATTTGCTGTTAGGACATAAGCTCCTTGAGAGTACCACTCCAACATATCAGACTTCATTGCGCTCAACTGCTGTCATGTAGTGGTGTATGCTCTCCGATATCTTGGTTATCCTTCATATACACCCGATGTACCCATTTGACCCAAAATACATCCTTATTGATTATTAACTGCCATAATAATTTTCCCACCGACGCCACATTCCACAACTTGCTCCTTTAATATCTAGTCCACCAAACTTCTTAAGCACACACACTTTGTCCCAATTTTTTATGTGTAAATGTACATGATTTATTCAATTTTACTATTGTTGATCGTTTTTATAATTTTAAAAGTAGTTGATTGATCTTTTTTAAATTTAAAATTGACATTATCAATTTATTAAGATGAAAATTATTTATCCTCAAAACTTCAAGTAGAAAATTGGAAACATAACAACAAAATTATTCTTCTCATAGCTAGTAGAATGTCATAAAAAAAATATATTCCGATAATTATCTACCTTGATCCAATTAAAACAATTTGATTTCAAGCACAAGTTGGGATTGAAAACAATGAACCAAACACTTGATAAAAATAAACCTTCCATTACTAATCCATGCACTACAATCCCTGCATTACTAATTCCTGCATTACTAATTCATTTGTTATTCATTTCTGTAAAAAAATGACCCCTTAGAGTACGGTACACCTTTAGGGGGAACTTCGTTGTGTGAACCTGGTCTTTGTTATTCAATGAAAGTTATTGAAAAATTACAAGGGTTGGTTCTGTTTGACTTAACTTGAGATTCATTTAATCTGGGGAATATGATGATGTGACATACTCATGAAGGCCTTGAATATGAAAAACTTGAGAAAAATCAGCCAAAGTCTGGTCTTATCGAAACAAGTTGATGCATTATTATGATTTCCTTTAACAATTGGCTAGTAAACTAGTAATCTTATGCTTGAATAGTTATATAATGAATATCTGCTAACTCAGTCTCGTACTATGATAGGTACACACTCCAAGCACATCTCAAATGATGTTTAGAAGGTCTGTGAATATTATCTCTACTCTTTTGCTAACACCATTAAGTAAATCATAGAGGAACACAAAAAGGGGAACCTGGTTTCTCTGTAATACTCAGGTATGTACCATCCTTTTTCAATGCATGAATTTCCTGAGTTTGGGTCAAACATAAGCACTAGTGAACCTGGTCGATCATCAAAAATTCAGATCTTATAAAGTACCATGAACCCTCTTTGACAATAAGCATCATTCAATCCCAAATCGTTCTAATGATGAAAACCTTAGTCTTCAAGCCACTTATGCTTTATTTCAGGGGGAACTTTGCTTTACCTCTCACCTCTGAACCAGGTTCACAAACTCCAAATTGATGTTTCATCCATTCTAAGTGTATAACTTGTCTTCTCTCAGGGTGAACAATTCTCATAGAAATAAATTGTTGCTTTCTTTCATTATTGATAAACACATGTCTTTGTGCACCAAAATGTGGTGAATCTCTTACTTGTAGTTGGTACTCCTTAAAAATGTCACTAAAAAAAGGCTATAAAAATCATGGAGGAATGAAAATGTTATGGAGTAGAGTTTAAAAAATAAAATAAATTGATGATGTACCTCATGTTTCTCTTGATGAAATTTCACATTCTAAGAAAACTGATTGGAACGAAGGAGCTGGTGCACAATGGGCATACTAAATTTTTTTTTTATCAATGGCAGTAAACATCCCTTTCTTCCTCACTTTAGTAATCATTGTCTCAATCCTTATCCTCAATTTTTTAGACTCTCTAACTCGTTGATGTGCTTATGTTTGTCTCATACTCATGATATCATTTGCTTTTGATTTAGGGCTCTAAGGGCTTAAACTAGAATATATTTGTTTATTCTGTTTCTCATTAAGATCTTAATTGTGTGTGAGTTTAAGATCTCTAATATTCTCATATTAACTTACTATATTGTTAGCAGAAGTGTACTTGAAAGTGTAATCCAAGTGGCCATGAGTTAAAATGATATTGTACTCGTTGAATGTTAATCGAGTTCTTTGGTTATTGGTTTTCAATGATGCCAAAAGGGGAAATTATATAATGTGGATAGACATAATATGCATAGTTTGTCATCATCAAAAAGGGGGAAATTGTTGGATAATGAGAAATCATAAAGTTTGTAGTTTTGATGGATGACAAAGAGTTATAGTTTTGATGTCTAACAAAGAGTCTTGATGTGTAACAAATCATTGGTTATCATCATCAAAAAGGGGGAAAATGTTGGGAAGTAGGAGAACAATAAAGTAGTTTTGATGATTGATAAAGTGAAGACATGGTGTCGTATGTATACAATTATGAGAGATTGCAACAAAGAAGAAAAAGTATTGCGGCGAAGAAGAAAAAGTGCAAAAATAAAGAAGAAAAAGAAGGAAACAAATATGGAAAGAAATAAAGAAGGAAATAAATAAAAAAAAGTAGCAATTCAAGTCAAAAAAGAAAAAAAATAAAGAAGTTACAATTCAAGTCAAATAATGAAAGAAGTAAATATAGACAAATTCAAAAAGGAAAAGGATTTGCAATTCCTTTCCTTGTAGAAGTTGAAGGCAAATCAAATCTATAAAAGGATCAAGAAGTTGAAGAAAAAAAGCGTCTTTGCAAATAACAAAAAATCGATAAATTTTTCCAGCAAAGCCAGAACGATAGGTATTACACATTCAAAAAATATATCATCTTGAGAGCAGTATTCACTGGAGAAAAATGCAGGTCTTCATCACAACAACGTAAGGACTAGGTTCACGAGTTCTGTTCCACACTAAACAATTGAATGTTGAAGTCTGATCAATTAAAGTCTAGGGTTATTAGTCTTTGTTGATTTGTTCTAAGTTTATTATTAAGTTGTAATACTTCCTAGATTGTGCAATAAGAAGTAGGTTTGACTTCTTGGGGATATAGTTTTGAGAGAATTGTAACAAAAAATGGGTTTGACTTCTAGGGGTAAAGTAAGAGAGAGGTTGTGAGAATTGTAAACAAAAAGTGGGTTTGACTTCTTGGGTGGTTAGAGTTAAGAAGAGTAGAGAGTTTTTGTAAACAAGAAGCGAGTTTGACATCTTTGTGAGTGAAGAGTTTTCGACTATAGTTAATCGAAAAGGGTAGAAATTTAAATTTAGATTCATTGATAAACTGAGTTATAAATCTTGAATTAATATAAAACTTCGGTGTGATTTTTCCCTTCCTTGGGTAAGGAAGGTTTCTACGATAAATCTTTGTTTTATTGTGTTGCGATAGAATTACAAGAACCTGATTCTTGTATCAGGGTAAGGTTTCTTCATCCTCACTTTTCTTCTCGAGGAATAACTGAATATATTTCCGTGAGAAAATGCCCTTTCTTTATTTATAGATATGGATTTTATCTATTTTATTGATTAGTAGTAAGATTGACGTTCATTATGAAAGCCTAATTTTATAAATTAATCACATTTTGAATTTGATTCAAATGTAATCCAGAATTGAAGAAATCTTACCCCTAGAACAAGAACCATGTTCTTGTGTATTTGCCAACGAAAGAACGCTTAGAAACAACACAAAACCTTTTCGTTAAAACAATTGGATATTTTGGGAGTGGATACGACGGGGCTCTATCGATTTCTTTCAATTTGTATTTTATCAAATCAAAGTAAGAATCCGCTTCGGTCTTACAATCTTGATCACACTTATTGCTTGCTTCAGCAACACTCTTTACTTGAGCACTCACTCTTGCTTGGTCTCTTACTTTCTTACTTTGTTTCTTGCTTCTTGCGTGGTTTCTTTCTTTATTGGTTGGTTACAACTCAAATGGGCCACCTCTATTTATAGGTGGTGATGGAAGAATCTAGCTAAGGGTTTTGCTACTATATTCTAAAATGTTCTTCTAACTTTCTATATCTAAAACTACCTTTTCTAGAACATCTCTGGACTTCTCTATCTACAATACATATTCTAGAGCTCTTCCTTTATTTCTTTATAACTCTTGAATATTCTAAGATTCTTCTTTGAAATGTCTTTGGAGATTAATTATGTTGGTGATGATTTCTTAACACTCCCCCTCAGCACCAACTTTATTTTCTCTTTCAACCATTCCAAGCGCTTCTCGAAATCTTATAAACTCCATGTTGTCCAGGCTCTTTGTGAAGATGCCTGCTACTTGCTCCTCTGGCTTTATTTGCTTTATTTCAATTTCACCTTGAAGAACTTTTTCTCGAAGAAAATGATCTTGTACTCCCACATGCTTCGTTCGGGCATGAAATACAAGATTTTCAGCCAAATGAATAGCTGACAAGTTGTCACAATATAGCGGTATGATATCATTTGATGGTTGATGCAAGTCTTTCATTAGTTGCTTTAGCCATGTGCTCTCTTGTGATGCCATCGTTCCTGCTCGATATTCTGCTTCCATAGTTGAAAGTGAAACAGTTGGTTGTCTTTTGCTGCACCATGATATTGTGGCTGATCCAAGATTGAAAATATATCCGGTGGTTGATCTTTGAGTATCATGGTCACCAGCATAATCCGCATCATAGTATCCGATTATCTTGCAGGGAGCTCCTTTCATATAGAATAGTCCATAGTCAAGAGTTCCTTTCGCATACCTTAATATCTTCCTGATTGCTTCCAATGAGGCTTCTTTGGTTTCTGCATAAATCGGCTAACAACTCCAACAGCGAATGCAATATCTGGTCCGGTCAATGTTAAGTAGATAAGGCTACCGACAAGTTGACGATACATTGTTTCTTCCTCCAAGTCTTTGCCTTCATGGGAACATAGTTTTAAGTTAGGCTCCATCGGTGTACAAGATGTGTTGCAACCCATCATTCCATATTTTTGGATTAGATCTCTCGCATACTTTTGTTGTCCAAGGAATAATCCATCCTTTGTTTTTTTCAATCTCAAGACCAAGGAAGTGTTTTAGTTCGCCCAACTCCTTCATTTGAAATCGTACCATCAAATTTCTTTTACTTTGATAGATCTCATCAAAGTCATCTCCCATGATGATTAAATCATCCACATCGACTAATATGGTAGCTAACCTTCCTTCACGAACTTTTACGAATAAGCTTGAATTTGCTGGAGCCACTTTTGATCAGGAACTCGGTAATTTTTCCGTACCATGCCCGGGGAGCTTGCTTTAAACCATACAAAGCTTTCTTCAATTTGCACACTTAATCAAGATTGACTCTATTCACAATGCCTTGTGGCTGATCATGTATATTTTACGATTCAATTCTCCATGAAGAAAAGCATTCTTCACATCCATCTGCCACAGTGTCCAAGACTTACTAGCTGCTAGAGCTAGTAACACACGGACAGTAGATATTTTAGCCACGGGACTAAATGTCTCGTCATAGTCAAGACCATCCAATCTAGAGGTTCAGAAGCCCGTGGAGATGCAATAGGAACCTGCTCAAGTTCAGCAAGCAATCCACACTCAGCAAGGGTGGACTGAGTAAACATATCTGCACGAGTTAAAGCTCTTCCCTCACACAAACTCATTGAACACTAAAAAGTTTAAACTGCATCAAATTTTGGAAGCAAGTTGCTTTTGTTTCTTTATGTAAGATTGATTGCAAGGAATTCAGACAGCTACTTCCCGGAGAGTACACTTAGATGGCTGGAAGGAGAGGACTTGATAAAACTGGTACGGTTGTGGTGCAACAAGGCTTGAATATCAGTATTGATTGACCTACGTATATTTAAACGGTGTGTTAGCTTTTTTTTACTTCTGAAGTCATGTTATCTCCTCGCTGCACTTTGTCAGTGTTGTCTTTAGTTGACTAAGTGCATTTCTAGTTGTTGATTATGGTGATTTCATTCTTATTTTATCTAATTGTTTCAAGTTATAGGTATTTTCTCATTAATTACCATGAGCTGAAACTTTAACCCTCTACTTTGGGATTATAGTCATGTTCTTTGTGATCGTTCAATGTGTATGAAGAATTCTACAATCAATAGTCAATTAAAAGAAATAAAAGCTTTTGATGAAAATACTCAGTTGCTGCAACTTCCTGAAAGTGCCCTGCCCTCCTCATGGTGAACTTTCTGACTTGTGATGGGAGAAAAAGAGTTTCCCAAAACCTAGGCATCAGTTGTTGCACAAGTAGTTGTCATGTTATGTACATAATTGGAAGGATTCTCAAAGTTATGTAAATACGAAAAGAAAATCTTGTGTTGAGCATTTTAAATCTCATTCTCAACTTCCATATATCAAGCCAACAACCAACACAAAATACACCTAGCGTGAAACTAAATTCCATAAGAGAGCAGACTGGTAACTAAATAACATACAAGAGAAGATTGGTAATGATTCCACCTAGTGCCGACTACTAACAAGCTGTAGTCTAATCTTTTTGAGTGCTGAAAGAGCATCATTCATGCTAATTCTTTCATCAGGTCTCACTAAAGTGCAGTTCAAAGCTAATTCCATGATAGATAACAAACATTGCATCTTTGCAGCGATTTGTTCATCTCCTGGCTGTAACAAATTAGAATCCACCACCTTGTGAAGTTCACCCGGAAAGGAATCACTAATCCAACGTTGTATGCTCAAGTCTCCAGTAAATATATCATCACTTGGTCTTGTTCGTGTGAACGTCTCCATCATCACGATGCCAAAACTATAAACATCACAACTCGTGGATACTATGCCATCTTGTCCATACTCTGCATTCATGGTTGAATATGACCATAAATCAATTTATACATTGGGGAAAGAATTTTTTTGAGTATTTAAAGCGATATGAGAAAACTTTAAAAAGCTGAAATATACCTGGAGCAATATATCCAATGGTTGCAATTGTCCTTGTTTGAACAAAAGCCTCCCCTGCACCGAACATTTTTGCAATGCCAAAATCACTTACATGAGCAACCATTTCTTCATCTAACAAGACATTGCTTGGCTTCAAGTCACAGTGCACCACAGGCGTTGAATAGCCATTGTGGAGATAGTCCATTGCAGATGCAACATCTATCATTATATCCAATCTCTGCAATAAGTTCAAGAACAAATTGTGAGAGTATAACCATTTGTCAAGTGTCCCGTTGGGCATGTATTCCAACACTAGGGCCTTGAAATCAAGATTGGAGCAGCTGGTGATGACTTTGGTCAGATTTCTGTGTCGAAGGTTGCGGAGTATCTCACATTCCGTGTCAAAGCTTTTGAATGCACTCTCCAATTGCACATTGAATACCTTTGCTGCCAAAAGAGTACCATCCTTAAGTATCCCTTTATAAACCCTGCTGAAACTCCCATTACCAAGCAAGTTGGCTTCGTTGAATCCTTCAGTTGCCTGTTCAAGTTCATAATATGAAATTCTTTCATGCCCTTTAACGAGGGACACATCCTTTTGAGTAGCATTCTTCTTTGTGTTTCTCAATCTTAACACCACAATTCCAACAGTCAACATGAAGAGTGATCCAATCCCTAATAGAATATATAAACCTGTAAGCACTCTTTTTCTTCTTGATTTCTTTGTAGATTTGGTTGGGCATGGTTTTACATTAAATCGGGAGTCACCACAAAGTGCATCATCGGACAAGAAAGACTTGCTTGTTACATTTGTAAAGGGACCACCAGTGGGAATTTCTCCACTGAGTTCATTGAAAGAGAAATTTAGGTATTTGAGATACACAAGAGCTTCTAATGACTTTGGAATTTGACCACTAAGATTATTATAGGACAAATCCAAGTATTCCAACGACAACATTTTGCCAAATGATTCAGGAATAGGCCCCTCTAATCTATTATGTGTTAGAGAAAGATGAATCAATTTATCTAGACCCCCTAGAGTACTAGGCATCTTACCAGAAAAACAATTATTTGACAAATCAATGTGTGTTGCAGCCTTCAAGTTTCCACTCTCCATTGGAATTTCCCCACTAAATAAATTGAATGAAACATCTAATTCTATGAGATCTTGAAGGTTCCCCAAGTTTGAAGGTAATCTAGAATCCAGCTTGTTGTTATATAGATGAAGTATCCTCAAACTAGTAATGTTCCCTAAGCACAAGGGTACCGAACCAGAAAAATGATTTTTTGACAAGAGTAATGCACCAAGTCTCTTTAAATTACAGACAACATCTGGTATGGTTCCTTCTATCTTGTTGTTCAATAAGTAAAGTTCTTGAAGGATCGACATGCCATGTACAGTATTTGGAATATGTCCAGTTAATGTATTGTTAAACAGACTCATCCTTGTCAGTCCAGTAAGATTACCAATTTCTCGAGGAATGACACCCTTCAGTTTACAACTATATGCTTCAAAAATTTGCAAGGAGTTTGAGAAATTACCAACAGATGCAGGCAATACACCATCCAACGGATTACCTGCTAACGTGAGTGCTCTTAGATTCCTACAGTTTGTCAATGATGCAAGGAAGCTCAATGTTGAATCACTGACAAAATTATTCCACAGCAAGTCAAGTAACTCAAGGTATTCTAAGTTACCAAGTGATTTAGGAATTGAACCTGTGAAACTGTTTTGTGAGAGATCAAATTGTCTGAGTTTTGATGAATTTGAGATTGAAGCAGAGATAAAACCACTCAGATCATTTCCTCCACAATAAAATATTTCTAGGTTGGGCATTCCACGACCTAAATCTGAAGGTAGAGTACCTGAAAGGTTATTTTCTCCAAAATCTATATTCTGCAGTGCTGACATGTTGAAAATGCTGTGAGGAACAGAGCCAGTTAGCTCATTCAGTGCTAAATCCAACTCGTGAAGTTTCTGAAGATTACCGAACTCCATTGGTATCTCACCTGTCAATTTCAGGAAATATATCATGAGTACTATGTTTGGCGGAAAAGAGAAAAAGGAAGAAAATTTCATACTACCTTCCAAATGCAGATCTGAAAGATATAAATATGTAAGAGCCGTTAAGTTGGCTAGCTCTCTTGGCAAAGTTCCAATAAACTCATTTTCACCCAATTGCAATTTTTGAAGCTTTCTGCATTTCTCCAGGTTTGGTGGAATAACTCCATGTAGGGAGTTTTTACTGAGGTAAAGTCCTTCCAAGTTTGAAAGATGATCACATATCGTTTTTGGAAGATTTCCAGTAAGATTGTTGCCCGTAAGAGCAATCACATGCATTGTAGTAATGTTAAAAATGGATGGTGGTATAGAGCCACTAAGTTGATTAATTTGCAGGTCTAGGATAGTCAAGTAACGAAGATCACCGATTTCTCGAGGGATCTCTCCTTCAAGAAAATTTCTCTCCAAGTATAACACTTGCAGCTTTGTTATATTGGAAAGGGAGGATGGAATTTTCCCAGAAAATTGGTTGCTTGATAGGTGCACAAAGCGTAGGTTTGGTAACAAACTTAAAAATGATGGAATGGCTCCGGTGAAGTTATTGCTTGTGACATTAATCGATTTCAACCTCTGCAAACGAGCCAATTCTTGTGGCAAATCTCCATGAAAAGTGTTGTTACTGATGTCAAGGGAAGAAAGAAATGAAAGGTTTCCGAGGTGTGGAGGAATGGTACCATAAAGTTGCATGCTAGAAATGTTTAAAGCAGTGACTCGATGGTGACGGGAGCTGCAAGTGATTCCAATCCAACCGCAAACGGGGACGGAAGAAGACCAGTTTGTTGCTATGATATTGTTAGAAATGTGTGATTTAAGTACAAGAAGAGCAGCTTCATCAGTGCTAATATTATTAGCTTTGGCATGTAGTAATAGTAGAATGAAAATTATAAGAAAAAAGACAAGAGTGGAACTTCTGCCCATAATTAATATAGATATCAAATTTAATGATAACTATAATGTAGTGTTATCTTATTTATAACACTAGTTTTGTACCACGTGCGTTGCACATGATTTCTAATATCTGAAAATCAATTTAGGTACTTTGTTTTTTTCTCCTTGATTTTACGAAATCAATTACGATAATAAGTAAAAAAAATTTAGAGTTATAAATTTAAATCCTATGAAAATATATTAGAATTTAATTTGCATATTTTAAAATAGAAAAAAAGGTCTAAAATATATTATTCTAATTTTGATCGAAATTGCTGTAACATTTCAAAAAAAATTTCTCCTAACAACCTTATCAAATTAAGGCTCCCTCCCTTCATTCAATATATTTACTACTTTCTTTCATATGTAGTGGAAAGTCTTATCAGTCATCTAATCTGATATAAAGCTAGTTATATGTGTTGTAGATAATAAATAGGTACGCTAATAAAAAGAATTTTCTTTTAATAAATTTTAAAAAGTAAAAAGGATTTTTCCCATTGAGAATTAATGTTGATAAAGTTTAACTGCTTTCATATGAAATTTTTTTTTGGAAAGATTGAAATGAATGAATACCATGCAATTAATTGAATCCAATGAGGGTGAGGGCCTACAAATTTATTTTTTTAATGTTCATAATTTCATCCGTTTTATTGTCTACTCGTTAATTAATTTGTGGACATTCAAGTTCAATAATAAGTTATTAGCCATTAAATATAACTCAAGTCTCATTCAAATCATACTCCCTCCGTCCGGTTTATTTGTCATGATTTCTATTTTTAGAGTCAAACTATGAAAACTTTGACTAACATTGTAAGATATATTTTTTCATCATATTAATATGCAAAAAAAATTGCAATTTATAGTACTTTTTATATAGTTTTAGAATATCTAATTTTTTTGTTTAAAATATCTAATTAATGTGATCTAATTTAACTTTAAAAATTAGTCAAATTGACTTTTAAAAAGCGCAACATGACAAACAATTTCGAACGGAGGGAGTATATATGTATGAGAGATATAATCTAGAAATGAAATATAAATTAGAACGATAAAAGTAATAATAATAATAATAATAATATGTGAAAATGTTGTATATAACTAATAACTATAAGCTATGATATTATTCTTTCATCTTTCAAAATTGAAAAAACTTTTTTTTACTTGAACAAGAAGTTAAAGGAAGAAAATAAAAGGTAGAATAAAATAACATTTTAAATAGACTCAATTGCTTTCAAGAGTCTTCCATTATAAAAAGGGAAATGGAAAAAAACAATAATATCCCCTTTTCTGCAAAAAAGCAAAGCAATCAGTAAAGCAAAAATATTCACTTCCCAATATATTGTGTGACTTTATAATGGTTAGTTGTCACTTGGTTATTAACCTTTATTATTTGGAATTCACTAGTCCAAATAAGACAATTTTGTGTTGGTTATAAATAGTTTACATGAAAATATTTGGTAATTTCACTAATTTTACTACACTGGTTATAAATATTAGAGAATGAATATCTATGTTGACATTCAATTTTGACCGTCCACGAAAGGAATTGACTTTCTAGTTTCTTAAATTTCAAACGATTTAAAATAACCGACTTTATAAAATTTAAAATATTTTTCAAGTTATGTAGTTTTCACCTCTTTTATAATTTTTAAGTAATATATAATTTTGTATATAATTAGTATATTTTATAAGTATTTTGAAAATCATCTCAAAAAGATTTCAAATTTTTTTAGTAAGTATTTTATTAAGTTAGTTTAGTTTAAATTACGGTTATTTTTATTCTGAATCAAGTTAATTATTTTCATATTGTTAAAGTTGAGAATCTCGAGTAATTAATTAGTTGACTTAATAATTCCTCTCATTTCCCTTTGAAACTCTCTTAATGGACTTTATTTAGTCCATATTTGGACCATCAGATGACAAAATTTGTGGCCACAAATTCATTAAGATGACCCAGCCCAAACCCGCTAGCCCACCCCTATACTCATCGTTCCTCTTATTCCTTCGCAATGCCAAGAAACAAAAACGAGCTTACCGTTATAAATTATTATATAGTACACATGACATGAATCTATAAGATCATTGAATATTATTTGATCTAATTATGCTTGTTCGGATCTTTATCCCTATTTGTGACGAACTAAAGAGGAAGCTACCATAAATTACACAAAATGAAAGGAGGGAGTATGGCTTTTCCTTATTACAGTTTCTTTGATGATCACAAGTTGCAACATCTGTTCAATTGGCTTTTGGCTGTAACATAAGAACAAAATACCATTGTGGCATAGCATAGTTCAAAGAGTGAATAGGTTAAAATTCCTGTAAATTATCATTATTATTTGAGTTTCATATCTAAACTATTAAATATTCGTGTGACCCTTTTAGACTATAATGTCCTTTAGATTAGTAAAAACTCCCTATTTTTGATGACTTGCTAAGAGGTACGTGAGAGATGAAAAAGTCTTAAAATGAGTACACGTAGCACAATGAGTTCATTGTAGTTTTGGGAGTTCTGTGAACATTAGTCTATAGTTAAGATATGAAACTTGTAAAATAATGATTTTTTTAAGGGAGGGGGGGGGGTTGTTTCGAACCTATTCACTTAATCTTCTTTCTTTTTTTCACGCAACGTTTCAAATCCCTCCGGGGATAATTTAGTATGAATTCATGATATTTCATGGTGATTTGGGAACACGATAATTTAAGTATGAAACTCGTAAAATGATATAATTAGAAATTTTTAAACTTATTTATCTACTCCATGGTGCAAAGTGTGGAGAGACTTCTCTAAGATACATACTTTTTGAAGTCAAAGAAATACAAAAAAAAAGAAGAAATTCTATGAAATAAAAATCTTATCTTTCTATATTTCAATTCACTCTCTTCCACATAAAAGAAAAAGAAAAATATACAGAGACTTGTGAGTGCTGTGAGACTTTGACTAATACATACAACTTGTTAAACTAAACATTAATCTGAACCAAAAAAACACTGCACAGACTAAGTGTTGACTGAATTGAATTTGATATCATTAAAATATATGTTCTAATGTCATTCCTTTGCATTATCTATATTTGTTGGCTTAATTATGGATAGAAGTTTCATTCTTCTCTTTTTCATTCTACTACATAACAATACTTTACATGCTACTGTTCCTAATATTAGCACTGATGAAGCTGCTCTTCTTGCACTTAAATCACACATTTCTAACAATATCATAGCAACAAACTGGTCTTCTTCCGTCCCCGTTTGCAGCTGGATTGGAATCACTTGCAGCTCCCGTCACCATCGAGTCACTGCTTTAGACATTTCAAGCATGCAACTTTATGGTACCATTCCTCCACACCTTGGAAACCTCTCATTTATTTCGTCGCTTGACATCAGTAACAACACTTTCCATGGAGATTTGCCACAAGAATTGGCTCATTTGCAGAGGTTGAAATTTTTTAATACTAAAAACAATAACTTCACCGGAGCCATTCCGTCATTTTTAAGTTTGTTACCAAACCTACGCTTTCTGTACCTATCGAATAACCAATTTTCGGGTAAAATTCCATCCTCCCTTTCCAATCTGACAAAACTCCAAGTGTTGTCAATACAGAGTAATTTTCTGGAAGGAGAGATCCCTCGGGAACTTGGTGATCTTCGTTACTTGTTTTTTCTAAACCTGCAATATAATCAGCTTACCGGCTCTATACCACCATCAATATTTAACATTACTACAATGCGATTCATTGCTCTTACGGACAACAATCTTACTGGAAAGCTTCCAAAAACGATATGTGATCATATTCCAGACTTGGATGGACTTCACCTCGGTAGAAACTCCCTAGATGGAGTTATTCCATCAAACCTGGAGAAATGCAGAAAACTTCAAATATTGGAATTGTCTGAAAATGAGTTTGCTGGAACTGTACCAAGAGAGCTAGCCAACTTAACAGCTCTTACAAAATTATTTCTTATGGATCTGCATTTGGAAGGTAGTATAAAATTTTCTTCCTTTTCTCTTTTCCGCCAAACTTATGCTCATATATTTCCCCAAAATTGACAGGAGAGATACCAATGGAGCTCGCTAATCTTAATAAACTTCAAGTATTGGTATTATCACAGAATGAGCTTACTGGCTCTGTCCCTTGCAGCATTTCCAACATGTCAACTCTGCAGAGTCTAGATTTTTCAATAAACAAGCTTTCAGGTACTCTACCTTCAGATTTAGGTCATCGAATGCCAAACTTACAAGAATTCTTTTGTGGAGAAAATAATCTGAGTGGTTATATCTCTGATTCAATCACAAATTCTTCGAGACTCGCAATGTTAGACCTCTCCAGCAACAGCTTCACAGGTCCCATTCCTAAATCACTTGGTAACTTAGAATACCTTCAGATTCTTAACTTGCAGAGTAATAATTTTATCAGCGATTCATCGTTGAGTTTCCTTACATCATTAACAAACTGTAGGAAACTAAGAGTACTCCTGTTTAGTGAGAATGCATTGGATGGGGCTTTATCAGCTTCTGTTGGTAATTTCTCAAACTCTCTGCAAAATTTTGAAGGAAATGGTTGTAAGCTAAAGGGCATCATTCCTCGAGAAATTGGTAATCTTACTGGTGTGATATATATGAGTTTGTATGACAATAAGTTGACTGGACATATTCCAAATACTGTTGTCCAAGACATGTTGAACCTCCAAGAATTTTACCTAACAAGCAACAAGATAGAAGGAACCATACCAAATGCTTTATGCAGTTTAATGAATCTTGGCGCATTAGACTTGTCAGGAAATCATTTTTCTGGTTCAGTGCCCTCATGCTTAGGGAATGTTACGAGTTTGAGGTATCTTAATCTAGCTTACAACAGGCTCAATTCAAGATTACCTGCAAACTTGGGGAGCCTTCAAGATCTCATAACATTCAATATTTCATCCAATTTATTGAGTGGGGAAATTCCGCTAGAGAGCGGAAACTTGAAGGCTGCAACACTGATTGATCTGTCAAATAATTATTTTTCTGGTAAGATTCCTAGTAGTCTAGGGGGTCTAGATAAATTGATTAATCTTTCTCTAGCACATAACAGATTAGAGGGGCCTATTCCTGAATCATTTGGCAAAATGCTGTCCTTGGAATACTTGGATTTGTCCTATAACAATCTTAGTGGTCAAATTCCAAAGTCATTAGAAGCTCTTGTGTATCTAAAATACCTAAATTTCTCTTTCAATGAACTCAGTGGAGAAATTCCCTCTGCTGGTCCCTTTGCAAATGTAACCAGTCAGTCTTTCTTGTCCAATGATGCACTTTGTGGTGACTCCCGATTTAACGTAAAACCATGCCCAACCAAACCTACAAAGAAATCAAGAAGAAAAAGAGTGCTTACAGGTTTATATATTCTATTAGGGATTGGATCACTCTTCATGTTGACTGTTGGAATTGTGGTGTTAAGATTGAGAAACACAAAGAAGAATGCTAGTCAAAAGGATGTGTCCCTCGTAAAAGGGCATGAAAGAATTTCATATTATGAACTTGAACAGGCAACTGAAGGATTCAACGAAACCAACTTGCTTGGTAATGGGAGTTTCAGCAGGGTTTATAAAGGGATACTTAAGGATGGTATCATTTTTGCAGCAAAGGTATTCAATGTGCAATTGGAGGGTGCATTCAAAAGTTTTGACACGGAATGTGAGATACTCCGCAACCTTCGCCACAGAAATCTGACCAAAGTCATCACCAGCTGCTCCAATCTTGATTTCAAGGCCCTAGTGTTGGAATACATGCCCAACGGGACACTTGACAAATGGTTATACTCTTACAATTTGTTCTTGAACTTATTGCAGAGATTGGATATAATGATAGATGTTGCATCTGCAATAGATTATCTCCACAATGGCTATTCAACGCCTGTAGTGCACTGTGACTTGAAGCCAAGCAATGTGTTGCTAGATCAAGAACTGGTTGCTCATGTAAGTGATTTTGGCATTGCAAAAATGTTAGGTACAGGGGAGGCTTTTGTCCAAACAAGGACAATTGCAACCATTGGATATATTGCTCCAGGTATATTTCAACTTTTTAAAGTTCTCATATCATATAAATACTCAAAACAGTTCCTTCCCCTAGGTAAAAATTGATTTATGATCATTTTCGACAATGATTGCAGAGTATGGACAAGATGGCATAGTATCCACGAGCTGTGATGTTTATAGTTTTGGTATCCTATTGATGGAGACGTTCACACGAATAAGACCAAGTGATGAAATATTTACTGGAGACTTGAGCATACAAAGCTGGATTAGTGATTCCTTTCCGAGTGAACTTCACAAGGTGGTGGATTCTAATTTGTTACAGCCAGGAGATGAACAAATCGCTGCAAAGATGCAATGTTTGTCATCTGTCATGGAATTAGCTTTGAAGTGCACTTTAGTGAGACCTGATGAAAGAATTAGCATGAAAGATGTTGGGCTTTGTGGAGGCTTGTGAGCCGGCCCGACCCATTACTGAAACCCTAGGTT
Organism: Solanum pennellii; assembly: GCF_001406875.1. Lineage (NCBI taxonomy): Eukaryota > Viridiplantae > Streptophyta > Magnoliopsida > Solanales > Solanaceae > Solanum > Solanum pennellii. Next base: position 1,167,651 of record NC_028642.1, read on the forward strand.
AACTATTTGGTTTTCCTATAAATATGATCCTTGTATTTGTAATTCGAGAGTAGCACAAGTGAAATAAAAATCCTCCTGTTACAGTCGTGGAGTAGGGAAACCGAACCACGTTAAATTCTTGTGTGTCCCGTTTGTGTTCCGTTTCTCTTTTCTCTAGATTATTTGTGTGTGTTGTGTGTTTAATTCCCAACAAAAGATGGTCTTTCAACACTCAAAAAGATGAGGCTACAGCTTGTTAGTAGTCGGCACTAGGTGGAATCATTACCAACCTTCTCTTGTATGTTATTTAGTTACCAGTCTGCTCTCTTATGTAATTCAATTTCGCACGAGTGTATTTTATCTTAGTTGTTGGCTTGATATATGGAAGTTGAAAATGAGATTTGAAATGCTCAACACAAGATTTCTTTTCATATTTACATAACTTTGAGAATCCTTCCAATTATCTACACTGGATAACACATAACTGTTGGAAAAACACGGATAAACACAAAAATATATATGGTAAAAGTAATGGAAATAAAATGGGAAAATAATGACACCAAGAATATGGTTCAACACATTATCGTCGACTCATTGCCTAATGAATCCACATACATGTTTGTGCAACAGATTTCAATCTTCATCTGTTTTATTATCAGGCTCTACAGTGGTAAATACTGATTCGTAAAAATTCTGACATAAAGCATATCTTTCATTTTCTCCTTCCAAAGGGCATAATTAACACCATTCAAAGTAACCATTTGACTTGTGTTGGCTTCCATCGTTTTCCTCAAAAATATTGTTATTGCAAATCAAAGTAAATCTATTCTGATGTGGAAGTTCAGACTGTGCTGCAACCACAGAGCATATTCAGATAAAACATTGGTTCTGATATCAGTTTGTTGGGAAAACACGGTAAACACAAAAATATATATGGTAAAAGTAATGGAAATAAAATGGAAAAATAATGGCACCAAGAATTTTACGTGGAAACCCTTCTAAATAAGGAAAAAACCACGGGCCAAGAGGAGCAACTGATATCACTATAGTCACGAATACAATACTCAAAATGACTACTACACACTCAAAATGAACAACACTCTTTTGATTTCACCTTACTAAAATATCGCTCACACTCTATTTTTCTTCACAAACTATTTTTCATTAGTTTACATTCAATTATTCAATGCAACTCTTCCTATTCTCCAAATTATTTATTTCTCCTAATTAATTAGCCTACATTTAATTATTCAACTCTTCCTATTCTCCAAATTATTTAGCAATGAATATTTTGCACATTTAATGGGTAAATCATTAAGGGTTATATTTAAATTGGACTTTTGAATATGTGCAGATTCACAAATCAATATATATATATAAATGAGGATCTTCAATCCGCCTATGTGGCATGCCTCAATGTTGAGAAAAATATATATTTTTGTTTTAAAAAAAATAGGGCTTTTTAGATTATTTCTTTTTACACAATAATATTATGTGTATGTATATATTGCTATTAATAAGTAACTTAATAAGCATTAAACCTCCTAACCTTTTAATAATATATATAACATCTAATATTTAATTTAATAATATAACTCCTAACCTTTCATATTCATAACCTTCAAAATATTTAATATAAAAATTATAACTCCTACATATTACACCTATAAAAACCCACTTTGAGACATTGCATGATGGTCATTTTATTTTTATTTTCCCTATTCTTCATTTTTTATTCCTTTGATTTGTTAATTTTTTTTTTGTCTTCTTTGATCTGATTTTTGCAGGAGAGGGACGTATAATGAAAAATGTTATATATTTTGCATATTTTGATTTTGTGAGGTAAAATGATTTGACATGTCTAATTATCATTATCATTTTTGTTCTATTGTAATTACATATAGATTTGATATTATTAGGTTGGATTGTTGATGGTACAAACCATGATTCTTTTATAGAAAAAATAATTTGTTCTTTTTTTTTTTGCTTCTCTTTGTAGTTTTTTGATATTTTTTTCTTATTCTTGTAGTTTCTACCGACACTGATTGTCTTTATTCACTTTGTAAATTTGAAGAATCGAATTATGTTATGTTAAGAACATGATCCTTCTTTCCTCTTCAAATCATATATAACTTAAATATTTTTGCTTGATTAGTTAAGTATAATTTTATGTCTTTTTGTTGTTATTATTGTAAGAATTATAATTATGTTATGTTGAGAACATGATCCTTCTTTCCCCTTCAAATCATATATAACTAAATATTTTAAATATTTTTGCTTGAGTAGTTAATTATTTTATGTATGTTTGTTGGTATTATTGTAAGGATTGTTTATATTTTTCCGGTTAAACTCTGATGCAATAAGAGTTGATTGGTTCCTTATTAAATTAATTAGTTAATTGAAAAAACGCCAATATATCTTATTTCTAATTTCGTCTAACAATATCTTCCTCCTCACTAGCTATAAAAATGTTATACAAATATATAATAAATATAAGTAATAAAAAAAGTAATATATCACATCTCAATATAAAGTAAATAAAATACTAAATATTAAATACAAATATTATATAACTAAGAATCAAATAAATCGATTCCTCTTATAATTTCGTATCTCACAATACATAACAATGATATGGTAAAAATAATAATTTTAACGTTGCATTATTTTTTATATTATTTATATATAGAAATTATTTATAGGCCAAATGTTTCACAATTTTGAGAATTTAATCAACAAAAAATTAAATATTTTTTAATTTTATTTTAAAACATTCGTACGATTACTTTTTTTTTGATAGTTTCAAAAAAAAATCTAATTCCTTTTGATTAACTTTTTAATTCTATGTCCCTTTTTAAATTTATTTTTAATTAATTTTTCTCTTAATAGATATCTCTCCTATAATATAAAATAAGAGAAAAAGTATATATTGTTCAAAATAATAGTAATTACTAAAAATAATATTTATTATAAGAAGCATATTTGGAGACTTTTAATAATTTGAAATTTCTAAAATGAGGTAAAAAGAAATTATGTCATATAATAAAATTAATTATAAAAATGGTGGAGGATTTTACTTAAACATATTTTGTTAATTAAAAAAATATGTCACATTTTTTTTTTACCTTTTTCCTCTTATTTTTATATATTTATTTTTAATTGAATTTTTATTATAAACTCACACCTCTTCATCTTTCAAAACCTCTATACTTACTTAATTAATACTTATTAGTAATACCTATAACTTCTAGATTTATACATTCGTAACCCCATATTACTTAATATTTAAATTTGTGATATCTTAAAAGCACATCAAAAAAATATTTCTAACCAAATATATTTATGTTTAGCTTAATTGTCCTCTACTTTAATCTTGTAATGCAAAATCTAAAATCGACAAAGACTTCTTTATATAATTATTTTTACTTCTAATAAGAATGATACAAAATAAGATATATAAAAGAGAATAATTGATTTGTTTTTTTGCATGAAATTATAAGAGCTAGATCATTACTAAAAGTAAGACAAAAACAATTCTTGAAAACATTAAAATGTATTTGTAGATACGCTTAGCGGTGGGAGATAATCAAAATTATTATGATGTTATTTTTAAATTTTAAATAAAATATGAATCATGAAAACTATAATAAAAATTAATTAAGAGAATTCATTTAAACATTTTGCTTAAATTAATAAAAAGTTTAAGACAAGCTAACTTGATTATGTTAAGATTTGATGCTAATTGTTACTGTTTTTTAAAAAAATATATAAATTAGTAAAAATACTAAAGACGAGCAAACTTCAGTCTTTTAATTACGATGTTAATTGTTTGTGTTATCTTAATAGAATTAAATAAGCAAAGATTAAAAAAAAAAGAGAGAGACTAAAAAATAGAGTTGAAATAAATTTTTTTTAAAAAAAACTTAGAATTATAGAAGAAAATTTCTCAAGGAAAAAATTAATACAGATAATCATTTCAAATATACGTATTACTAACCATTCATCCTCCATTATAATGATTCTAAAAATTTACTTAACTTTTCTCCAACACTTTAATTATAAGAAAATATTATTTATTTTTAATAATTATAAATATTCATATTATTTGTGAAAAGTTTTTTTATGTTTACTATATTTAGAAAAATTCAAGAGTCTAATTATAAGTTTTTAGTAGATATATAAGTTTTTTTTTTTAATCTTAACATAAAACCTTTTATCATTCATCTATAATTGTTCATTTATTACTTATTTTATTATGCATTTTAACAATAATATATTATTTTTATGTTAATTCTATATCACTAAAAATTATTTTACCGAACTAAAATCATGTATCACTCATTTCCTTCCAAAGAATCAATATAGAGAGAGAACTTTATATTTTAATATATAAATATTGAAGTACTTTTTTAAGTCTTCAAATTATAGGTAGCTTATCTATTACGAATAATTTTTCATATTTCTAAGTCTGTTTTTGAATTTATTACTATTTTAATTCTTTTGATATTTTAAAAAAAAAATTAAAAGACTAAAAATCTCACTTTAAATTTTTAACAAAACATCAAAGTTAACCATATTTAATTTTGAGGACTCATTAAAATGGATAATGAAGTCATAAATTCTTAATTATATATTATAACTAACATAAAAGAATATGTATTATTCAACCAAAAAAAGTATAGGTATTTGACCGTACAAGTTTTTATTTTTTGATAAAATTAATTCATGAATTGAGTTGAAATTACAAAGCTAAATGATAAAAATTATTAACTAATCTATTTAAATTTAAAAATTAAATAAAAATGAAAACTTTTAGATACCGCGCATAGCGCGGCTAAGTTTACTAGTCTCATGTAAATTTAAATACAATTACTACTATTTCAATTAGATTAGGTATTTTATTTTAATTAAATATGAGAGAAAAATTGTAATCTTACTTTAAGCACTCATTTTATTTCTCTCCATTTTTATTCATTTGGATACATTCACATTGGACTAATATTCTACTTTGAACATAAACAACACAAAACAATATAAACAAAGATACATATTCCAAGTCATAATAAATGGGATAAAGATCTGGTCAAGTATAATTTAGTCAAGTAACATTTAATAGCCTTATAGATTCATGCCATGTGTATTATATGATTATTTATGGTTGAGATTCATTTAAATTATGTATTCATTTTAATAATAAAAACAACAAAGTTGTCAATAATTTTTATTTTTTAAAACTATCGAACAAATCAATTAAGTGTATAACCATGCTAATATTTTTTTAAAAAAAATAAGATTGAAAAAGAAAATTTAATATACCTGATTGAAAGTATTTGCATTATCAAATTGAGTCTTATCGTCAACTCTCGATCCGCATATCCGCCAATTTTAATTTTTTTTCTTAAAAATATTAGCTTAGGTACATTTAATTGCTTTATTTGATAGTTTTAAAAAAACAAAAATAGTTGACAGCTTTGTTATTTGTATTATTAAGATGAGTATGATATAAATGAATCTCAACTATAAATTATTATATACACATGGCATGAATTTATAAGGTTATTAAATATTACTTGACCTAATTATACTTGACTGGATCTTTATCCCTATTTGTTACGAACTAAAGAGGAAACTACCATAAATTACACAAAATGAAAGGAGGGAGTATGGCTTTTCCTTATTTACAGTTTCTTTGATGATCACAAGTGCAACATCTGTCCAATTGGCTTTTGGCTGTAACATAAGAACAAAATACTATTGTGGCATAGCATAGTTCCAAGAGTGAATAGGTTAAAATCTCTGTAAATTATCATTATTTTGTGAGTTTCATATCTAAACTATTAAATATTCATGTGACTCTCTTAGACTATAATGTCCTTTAGATTAATAAAAACTCCCTATTTTGGATGACTTGCTAAGAGGCACGTGAGAGATGAAAAAGTCTTAAAATGAGTACACGTAGCACAATGAGTTCATTGTAGTTTTGGGAGTTCTGTGAACATTAGTCTATAAGTTTAGATATGAAACTCGTAAAATAATGATTTTTTTAGGATGGGGGGGGGGGGTTGTTTCGAACCTATTCACTTAATCTTCTTTCTTTTTTTCACGCAACGTGTCAAATTCCTTCACGGATAATTTAGTATAAATTCATGATATTTCATGGTGATTTGGAAACACGATAATTTAAGTATGAAACTCGTAAAATGATATAATTAGAAATTTTTAAACTTATTTAATCTACTCCATGGTGCAAAGTGTGGAGGTGACAGTTTCTTATTGATGATATTTTGTTAGGCACCCAAAAATATCACAATTATTGCTTTCTGATATTATTAGCTAATGCCTTTAGTCTATTCAATGAAAACTACAAAAGAGACACACACTAGGCCTAATGGCCCTATTCAATATTTTCACCATCTTTTTATCACATCATTTTTGGCACCTAGTCTTTTGATCTTTTTCATCAACTTTAGCTTTTGGCCAGTGTCATTTTCAAGCATTAAAATAATGTTATCATCATACTCATATCTAATGCAAAGTGTCAAAATTCTACAACTTTTTCTTCATATATGTTTAAGTTTCAACAGAATTGGAGGTAAATAGTAATATAGTGGAATCGTCGAAGTGTGCACATACTGATCAGGACATTGTTATCATTAAAGAAGGAAGTGTCAAACATTCGAATACTTACCAGTTTTACCTTTACTAAGATGTGAGATGCATGATTGCTCACTTCTAAACGTTATTATAATGTGTGTTGGAGGATACGAAAACGCAACTAATGTGAATGATGTGTGAAATTTATTTTCTTAAAAAGAGATATTTTTCAAAAATTCTAACCGAACAAGAAAAAAGTGAAAAATTCCCTCCATACCAAATTTACCGTTAATTCTAGAAATTTCTCAAATGATCACTCGAAAAGAATCATGAAGAAAAGTTACTTTATTTTATTTTATATTAGTAAAATCACTCGGATTATGTGATGTATCTAATTACTATTTAGGAATTAGATTGGCAGAAAAATCTTTCTCGGCATTTTAAATTATACTCCCTCCGTTTTAAAAAGAATTTCCTATTTCTTTTTTAGTTTGTTTCAAAAAGAATGACCCTTTTTTTTTTTGCAACGCTTTAACTTTAACTTTTCACGCGACATGTTTAGGACTACAATATTAAAGGGCATTTTGATATATTTGACGTAACTTCAATTTAGAACCACAAAATTAAAAAATCTTCTTTCTTTTTTTAAACTCCGTTCCAAGTCAAACTAGGTCAATCTTTTTGAAAGGGATGGAGTAATTTATATTCTCTATGGGATCCAACTAGTGGCCCAGTAATAAAATTTATGAAAACATATATTTTTTCTGTCCATTTTTAATTGTTATGTTGTGCTTTTCGAAAATTTTAATTAATTTTTAAAGAGAAATTAGATTATATTATTTTGATATATTAAATAAAAAATTCAGATATTTAAAAACTATAAATAAAGTACAATAAAAATTATAATTTTTTATAAATCAATATAATTAAAAAAATTCATTGTAAAATATAAAATCAAAATACTTATCATTTAATTCTAAGAAAAAATAAAAGACAACCATGATACTTAAAAATAGACGAAGATAATACCAGATCAGAACATTTTCTATCTCATCAAAACTAAAAAGTGCTCGTCTATATGAGGTAAATCAACCATCAACCATATAATTATGTGGGAAGAAGAAGATGAAAGAAAAATGGAACAATTTGTCATTAAAGAGCTTAGAAGTTCAAGTTTTAAGATTGTCACAAGCATTATATTTTTAGGAGACAGAAAAAATAATTAGGAGAATAATGATAAAATAAAGGGTTTAAATTATATTTTTAGAGGGTCGGATTAGATGGATTGGGTCATTAAATGGTTTAAATGGATATATGCATTTAATTTTAGAAAAATTATGCGGTTAAGCAACATATACTACTTAATTATTCATCATAGTTACAGTTTGCTATAATTATCACTCACGACTAACATTATACATTAATTACGTGGATTGACTTCAAATTTGTATAATTAACCACATTTGTATATGTATAATTCGCCAAAATATACAAATGCATTTGTATAATATACAATTATCTAATCGATATACATATACAATTCACCCTCTCTCCCACTCTCTGCCCTCTGGCTCGCCTCTCTCCTCCCTCTCCCAATCTCGCTTGTCATTTATACAAATGCATATGTATAATAAATACAATTATCTAACCAATATACATATACACTTCACCTCTCTCCCACCCTCTACCCTCCCTCCCTCGCCTCTCTCTCAATCTCTCTTGCCTCTCTCCTCCCTCTCCCAATCTCGCTTGCCATATATACAAATACATATGTATAATATACAATTATCTAACTAATATACATATACAATTCACCTCTCCCCCACTTTTTGCCCTCTCTCTCGCCTCTCTCCTTTCTCTCCCAGTCTCGCTCGCCTCTCTCCTCCCTATAACATGTAACTATGAATTGTAATTATCAAACGATAGTTATATAGAATAATTAGGCTATTTTTTAATAGCTATATGTGAAAATCTCCTTTTAATATTTTCAATTTTGGTTGAAAATAAAATTTTAATAGAAAAAATAATTAAATAGATTTAGTGACTTTTGAATTGAAATTGAACATTAGACGACTTCTTTTTTAGCTAAATTAATTAATAGTTGAGTGACTGGTGCATTTTGTTTATAAAAAATCTAAGTAGAGGTGGGGCCCAATTAGTAAGCTGAGTGGAGTGAAAAAAATATCCCTATAAATTAAGCACAACCAGGAGATATTGGCAATATCGTCACTCATATTTTTCTCCCTCTTTTCATCATTTACAGCTCTAATTCATTTGCTTCAGGTACGTTTATTCTTATTAAACTATTAAAAACTCTTAATTGCGTATCGGATCTTTCAAAAATATATGTATAAAATGTTTAGGAGTGTGTATCCATTGGATCTGATACAAATGAGGCAACGCAATAACATTTACGTGAAGAGTCTGATCAACACAGATTAAGCCGATAAATAAAAAGAAAATTATGCATACCTTTTTCTCTATTAGATCTGTATATACGTTACTTCCATCGCGAAAATTGCTCGTAGCTAGTAATTTTTTTTTTGTTAATTCTATCATTTCTGTTTAGCTATAAAATTTCTTACTGTTTTTTTTAGCTATAAAAATAGTTTTTGCTATTTCCGTAGGCATTAGACTTTCGGATATATCAGCAGACATAAGGAGAAGTATTTATTCAAAGAGGGAATAGGATGTATCAGAGAGGGGAGGGATGTATTTGAAAGGATATAGGAATGTATTAGCGAGAGGCAATTTGAGAATTTTAGAGATTATGATAAAAACAAGATGCGTATTTAGATAATTTTTTCAATAATAAATGAACACTTTTGGCCAAAAGGTGGTCTAGCTCAACCTCCAAGTAGGAATAGATTCTATGAGTCGTGATCCAGTTAAGATAAGGGGCATTTCTATCATTGAAAATCCCTATTCTTATTGAATAGTTCAAATAACATACCTATTCTTTTCAAGAATAGCCTCCCGTTATCGAAAAGAAGGGCCCGAAGAAGAGATGACTGGCCATCCTTCTCATCCCCTTTAGGAAGTAGAGCGCGGTGAAAGAATTCTGTCGTTCAGTCGAAGGGGACAGGTTTGCAGCTTCAGGATAACCCGAGCAGTGAAAGAGAAGTAAATCCTGTGTGATAAAATTAAAGTTACCTGGTACATAGTGGAATAGTCGATAGACATGAATACTCGATTGAGGTGGATCTATGATTTAAATTTGATAGTTTACTTTTGCAATCATAGGTGCAGATGTTAATATTTGTTGAAACTTTAGTGTTTCGTATATTTTGTGTTAATATGATTAGTTCAGTTGAATCCGTTGATTATATATCGCATCTGATACTTGGAATGATCTTTCAAAACACAGCCAATAAATTAGAATGTCATTGTTCCACCATAGTCTTTGTGTTGATGATCAATATATTTAACCTAAAAACTAAAATGTCATCATTCGACGTGACCAAATCTAGTAAATCGATCCCTTACTTTCATTTTATGTTGTGCCATTTGACTTGAAACAGAGTTTAGGATAGGACGATTGTTGAAATAGGTGGTTCAAAATATGTCACAACATTTATGTATTAGGTGAAATGAGAAGTTAAAAGTTAAATTGTTTTCAGAAGTAGAAAGTGCAAGTACTTTTTGCTATAACATATGATCTAGCTACAAATTCTGAAGTCTCCGAGGTTCGTTTGTGGTTTTGGTTTGTGATATTCAACTAGTAGCATCACTCACTTTTTGTTGTATCATTTTACAAGCTTGACTTGTTCTAAATATGTGTTTTTTTCCCTCATTCTGCTTATATATGAATGAACTTATAGTATTAAAATTTGTGACTCAATTGCTTTGTTATCCTTAGACGTTGATAGACAGATGGCGTCTGTCCAAACTGCTTTGACATCACTCCTATGCAAGAAAGGGAACAATAATCCACAAGTAAATGTTCCAAGAAGTTCCTTCTTGCCAGGGTTTGATTTGACAGGGCAAGTTGCAGTTACGGGGAGAAGGGAAACGCGTTTCAATTCTTTTTCAAGCCCGAGAGCAACACTTACCTTTGATCCTCCCAGTACTGATAATAAAGAGAAGACAAAGCCAAAGCACACTGTTGATCCTAATGCTCCTGATTTCCTGCCCCTTCCACCATTCGAACAATGCTTTCCGAAAAGCTCCAAGGAATACAGGTCTGCCTAGAATCCATCATGTCTTTGCTCTTCGAGATAACAATATTTGTTGAGGATTCAGTATGTGGAATTTGTAACACTAGTATACTATTGAGACATCTCTTTGATATCTCGAGTGAAATGGCTAAACGTTTAAGATCTCATTGTATAGCTTCACAGAAGAAATGCAGTACACATGCTTTATTTCAAATCTCTAAGCTCATTGGTTCGCGAAATGCTTATTAGTTGAATGTGCAATTTGCAGTGAAGTTATGCATGAAGAAACTGGTCATGTACTCAAAGTCCCATTTCGACGTATTCATCTTTCCGGGGATGAACCACATTTTGACACTTATGATACCAGTGGTCCTCAGGGTGTTAACCCGCGTGTTGGTAAGCCTATTATCTATCCTTTTGATGATAACATCCCTTGCGATGAAATTTCTATTTGCGATTCTTGGAAGTTGAATTATCTGATCTTGGATGTTCATCCATATTTCATAAAATTGTTTTCTTTTAAAAAGATCTGGAATATTATTAGCTCTTAAAATGATTCAATATAGGCGATACCAATTAGTTGAATTTAAGTTTTAGTCATGTAGGTTTGTTTACTATAAGTACAATATTCGCTTTAGTCTTTTCAGAGATTTATATACTAGGGGGAAATAATCAAATATAGAAACCTCTTAGTGCTATAGAACCTTATTCTTTTAAACATTGGATTGCGACGAATTTAAATGGAGGGACATAGAAGTGAGGATTCCTATAGTACATAACTAATATGGGATTAATGCTTCGTAGTTTATCTTTTATATTATTAGCTATCAGTTTTCACATTTGTTTTTTCTTTCTTTTCATCTGTTCGAGTCTTGCATATATTATTTTCACTCTGCTAAAGACAACCTTTTGTGTCAAAGTTGTTTGTACTTTATGTCAAATGAAACATTAAGCTAAATGTCATGTTGTGATTTTTTTACATTATGATTTAGAACATAATCTATTTATATCATAATAATTATGCATCTAAATAGGACTTCCCAAGCTGCGCACGGAGTGGATTAACAGGAGGGAGAAGTTAGGAGGACCAAGGTATACTCAAATGTTCTATGCTAAGCAGGGAATCATAACTGAGGAAATGGTGTACTGTGCTGCTCGTGAAAAGATGGATCCGGAATTTGTGAGGTCAGAAGTTGCTCGGGGCCGTGCAATCATCCCTTCAAACAAGAAGCACCCTGAGTTGGAGCCAATGATAGTAGGAAGAAAGTTCTTAGTGAAAGTCAATGCCAACATCGGGAACTCTGCTGTTGTAAGCTCGATTGAAGAAGAAGTTCATAAGCTTCAATGGGCAACAATGTGGGGTGCAGATACGATCATGGATCTCTCCACTGGTCGTCACATCCACGAGACTCGTGAGTGGATCTTGCGTAATTCTGCTGTACCAGTAGGCACTGTGCCAATTTACCAAGCACTAGAAAAAGTAAACGGGATTGCTGAGAATCTTAGCTGGGAAGTGTTTAGAGAGACCTTAATTGAACAAGCTGAGCAAGGAGTTGATTACTTCACAATCCATGCCGGAGTCCTTCTCAGGTACATCCCACTGACAGCAAAACGGATGACCGGAATTGTTTCTCGTGGAGGCTCAATTCATGCAAAGTGGTGCTTAGCTTATCACAAGGAGAATTTCGCTTATGAACATTGGGATGACATACTTGACATCTGTAATCAGTACGATATATCGTTATCAATTGGTGATGGACTGAGACCTGGTTCAATTTATGATGCAAATGACACCGCTCAGTTTGCTGAGCTCTTGACTCAAGGGGAGCTGACTCGCCGAGCTTGGGAAAAGGATGTACAGGTAAATCGCTAATGCTGTCTATTTCTGTTTCAATAATTAACTTTTTGTTTGTCTATTTCGTCTCCTGAATATCAGTTTTGAGCTACCTTCCTAATTGGTAACGCTTTAATGACAAACATTGTGTTTGGTTTCAGGTTATGAATGAAGGACCTGGACACGTACCAATGCATAAGATTCCCGAGAACATGCAGAAACAGCTAGAGTGGTGTAATGAAGCACCATTCTACACTCTTGGACCATTGACAACTGATATAGCTCCCGGATATGATCATATCACCTCAGCTATCGGTGCAGCCAATATAGGAGCACTCGGGACTGCACTTCTGTGTTACGTCACTCCAAAAGAGCATCTTGGTCTTCCTAATCGCGATGACGTGAAGACAGGTGTAATATCATATAAGATAGCTGCTCATGCAGCTGATCTTGCAAAAGGTCACCCGCTATCTCAAGCTTGGGATGACGCACTTAGCAAGGCAAGATTTGAGTTCAGATGGATGGACCAATTCGCTTTGTCATTGGACCCCGTTACTGCAATGTCCTTTCACGACGAAACTTTACCAGCCGATGGGGCTAAAGTGGCACATTTCTGCTCGATGTGCGGTCCTAAGTTTTGCTCCATGAAAATAACCGAAGATATAAGGAAGTATGCTGAAAATCATGGTTATGGAAATGCAGAGGAAGCCATTCAGCAGGGCATGGATGCTATGAGTGCAGCGTTTCAAGCTGCAAAAAAAACCATTAGTGGGGAACAACACGGTGAGGTTGGCGGTGAGATCTACTTGCCAGAAAATTACATCAACTCTTTGAAGAGCCAAACGTGAGTATTACATTCTGCAAGTCCTTTGAAGACACTCGTATTTATTACCTTGCAACGCAATGCAGAGTCTTTGTGTATCCCGATTAAAGCTCCTTTCACTTACCTTAAAGAATACAATTTCAGGAATGTGTAAAGATCGAAACTGGCTCACAGATTTCTGAAGTGATCACAACTCCATCGGCCAGTCAAGGAGGCGGTAGTAGGAGCCTCATTATCAAGTATTAGGTAAGTATCTAGTTTGGTACTGTTAAATAAACTGAGACAAACAGCCTTGTTCAATGAAACTCTCCTTTGTTAGTAATGAGAAAACGCGTATTTTCTTGTGTTCAGTCTCTTATATCTCTAAGTTTTATTGACACGAGAAAGCACCGGGGGTGTCTGTGTCAGCTTCAAATGCTGACTGATCAGGCTGAGAAAGTCCCTTTGAACCTGAACGGGATAATTCCTGCGTAGGGAGTGTGCAATTTTTTTTTTCTTGCTTGCACAGGGATGGCGATTCTCCGAAATGGTTGAAAATTCAAAATTAATCTGATCCTGCTCTTTGCCAGGACCAGTTTATTCACCGTCTATTCAAGACACCATCTTGTATTGTTTGTTTTTTTGGTGTCCTGACTAAATACAGATTCCCGCACTCTGTACATAACGGAGCTCGAATTCGACACCTTTGATTGGTAGTAAAGGGGTATTTATCACTCCATCACGACCCTTGTTGGTAAGGCATTGTCGTGTATGCCTCTGAGACGCGATTGGTTACTTACAATTGACCAATTTTCTCATGGTTACTCTAGCTTTGGTTGGACTATTGAACATTCAGTAATATGAATGACTCAATTGCATATATACCTTCATATTTTAAAATCAATATTACGAATTTAAGATCTAGAGTCGATAAGTTTAGGGTAAGTATGTCGTATTATATGTATATAATTAATTTTTATCCATGTTCATATACATATCTCGAGCTGAAAACATTTATATACCCCTTATATACATTGAAAGGAAGTAGCATATGTAATTACTAAAGGTGAATTCAGGATCTAGAGTCGATGGTTTCAGGATTAGTATACTAATTAATCTTGTAGCAATACAGGGCAGAGTTAGAGATTAAGGTATGGATTTGGTCGAATTTCGTAAATTAAGTCGAAATATTATAATTATCTTCAAAAATCATTTAGTATATAAAAGTTCTTAATTTAGAATTTCAATAATAAAAAGACTATAATGTTGAATTCATAAAAACTTCAAATTCTGATTTCACATTTTTATCGTATACAACCCAATGGTAACATTTTTCCTATTTTTAGGCTATTCATAATGATCATTATTCGCATGTTAACATTTGTAACGGATGGAGTGAATCTCAAATTTTTCATGGCGAACCAGTGTAAAATTTGCATTATAAAACATGATTTTTCTATTCATTTCTCATTGAACTAGCTCACTGGAAAAATGAATGATGAGAAATGAATTTACTCTGAAATAGTAGGAAACTTGCCTGATTTTTTTTATATGAAAATATTATTATTATTTCTTTATTTACATATTCATTTAAAATATCTATGAAAATAACCGCCGAACATTTTTCTGTGGAAAAATACTGATTTTTTTTTAGCATTCACTGTTGGATAGTTTCCATTATTTCAAAATGTAAGGGACCATTTTTGTCGAGAAAACAATAGAGTTCAAGACTAAAAAAGTATAATGCAAAACATTCGTTATTATGATAGTTTGTGTTGCTCAAACTCTTTTAAGTAAGTGGATGTTGAATCTTTTAAAAGTAATATATTTTTTGAAAATTCGATATAAATAGGATATTACTTAAAAGAGAGTTCGAGAAACCATCAATGATTCCCTTGTTTTGTAATACAAATCAAAGTCCGAACACAAAAGTATGGTGTAGTGATTGATGAAATGAGTTTGAACATTATGAAGTTTTAGGTTTAAATATCAGTAAAGATAAAAATATTTGATAATTTCTTCTAATCTATCTAAAGTCGCTTTGGAATCTGATGGATAAAGTTATTTAACCCTACGTAGCGAAAGGTAACCAAACAAACTAATTTAAGCACCATGATTATATATATATATATATATATATATATATTCCTTTTCATCATTCTTTGATTAAAGACTCATTTTGTCCATCTTTTTCTTGGTGCCCTTTTCTCATTCTTTTTAATATCTATTTTCCACCAAGCCCCTTTAATTTATTTTCCTATTGACCCCATGGCACCATTTCACTTCACTTTTATCAAATTATATATTTTGTATTTTTTAAAAATTAGTTTTGCATAAGATAATAGATGGATCAGCCCAAGATTGTCTTAGAATTTGTTTATAATATTTTTTCTATCTCAATTTATATATAAAAAATTTCGTTAATTTAAAAAATAATATATTTTTATATTCAATAACAACTTAACTTTAAATTTTACTATCAATAAAATAATTTATAATCACATAAATATCTATAACTTTAGTTCCGCGTAAAATCAAATTATATCAATGGTGGTCCATTGGGGCTACTACTTAAAGGCTACATGCACTAGCCGCTGGTAGCATTTGAGCTTTAATAATTACTCAATAATCTAAATTAATTAGTTGGAAATATGGTGGTAGAATCTTTAATGATGACTCTATAATCATTAATCTAAATAGAGAAATTGTTTCCTTCTCGTAACTTTACTAGTATGGAATATCTAAAGTACTCAAACGTTATTAATTATTAATATTTTTTATTTTACATAATAATTAAGAAATCATTCGATTCATCGATTGATCAATTTTATTACTTTCTTCGTTTCATAAAGAATGATATAGTTTAACTTGACACGAAATATAAGAAAATAAAGAAGATGTTTGAAACTTCTGGTCTAAATTAATGTTATGTCAAATGTACAGAATTGTTCTTTAATTTTGTAGCCTTAACATGCCACGTGAAAAGGTAACATTAAAATTTTATCAAAAAAAAAATAAAAAGTCATTCTTTTTCAAATAAACTAAAAGAAAATGAGGTCATTCTTTTTTAAACCGAGGGAGTGTTTATTTATATTAATTAGTCCCTCAAAAAATAAAATTCTTAGACCTTCAAAAACTGTTTAAATATTCAAAGGTCATATTAATTAATTATAAGATAAAATGAGAAAAAAATTAACTAATTTTATCCTAAATTAGTCAATGTGATCAAGTACTATCTTCGTTCACTTTTAATTGTCATAGTATCCTTTTTTAGAGTCAAATTATAAAAAAGAAATTGATTAATATTTTATGATGTATTTTTTCATTATATTGATATGCAAAAATTGTAATTTATAGTACTTTTCGTATAGTTTTAAATATCTATTTTCTTAAATATCGAATTAATATAATCTAATTTAACTTTTAAAAATCAGTCAAATTGACTTTTGAAAAATGCAATATGACGAATAAAATAGAAGGAGAGAGTATTATAAAACAAAGGGAAAAGGGTCTGATATACCCCTCAACTTTGTCATTTAGAGCTGATATACCCCTTGTTATGAAAGTGGCTCATATATACCCTACTTGTAAACAAATGGCTCATATATACCCTTTTCCTCTAACGAAAACGAAAAAAATAATAATTTTAATCTAAATTTTTATTATTTTTTTCTAAAAAATATAATCCCATATAAGTAAATTTAATCCTCGTCAAACATATTTTTTTTGACTTTTTTTTAATTTCAATGACTAATTTATAATTATTATTTTGATAATCAAATTTATTTATGTTTTACTAATATTCTTGTAAAACTTATTGTAGATGACCAAATTTTTTCTTCGAATACGAAATTAAATTACAATACACACAAAAAAAAAGTTTAACTTTATTCTTTAAACTAAGGAATGAAAGAAAAAAATAAAATAAGAATAAGAAATTCAAATAATTATAATAAAAGAAGTCAAAAAATAATTTATGTATGAAAAAAATTAAAATACACCTTGAACTTTAATAGAAGAATCATATATACCCCTAAATAATTTTTTTAAAAAAATTAGAAGTAATAAATATAAATTTAAAACTAATTTTTTAACTTCCGTTAAATGAAGGGTATATGTGAGCCATTTTGTAACGGTAGGGGTATATGTGAGCCGTTTGTATAACGGTA
Organism: Solanum pennellii; assembly: GCF_001406875.1. Classification (NCBI taxonomy): domain Eukaryota; kingdom Viridiplantae; phylum Streptophyta; class Magnoliopsida; order Solanales; family Solanaceae; genus Solanum; species Solanum pennellii. The sequence continues at coordinate 1,185,186 of NC_028642.1, forward strand.
AGGGCATATATGAGCCACTTTTATAACGAGGGGTATATCAGCTCCAAATGACAAAGTTGAGGGGTATATCAGACCCTTTTCCCTAAAACAAATAATTATAGTAAGATGTCCCTCTAATATGGAAAAAAGAAAATAATATATAAAAACAATTATTGCACTTCAATTCCAAGTAAGTCGAGGGCTTGTAAATAAATGGAAATTTTACTACTTATTTAGTACTTCATTCGTTTTTAAAATAGTGATTTGATTTGACTTGACTGAACTTTAAGAAAATAAAGAAGATTTTTTAATTTTATGATCTTAAATTAAAGTTATGTCAAATTAATCAAAAATTTCTTAATTTTGTGGTTTTATATGTGTCACGCGGAGAACTGTAATCGAAGTGTCGCTAGAAAGAGAAAAAAAGTTCTTTTTAAAATAAATTAAATAGAAAAGTAAGTTATTCTTATTTAAACGGATGAGTATTATTTACTTGTGTTTTTATAGTTCATTTAGTAATTTATGCTTAATCTTATGAAATTCATTATTTACTTGTGTTTTTATAGTTCATTTAGTACTTAATCGCTGCTAATAATTAATCCACGTGAATCAATGAATGCATATAGACAGTGATATTTTTTTATTTTTTAAATGAAAAGAGTGATATTCTTAGGTTCCTCTCTATTGATTAAAAAATCTATATGTAATATACTTTTTTAATTATTTGTGATAGAGATAGATAATTAATGTTGTTTTCACAATTTATTGTTTGAGTCTTCGAAAGGGATTTGTGCAATTTATTATTAAATAAAAGGATCAATATATAAATTTGTGTTGCACTATATTTTTGCTGCTATTTTTATTTTATAAACATTATATAAATGAGCATTTTTTATTGGTTGAATCGAAATTGAGTTATTAAGAATCAAAAATCAATTAAATCAAAAATCTGAAGAAACATAATTTTATTAATCAAGATCATGAATACAATTTCATTCCTCCCTTGATTCTTCTATCTCTTAGACTTTTCCGTAATTCGAGGGTCGTTAGTGGCGTATTGCCCGAACTTGAATGATTTGGACTTGAATTTCAGAATTCGATGGTCATTAGTCGCGTATTTATCGAACTAGGTGATCTTCATAATTTGAGTCATTTTAGTGACATATTTCCCGAGTTAAAATGATTTGGACTTACTCTTCGTAATTTGAAGGTCGTTAATGACATATTTCTCGAAATAAGCTGATTTGAATTTGATCTCTTTATGAATATTTCATAAATTTATGAAATAATCGAGATAATATCTTGTTATTTGATTGTTAATTTAACATATTCACTAATTAAAAATCAATAAATCAATAATCAATATATATATATAAACGAGGATCTTCAATCAGCCTATGTGGCATGCCTCAATGGTGAGAAAAATATATATTTTTATTTTTAAAAAAAGGTCTTTTTAGATTATTTCTTTTTACACAATAATATTATGTGTATATATATATATATTGCTATTAATAAATTAGTTAATGAGCATTACACCTCCTAACTCCTAACCTTTCATATTCATAACCTTCAAAATATTTAATATAAAAATTATAACTCCTAAATATTACACCTATAAAAACCCACTTTGAGATATTCCATGATCGTTATTTTATTTTTATTTTCCTTATTCTTCATTTTTTATACCTTTGATTTGTTAATTTTTTTTTTGTCTTCTTTGATCTGATTTTTGCAGGAGAGGGATGTATAATGAAAAATGTTATATATTTTGCATATTTTGATTTTGTGAGGTAAAATGATTTAATATGTCTAATTATTATTATCACTTTGTTCTGTTGTAATTACATATATATTTGATATTATTAGGTTGAGTTGTTGATGATACAAATCATGATTCTTTTATAGAAAAAATAATTTGTTCATTTTTTATTTTTTTTGCTTCTCTTTGTAGTTTTTTGAGATTTTTTTTCTTAATCTTGTAGTTTCTACTGACACTGATTGTCTTTATTCACTTTGTAAATTTGAAGAATCGTATATTTTAAATATTTTTGCTTGATTAGTTAATTAATTTTATGTATGTTTGTTGGTATTATTGTATGGATTGTTTATAGTTCTCCGGTTAAACCACTGATGTAACAAGAGTTAATTGGTTCCTTATCAGATTAATTAGTTAATTGAAAAAAACGCCAAGATATCTTATTTCTGATTTCGTCTAACAATATCATCCTCCTCACTAGCTATAAAAATGTTATACAAATATATAATAAATATAAGTAATAAAAAAAGTAATATATCATATCTCAATATAAAGTAAATAAAATACTAAATATTAAATTCAAATATTATATAGCTAAGAATCAAATAAATCGATTCCTGTTATAGTTTCGTATCTCACAATCACATAACAATGATATGGTAAAAATACATAATTTTAACGTTGCATTATTTTTTATATTATTCATATATAATTATTATTTATAGGCCAAAAATTTCACAATTTTGAGAATTTAATCAGCAAAAAATTAAATATTTTTTAATTTTATTTTAAAACATTCGTACGATTACTTTTTTTTTTTTGATAATTTCAAAAAATTTCTATTCCTTTTGACTAACCTTTTAATTCTGTGTCCCTTTTTAAATTTATTTTTAATTAATTTTTCTCTTAATAGATATCTCTCCTATAATATAAAATAAGAGAAAAAGTATATATTGTTCAAAATAATAGTAATTACTAAAAATAATGTTTATTATTAGAAGCATATTTGGATACTTTTAATAATTTGAAATTTCTAAAATGAGGTAAAAAGAAAATATGTCATATAATAAAATAAATCATAAAAATGGTGGAGGATTTACTTAAACATATTTTTGTTTACTAAAAAAATATATCTCATTTTCTTTTACCTTTTTCTCTTATTTTTATATATTTATTTTTAATTTAATTTATATCATAAACTCACACCTCTTCATCTTTCAAAACCTCTAGACTTAATTAATACTTATTAGTAATACCTATAACTTCCAACTTTATACCTTCATAACCCCAAATTACTTAATGTTTAAATTTGTGACATCTTAAAATCACATCAAAAAATATTTCTAACCAAATATATCTATGTTTAGCTTAATTGTCCTCTACTTTAATCTTGTAATGCAAAATCTATCGACAAAGACTTCTTTGTATAATTATTTTTACTTCTAATAAGAATGATACAAAATAAGATATATAAAAGAGAATAATTGATTATTTTTTTGCATGAAATTATAAGAGCAAGATCATTACTAAAAGTAAGACAAAAACAATTCTTGAAAACATTAAAATGTATTTGTAGATACGCTTAGCGGCGGGAGATAATCAAAATTATTATGAAATTATTTTTAAATTTTAAATATAATATGAATCATGAAAAATATAATAAAAATTAATTAAGAGAATTCATTTAAACATTTTGCTTAAATTAATAAAAAGCTTAAGACAAGCTAACTTGATTATGTTAAGATTTGATGCTAATTGTTACTGTTTTACAAAAATATATATAAATTAGTAAAAATACTAAAGACGAGCAAACTTCATTCTCTTAATTACGATGCTAATTGTTTGTGTTTTCTTAATAGAATTAAATAAGCAAAGACTAAAAAATAAAAAAATAAAAGAAAAAAGGGAGACTAAAAATAGCGTTGAAATAAATTTAAAATAAAACTTAGAATTATAGAAGAAAATTTATCAAGGAAAAAATTAATACAGATAATCATTTTAAATATACTTATTACTTAACCATTCATCCTCCATTATAATGATTCTAAAAATTTACTTAACTTTTTATCCTACACTTTAATTATAAGAAAATATTATTTATCGTTAATAATTATAAATATTCATATTATTTGTGAACAGTTTTTTTATGTTTACTTTATTCAGAAAAAATTCAAGAGTCTAATTATAAGTTTTTAGTAGATATATAAGTTTTTTTTAATCTTAACATAAAACCTTTTATCATTCATCTATAATTGTTCATTTATTACTTATTTTATTATGCATTTTAACAATAATATATTATTTTTATGTTAACTTTATATCACTAAAAATTATTTTACCGAACTAAAATCATGTATCACCCATTTTCTTTCAAAGAATCAATATACAGAGAACTTTATATCTTAATATATAATTATTGAATTACTTTTTTTAAGTCTTCAAATTATAGGTAGCTTATCTATTACGAATAATTTTTCATATTTCTAAGTCTGTTTTTGAATTTATTACTATTTTAATTCTTTTGATATTTTTAAAAAAATTTAAAAGACTAAAAATCTCACTTTAAATTTTTAACAAAACATCAAAGTTAACCATATTTAATTTTGAGAACTCATTCAAATGGATAATGAAGTCATAAATTCTTAATTATATATTATAACTAACATAAAATAATAGGTACTATTCAACCAAAAAAATATAGATATTTGACCGTACATGTATTTATTTTTTGATAAAATTAATTCATGTATTAATGAAATGATAAAATTTATTAACTAATCTATTTGAATTTAAAAATTAAATAAAAATGAAAACTTTTAGACACCGCGCATAGCGCGGCTAAGTTTACTAGTAAATATATAAAATCAAATCGAACCGATGAATACAGCTTTCAGTTGCCTAACTTTAGAGCCGGCTGTGTAAGGACACGACAATTAGCATCTTGTCAATTTACTTTCTATTTGACAAGAGACAAAAAATGATAAGAAAAACAAAGGGCATTTTTGCTAGTTACATTGTTATCTTTCTATCCCTTTTAACACAGGACTAGATATTTATTCGACGATTTAGAGAATTTAAAATTTATTTTTGAAAATTGTAAATATTATATTTTTATTTTTCGAATATTTTAAATGAATATTCTGAATAATCTATTAATATCTGTCCACTCTACACACCTACTCCCACCGTCATTGTGTTTGATTAAATTTTATATAAATATTTTTGAGATAATATTACGACTTTGCTTTAGTTAGTGTAACCATTTGATGAGAGTTAATATTTCTGGCAGGATCTTAGATGGGTAAACAAGATAAGTCACTTTCCCATTCACTAGCATTGTCCATAGTATGTTTGTTTTATACATGCATCAAAGTTTTGAGAGTAACCTTTTTGTCCCTCAAATTTTCGTCATCACTTTTTTCTATCCTTATGATTTTCTCTATATAAACACAAATCATGTTCACCCTTTTTTGAAAATATTATAAGAATAGTGTTCGAGTTAATTTGCATAAAATTATTTTTGATTTCTACTGTTTATTCTCTATATAAATACACATCATCTTCACTCTCTTTCCTCATTTCAATAATCTTTCAAGGTATTACTTTTCTCACTATGTTATATTAAATTAGTATTTTTTTAAAAGAAGTTATATAACGATAATAGTGTTTAAGTTAGTTTGCGTTAAATTATCTTTGATTTCTACCTCACCTCCCCTTACTATCTATACTAAAGTTTTTATTTTTTACATTAGATAACGATCGGTTTGAAGTATGTTTTCATTAAATTATCTTTGTTTTTAGTACCCTTGGTTCTCTATATAAGCACAAATCATGTTCACCCTCTCACTTCATTCCAATTTCTAGTAATCTTCCAAAGGTATCACTTCTCTCACCACTTATACTAAAGTTAGTATATTTTCTTTAAAAAATATATATATAATCGTGTGGTGCTCAAGTCAGTTTGCGTTAAATCATCTTTGATTTCGAGATGTCGGCAAGAGGATGTGAAGGAGTGAGTGTGGTGAAGCCAGAGATGACCAAGAATACAAAGATAGCAAGCAAGTTTCAAAAGCAAAACTCTACAAAGAGTGTTGTTGATGGTACTACAAATAATGCAAGGAGTACCACCACAACAACAAGTTGTAGCTTCAAGATGCCTAATAGATCCCAATTATTCCCTATTAAGATTTTCAAACAACTTGGAGGAAAAATGGTTGCACTTATGAAGATGGTATCTTCTTCAAAGAGAAGTTGTAGGAAAGTTACTAATTCGTCAGAGAGAGCAACAATTTCTGCTAAGCCAACCGCTACCTTGAATATTGACTCACATAGGGCGGAGGCAATTGATGATTGTATTCAATTCATCAACTTGTCTTCTTCTTTGCCTAGATCTAATTCAGTGTCATAAGAGATTGGAGAATCTCTTGATAAGAAGCGTTTTATCGTGTTATTTATATTAATTGACCACTTTTTTGTGGTTTTGTATCTATAAGTTGATTATATTTTTAAAATTAGACGTGTGATTTGAAATTTTGAATAACTTTTTAGTCAATAGCCATATCAAGGTCACTATTGAACTTCAATTCATTAATCGAGTTTTTAAAAAGTGGTCAACTTTCAAATAGAACATCAAGAAATGACTATTTGTGTAAATCAGCCCTAAACTAAATACCCTTTTCATCGAATTTTGATCTTAGTCGTTTAATTTAACCTATAATTGCGATGAGTTTGTAATGATGGAGTACTACCAATTGAGCTATATTCTCGACCCAAACAAAGCATATATTCACATGCTTCTTTTATTCTTTTTCCCAACACAATCGTACTTAGTTGTGTGATAATTATATCGAAATATGTACAAGTTGACCTGATACACATTCTATCTAATTATTGTATGCACCAGCAAGTTAATTCCCATGTCTAACCCCAATAATGGAAGTCATGATTGTTGTCACTAGAATGCTAATTTCTGCATTAAGAAAGTTCTATTTGGGTATATTCTTGCAACTACTTTTTAGTGTCCAATTTTCCAACTCATTACTTTTGCTTTTTGCACGTGTTAATAATTTAAGACTCGTAAATAGAAACAAATTCAAGATTTGAAGTTTATGAGTTTCTACGATGACTTCAAATTAATATAACAATAACATACTCAGTAAAATCTCATTAAATGTAACCTACAGGCTACATGATATGTGTTAGATCGGCCACATTGTAATGTACAAACAATTACCATTTGACCGTTAAAAATATAATTACATATAAGCAAAATACTCAACTTTAGTATTTCCATATACTAAAGTTGAGTATTCATGAATACGATTTGGCAACATGTACAAATGTACTAAACTTTTAGTAATATATAACTTAAGGTTTGTTTTAAATTTTTAATAAAAATTCTGAATCCGTAACTATACTGTCTCGATAGGTTATTGTAGCAAATAATAAATACTGAAGCAAAATCAGTAGAAGCAGAGTGTACATATAGATTGGTCCATTTGTGGTAGATGCAAATGGGGAATGGTCACTTGTCAGAAACATGTAACTAATTAATGGACATTGAATGCAGACATATTTATTAATTTTAACTTGTTTTACATATGTATGGTTAAAATATTTCTTTATATAGAATATATCAATAATCAAGTTCTATTTGATGCACAAATTCAAATTAATCATACTAATATACGTCAAATAACTAAGGAATCATTTAACTAGGGGTTAAGAAGTTAATCATTTATTTATTAAAATCAACAATCTATCATGTTTTGTAGCATTTTAGCTTCTATGTTAAATTAAATATACTAAAATTACGCTAGTTGATTATCGATTTCACTAACTTTCACTTAACTATTCTCTGAGCGCTTTCAACCTATGTTCAAAAGCAAGAAAGGTTTAGGGGTCATTAAGAGCTCCTCAATCAAAATGAATGTGCTAATCCATGAAAGTCTTAGTTGGATTCTATGGTATCGCTACTCGCTTACTTTTACATAAAAGATGGAATAATTAATACATAAATAATCAAATATTACATAACTAATTCATATATTACTAAATTTACATAACTATAAGTCTGTAACCAACAACAAAACAATCATTTGTCGTGTGATAGTTGATTTGATTTATTCATGTATTAATAAAACATGGACTAATTATGACAAAATCTCTTAGTTATGGAGATTTTATTTATTCATATATGACCTATTCCATCTTTTATCCTACATAAAACAATACATAAATTCTTTTATAACTTGTATACTTATATGAATTTCTAAATAGTACACCGAATATCATATTAATATTATATATAAATATCTTACCTTTTAATCAACTATACCAAACCTGACACTACTTATATAAAATTCAATACTTGCCTAACTCATTTTCAAACCAGTCACCAAACCGTAAATATAGATAGGGAGTACTATAGTTATGTATCTAGAAATGGGAGATAGGGAGGAGCAAGGCACATGGAGGTGTTACATAAATAGGCAAAAATGCATGGTTGTCTTGGTTATGTGCTAGTATACTGAGCATGTCTACATTGCCTTGATGGGAAGGTGTTGGATGACTATAGGGGTTTGGTGATGAGTCTACATCATAGACTCAGGTTGATCAAGACTCATGTTTGTCTGCCCCTTGTCCTCATTATGTGTTCTTTTGTCCCATTTTCCTACTCTTTATTAACCGCCAATCCTTTGGAAAATTTGCTTGTCGGAAATATTTTCAAATAGATCTTTAGTTAGAAATTTCATATTTTTTACTGTGTTTCAATGAGAACATTCGTTCGAAGCTCAAAAAAAATAATAATTTAGTACTCCCTTCCTCCCACAATTTATATGACATGGACTTTACTTGTTCAATATTGATTTGATAAATTTCATAAGGAGTAAAATTAGAATGTTAATTTTACTAATATCATTCTTTCAATAATTATAGCAAACCAGTTAAGGTGTTAATCTAGTAAAGCACTACTAAGAAGATGGTCGATCGGTAGTGAAAGCAAGACTTCTTGAATCTCTATGACTTTTTGTTCTCAAAACTTCGAAATGATTGACTACATTATATTATATATATATATATATATATATATATATATATGAAATAGAAAAAAAAAGATTATTTATCTCTCTATTGCACGATCTATCCAAGAGCATTTTGCTTCAAATTCTTTTTTTTTTCTATGGAGGACATAAATATTATATTTCAGCTCAATAAGGAGGATAGTCTTTTTTGACAGCTCAATTTTCACGGTAATAATTATGTGAATTCTATCTAAAAATTTCTTCAAGTGATTGAGGGGATTTAATGTTTTGAAAATTCATTGGAGAAATGACTATAGTTAATAATAAGGGTAAAATAGGAATTAAATGATAATTATCTCTTAATTTTTTAAATATTTTTTTAAAAAAACTGGATCGATAAGTAAAAGTGGACCTCTATTTTTAGTATAGTGGACAAATATAAATGGATGAAGAGAGTAACATAATTCTATATTTAGTGTAATAATTCAACTCTAAAATATTAGTTTTAATTACTAATAATGAATTTATAGTAATCAGAGAAATATCTATAACCCATAAAAATTTTATTTTTTCTGTTCTTAAATTTTGTGTTGAGTCAAATACCGTTACATAAAATTGACACGAAAAAAATATATACTATGTAGTTTGAAGGAATTTAATTGGCTGAGTTCGACTTATAAGATTTTTAGTTAAACCTATAGTAATAAATTTAAAATTATTTGTTTACATCTTATATTTATTAACATTTTGTGGACCTTCCCCCAAAAAAATAATAATTACATTTCACATTTAAAATCTGAGTAGTTTAAAATTCATCAAAAAATTGGTGTTGTCACCTCTCTACTTTAAAATAGTTCAATAAATAAAAGACAAAATTAGACGTCTGAATAAAATATATTTTAATTGAATCTAGTAACTTTTTTTTTCTAAATAATATATTTATAATAAGAATATTGCTAAAATGTGTACATGCAAATATTAAATTTTGCTATTCATAAATAGTACTCCCTTTCATATCACATAATTTGATTGGATACCATTTAAGAAAAAAATAAATAAAATGTCTATTAGATTTAATCTTTTTATCCAAAATAACCTAATATTTCATATTATTCAAATTGATCATTCAACCTGTTTTTGTTGTTCTATTGCTATTTATTCTTTCACTTCTATTTTCTATATCTAAAATTAATGATTAAAAAAAAAAGTCAAAAGATATTTCTTTTCAAGAATAAAATCCAAGAAGTGTACTAGTCACATAATTGGATATTAATTATTATTTTTTTGCAATATCACTATTATCACTTTGCTGATATCTCTACCAAAATCTAAAGATTTTGACTTAAAGAGTTTCTATTTAACCTTTTATTACATGATTTTATTATTTATTGAAGAATTTCGAAAGTTAAATTTTAAAACTTATTTTGATGTAAATGTGAATTTGCTTGAGTGAATGATATAATCAAGAGGAACTCATCTTTAAAATTTGGGAACTGTTTAGAGGTGAATTATATATATATATATATATATATATATATATATATA
>NC_028642.1:1195591-1201172 GCF_001406875.1 Solanum pennellii
TATATATATATAAAAAGTAGTTTACTGAGGAAGATGAACAATATCAATGTTATAAATAGTGTATATGTATATGGATGTATATACATCTCTGACACATAATTATACATTAACATATACACGGTTATATATTATTCATACAATATCAATACATTATATATGAGTACGTTATTTTTTTGGTTACATGTCATTACATAATAAAAAAGGTGGAATTTTCTTGTTGTTATCAAAAGGTGGCACGAACTTTCACTTAGATGAGTAAGGATAGAATAGATATTTAAAAAATTAACATAGGAGGGGGCGGAGGGGGGGGGGGGGTTAAAGTAAAGTTGGGATGAATATGATTTTGACCCAAATATTATACTTCAATTGCATATAATTTTGAATAATATTACCATAAACACAAGTCACAACTAAGGAGGAGGAAAATTATAGAAGAAACAATTTTATCACTTCAATTGCTTATAATTTTGAATAATATTACTATACACACAAGTCACAACTAAGGAGGAGGAAAATTATAGAAGAAACAATTTTATCACAAGTCCATCTCTAGTGTGATCATTCTTTCTTCATGAAATCACCACTATTGTGACATTTTTGGGCTTGGACACACTTCAAAATGCTTGCAATCACTAGTTTGATGTCCCAAGGATCACTATTGTGACATTTTGGGGCTTGAAAGAACTATAATTTTATACTTTTTCTTTTTTTATTAAGTAACTTTCACATAGAGCAAATATAAAAATCATAGTATGTTATAACTATAATTTGTATGATTGTGCTCCATAACAAACATAAATATGTATATTTTGCTATACATATACAAAAGAAAGTAGCTGTATAATTTGCTTTGGTATACACGTACAAAAGATCATTTGTATAATTTGTGTTGTATAAAGCGAGAAAAAAAGAAAGACAAAATAAAACTGGGCATGGAAAATCGTATTTGTATAATCATAAGTGTATAAGACAAAAATATATGCATTTGTATTTGTATATACAATTTTCTCTCGCTTTATACAAACACAAACACAATGTATACATTTGTGTTTGTATAAAGTGAGAGAGACGAGTGAGCAGAGAGATCTGGTAGAGAGGAGAGAGGAGAAAGGAGAACGAAAATATATGTATATATACAATTTTCTCTCGCTTTATACAAACACAAACACATTTTATACATTTGCGTTTTTGTATAAAGAGGTGAGTGAGAGAGCGAGATCTGGGAGTGGGGAGAGAGGAGAAGGTAAATATATGTATATATACAATTTTCTCTCTCTTTATACAAACAGAAACACATTTTACACATTTGCGTTTGTATAAAAAGCGAGAGAGGATAAGGAGAGAACGAGACTGGCAACCGAGATTTACGAAAGAGGAACAGTTTGCTATGGGGTACAATTAATCAAACTATATTTATAGCATTTAATTTGAAATAATAGTTTGCTATTATATACAATTTTCCCATTTTAATTTAGGAAAAAAAACACATAATCACACATATTTCACTATTACATTTACTATTACGTTTGAAGTACTACATATCTTATCACTAATTTTTTTGCTGCCAAATACACTAAAATAGAGAGATAGAGACGAGCGAGATTCTATATATCTCAACTATAAGTGAATCACTTTAGATACACACTAGGTACATGTATCTGTATGTATCTAGTGTGATTCACATATATCTGAGCTATCAAACACATGTGAGAGTGGCGAGCAAGACGAGAGAGAGTTGAGAGAGGCAAACGAGATTTGTTATGTGTCCCAGATACATGTGAATCCACTTGGATATAATGTATTTGGAACAAATTTGATCACATGTATCTTGAGATACATATATCTGAACGTATTTGAATGTATCTGAAAAGACAAAAATATGATAAAATACGTAATATTACAAATCAAAGCGTATCTAAGTAATTAACTAGTGAAATTCATGTAACTTCCCCTTTAATTTATTTGTCTAGTTTCTAGCTGTCACTGAGTTTAAAAAATCATATTTTTTTTAATCTTGTGCTTTTCAATTAAATATATATATATAATGTATCAAAATGTTTTTTGATATTGTGATTTTAAATACGCTATTTCAAAAATCAAAATTACAAAAGTTGCAAAAAAAGAAAAAAATTCCTTCTTATTGAAATGGATCAAAATGAAAAATAAGATAAACAAATTAAAATGAATAAAACCGATAAAGAAGATGTCGATATATTGATATTATGTTTGATTTAATTTGGTTCAAATTTTTAGAAAACAGACTTGATTGATTGACCTTTGACCTAATAAGCAAAAATCAATTCAAACCAAATTCCAAACACCCTTTAATATAATTGTGACAAGATCTACTTCTCTTTTCCCTCTCAATCTTTAGCTTTAGCTACAAAAATTTAAACCAAATTCATCAATGTTTGTGCAACACATTAAATAAGTTCATATATACTTCAAACATATCAAGTGAATTATAGAATTTGAAGATCAAATTACAAGGGAAAGACACATAGGTCACATATAAGATTAAATGTATTGCATTTACCAATATTTTATAACACTTTATCATATCGATGGATTTAAAATCCTAAATCCGTCTCTGATCATTATTTCTTGACGAAGAGGCTACCAAAGCCTCCAAAGCCATTAGAATCCTTCTTGGAAGGCTAATAATTGATCTTCCTTTTGTAATGCCCCAAGGACAAAATCCAAAATTGATTCCTCTTCACTACTACTTCCTTTAGAACTTTTTGTTGATGTGGCTCTAGTATATACTGCTCTTCTTTGTGTAGTAGTTGCAATTGGAGGAACAAAAAGGTTTAAAGAAGCCATTGGTAATATTTCTTGAATTTTTGTATAGGAATTGGTGGAATGAATAAAAGGGGCAAGTATCAATATTGTTAGGGTAGGTAATATATCTTGTTAAATGAAATTGTTTTGTGGGATGAGTTCTCCACAAGTGGCTTAACCCTTTCCCTTAGTATTTTATGTTTTCTTCTTTCTCTTTTTTTTTTATTGTAATTTCGTTTATCTGAAACTATTACAAATAAAAGTTTCTTTTATTAGTAATTAATATGGAATTTTTTTATAAAATATGATTCCCCCCCCCCCCCTTCCCTCTATTTTTACTGAATCAATTCGCTAAAAAATACATGATAGGAAACAGATTATTGCTGATTTATTGAGAAGCTTTTTAATTTTTTTTGTATGAAAATATCACTATTTTTTCTTTTCTAACTGATTCAATTAAAATATAAGTAGAAATTGACACTACACATTTTTCACTTGAGAATTTCAATGAGAAACTAGTGGGTTTTTTTAATATATAGCATGTACTCAATTATATTATCGATTTTATATTCAAATAAAAAAATAATTATAATAAATTCACTGTTAACTAAAAACTGTGATTTCAGAGCGAATTGTTATAATAGCTTAAATAAAGAAATGAGTCCTCATTTAAAACTAAACATACACTTGAGAGAATGAGAATTGTAATTTTGACTCTACTACCACTTGATCTCCTATTTTTCCTTTGTTGACTTTCAATTTTTGCTTCAATTTATAAGAGCCTTGTTTGTTGGAAAAAATGCGGACAAACACAAAAATATATATGGTAAAAGTGATGGAAATAAAATGAGAAAATAATGACACCAAGAATTTTACGTGGAAATCCTTCTAAATAAGGGAAAAACCACACGTTAAGATGAGCAACTGATATTATTATAGTAAAGAATTTTACACTGTGTAGTCACGAATAGAATACTCAAATTGACTACTATACACTCAAAAGGAACAACACTCTTTTGGTTTTCACGTTACTAAAATATCGCTCACACTCTAGTTTTCTTCACAGACTATTTTTCTTCTATAGTCTATGAAATATCTCACTTTGCTCTCAAAATGAGTTTTTTTTCTCTCTAACTTGGTGTGTTCTACAAATGAGCAAGAATGCTCTATTTATAGAAGGAGAAAATCATACCTATATCACTAATGACATAGGTAAAATAGCAAAGTCAAAAAAGAATTGCAAATTTTACCAATTCGCTAACTATCAAATCTTTATTTTCAACTCTTATAACTATTATTTTTTATTAATTACTTGTATCAATTGAATAGTAAAAGTTGACCAAAAAATGGAACGGACAAAAAATGTTTTGCTATTTACCTCTAAGTTGGAAAAAGAAGAAAATGGATGAGCTCATCCTGGAATAATTGAATGAGGAGTTAACACGTGGCAACATTTAACTACCTTATTCTTAGCATTTTATTGAACTTTGTATTCCATATGATATAATAAAATTATCAATAACCACTATTTACCAAATAATGACAGTTTGAATGTTTGATTGTGGACCTCTCAAATTTTGAAATGTAAATGTATGTTCATGGAAGTTACCATGAATCAATTCTCAAGACTTACTCAAAGGGTAACTTTTCTTCGAACCTAAATTATACACTATATTTTGTATAATTTGTGTTTTTGTATAAAGCGAGAAAGAAAAAAGGCAAAAGAAAATTGGGTAGGAAAATATTTGTATTGTATAATTATAAGTGTATAGGATGAAGATATATGTATTTGCATGTGTATATATAATTTTTCTCTCGCTTTATACAACAAAAACACAATTTATACAATTTTGTTTGTATAAAGCGAGAGAGGCGAGGGGGAGAGTGGTGAGCGAGAGTTTAAGGGAGAGAGACAACTGACAACATGTTTGTCATGGGACACAATTAAATCAAAATCATAGTTATAACATTTAATTTGGATTAATAGTTTGTCATTATATATATATAGTATCATTAACTAATAAATAATTTCTGAACAAAAAATCTTAATAATATCAATACAATATATTTTTTATTTCTTTTTTTTACTATATTACAAACTTGATGTCATGATCTAAACATCTATTATAGGATGTCTACATGTCTCATTGAAAAATGGAAGCTTGCATCCATTAACTATATCAATAATTGACTAGCATAGTTAATGGATAAATATATATTATTTGTAATAAAAGTCAAATGTATACATACTCATTCATAAAAATATTTTGAAAGATAGATTTTAAAAACATAATTTATTTTAAAATTAAAGAGTGTGAATTATTGTGTGTTTGTGTTTAATTAAACTATGATTGCTTATCTTTATGGATTCAAATGATATTACATTATCATAATCACAATAAATAAGTTATTATACCATGATTTACATTGATCATTTATTTAAACATATACTTTGTTCCTTTATAATTATTGTTAAAAAACTTAGATAACCTTCTTGGATTTTATAATATTTTCCTTCATAAGCTTCCCCTCCAAATTTTTATATTAATAAATGCCATAAACTTTTTGCTATTTCTCCAACCATTAGGGAATTAAAATTGATTAATTTAACATCTTTACTACTTAATTTGAATTAAAATTTAATGATTTAGTTCGATCTAAACATTTTAGTTTTCAATGATTATTCAGCTTTTTAATTACGATCTTAGTAATAGTCTTAGAATTTTTAAGTGACTATTTATAGAGCTTATTGTTAGTTATACCTTAATGTAATTATAACTCACCCCCACCCCCCACCCCA
>NC_028642.1:1201395-1232074 GCF_001406875.1 Solanum pennellii
AATTTTAATAATCAAAAATATTTTTTTAAAACATATAAAAATAATCATTTATATATTTAAAATATATACAAAAATATTATAAATTACAATATTAATGATTAAATATAACTGTCTTTTCAATCTCCTAAACCACTCTTTTTTTTCTTTGTTTTTCTTCAATAATCCATCAAATACCTATCATATTAAGATATTTTAAGATCAATTCTTCGAGTGTTAATCTAATTCTGAATTTAGCATACAATCTTTTTATTATTATTATTATTGTTGTTGTTGTTGTTGTTGTTGTTATTGTTATTGTTATTGTTATTGTTGTTATTGTTGTTGTTGTTGTTGTTATTATTATTATTATTATTATTATTATTATTATTATTATTATTATATAAAAGTAACTCTATTTCAAAATTATCACACATAGTGTTTTTCTTAACCACTTTAAAAGTTATGTTGGCACTTAAAAGTCATTTAACGTTGAATCTTTTTTTAATTTTTTTTAACTAAGTAAACTAAAAAATAATTTTCACATAAATTTTAACATTTTATACCGAAAATATTATATAAGCTACAATACAAGTTAATTACTCCATCTCTTTTTCTTACATGGCCCTATTGACTTGAGCACCCATTTTTTTTTAATAACAAAATGCTTATTTTACTAAATTAATTTTATTAATGATGCTTTGAAGTTCTAGATTCCATTTCTACTACTTTTATAGATATTTAACACTAATGATAGTAATGATAAATATATAATAAAATCTCTTGATTTATGAAAATGACGAATAGATTGAAACATATATTTTTAATATATGAGTCAAGTAAAATAAAATGAAGCGAATATATTCACGATAATTTTAAAAATATTCTTTGGTATATCTCTTCTTAATACAAAACTTGTTAATGTATATAACATTACTTAGGAAAATCCATTCTCCTATCATGTTTCCAACATATGTACTAAGAAATCCTAATCAATTATGTACTACGGAATCCTATGTACTACAAATTTTACCAATGTCTGACTCTCTTGATTCGACACAAATGAATTTTATGTATGGTTTCTATAATTATTTATGTTCACTATGTTTAATGTATTTTGAGATGTCTTCACCTCAAGATTACAAATTACTTTTAAATTATTTAAATATGTGGTTTAATTTATATTTATACACAATAATTTAAAAAAATACTTAATTGAAGGTCATTTTTAGTAATAAACGTAAGTAATTATTCACAATTTATCAAATCAACGTAATATAGAGGATAAGAAGTGATCAAACGCTTTGGTTCTTCACGTAAGGGTTCTCAATTTACACTACCAAATTATATGATAACATCAAGAATAAGAGTATAAAGTAAAAAGGCAAAATACTTTAGAAAATACATCTAAAAATAGTTAAATGATCATATTAAATAGATTAAAATCAATGAGAACTCAAAATAACAAGAGGACCATCTTTAACAATCGAAAAATAAATTAACCTTTAAGATTGAATTAATATATCACAGTAGCTTTAATACGAGTTAATATCTTATGAGAAATTATCTAACAAAATCATTGAACTTTATTTTATATCAATAAAATCACTTAATTTAAAGCTTTTTTAACTTTAAAAATCACTCAAAATTAAAAAAAAATTTAACATGACAAAATAAATTATTTTATATGCCATGTAAATATGGGCTCATGACAAATAAACAAAATTTTACATATATATTTCTTTACCATATAAATTTGAATCCCAACATTAAAATCTTAGTAGTATTTTTCTAATCGGCTCACCCAGTATAAATTTGACGTATACCCACATTACTTCAGTTTTCAATTTCTACATTTTGAGCCACTATTCGTAGAAAATTATTTATTTATGTTTAAATTATAGTGATCATTATATATTAGTTACTTTAAGTAGATACTCCAGTACATATATTCATCAGGTCTAATGTATTTTGAGTTATCATTGTCACAATATTTTACAAATTACATTGAAAAAATAAGTATATATATATAGTTTAATTTAATGTATAAGTTATTTATACATAAATAATTTGATTTCAAAAAAATTATCGTCCGAAGTCATTTCTAAAGATCTGTATAACTCTTCTCTTCTTTATTTCTCTCACAATAATGTTCTGTTTTTTTTTTCGTCTTTCAATTTTTTTTCTCGATTTGTGGGATGGATTATTAAAAATGGCTGCTGCAATTGAAGGAAAATATTGTCCCAATGGGACTCTTCACATTCTAAAACTACGAACGAGTGTTCTAATTAATTTGTAATTTTAGGAAATGACAAACACTTTAATATATATTTTTTTTGTTTTACCCTTCAAGATGGACCAGTGGTTTGAGCTTGAGACTTCCATGTTGGAGGTTTCAAGTTCGAAACCCTTTGCCACCGGAAATAAGGGGTTTGCCTTCTGGGTCGAGCTCGTCGCAACAGGCTTGTCTAGTGCGGGTTATCTTTCCTATGTGATTTGCGAGCTATTGCATAGGAGCGGGATTTTACTCTGTGTACACCGAAAAGGATAGCAGCTGCGTGTTTTCCTTGTCGTCAATTTTTTTTCTCTTTATTTTAAACTTAAAAGTTAGTATAGTCTTTGTACGTTTTTGGCCATATTTTTCCGACGGTTTAGCAGCGGATGGAATGAATAATTATATGTACATTTGACTAATATTTAGTAGGTGGGGTCTATCTATATTTGCCAAAAAATTTCACATTTAATTCACCAAATATCTAAAACCTACAAACTGATACTGCATTCCCAACCCACCTCTGCAACATATAACTGTCAAATTCCATTTCTTTCACCATTTTTTCAAAGCTCAAATGCTGTAAACACTCATGAAAACCCTAGCCGTATCTCATCACCGACCGGTTATCTCCGGCACCGGTCACCGCTCCTCCATTTTCACCGGTCACAGGGCTACTTCGCTCTCTTTCTCTAGGTCCCCTGTATCGGCTGCTCGACTTCGGATTCTCAAATGCTCCGCTGCTATTTCTCCTCCTTCATTAGGTAATCTTTGTGTTTGTTTAATTCAGTGTTGGATCCAGAATTTTATGACTGTAGTTACTTACCTAGATATATAATTTGTTGAAATCTCAGTTATTGAATTAGTTTCGCCACCTTCATTTGGTATCCTCTATGTCTATTTAATCTAGAGATAGTTCTAGCATTTTAATTCGGCTAGTTTTGGATTCTGCTGCATTGCTTACTCAGCTATATATGCGGCATTAATGTTTTTTTTCTTCAAAAAAATAAATAAATCTTAACTGTATATATTTGATTTTGAAACGAATCCAAAAGTTTAAGTCATTGCCTTTTCTGCTTCTCTGGAACTTTAGCATTAATATGTACAAAAACTTTACTTTCAACTGTTGAAAAGTTTGGCTTCCTTCCGTTTAATTTAGAGGTGGATTCAGCATTTTTAGTGCAGAGAGTGGCGGATCCAGGATTTCCGTTGAGGGGGGTTTAAAAAGAATGCTAAATAGTGCTGATCGATAAGCATGCTAAATCACATATGAGAGGCTACACTTGATTTCTATTGAATGGTAAAGTAAAAAGTTATTTGGAACTTAGAAGAATTAAACAAGCAAGGAACCAAAATATATAGCTTAGCTCTTCATTGTACCAGATTTCAGTCACTAATTTAATCAAACAATTAATGATCAGGCTTAATGAATAAATAAAAATAAAACATGATTAGCACTGTAACAAAGAAGAAGCCGTTTCATTTATTTAGAGAAAACAATTAAAGCTGAAGCTAAAACATTCAAAAATGTTACTAGCCAGATTCGAACCCACACGCCTATTAAGCTCTGAACCCCCATAGCCGCTGAATTAAGCCCCTTACTTTGTTGAGGGGGTTAATGTTAAATATTTTAATAAACTACAAATTTGATCCTATATACACAGCGTGATTTTTATCAGAACCCCTGAACTCCATGTAGATCCGCCCTTGGGGACAGATACTGATGCATTTCTTGATCCTATGTGGCAATCAACTTGAACTTATCATTGACTGTGTAGAATATCTAGTTGCCACCCCTCTCCACTAAATGAGTGTATTTACTTTTGGAATCGACCAAGAAAGGAGCTTACCTCAAGATTTGACTGCCCCGTTTAGGAGTTGAATTAAAAAATATGAAGTAATATATATAGACAGAGTCGAGGGCATTTATTGTGTTTGCACTACTGTCAACAGTGCATATCTATTCACTAACTTAATTTGCTGGACATTAATTTCATGATGGTAACTTTTGGCTGCCTTCTGGTTCTGAAATGGATTAGTTTGTGTAGTGGACGATTCAGTGAAGTTCAAGGAGGCTGCCAAGCATGGGAATTTAATCCCCCTCTACAGGTCTATATTCTCCGATCACTTAACTCCGGTCCTTGCTTACCGCTGTCTAGTGAAGGAAGATGATAGGGAAGCTCCGAGCTTCTTGTTCGAGTCTGTAGAGCCTGGTTTGAAAGCTTCTAATGTTGTAAGCTCTTTGTTCTACCTCAATTTAGTTCCTTGATTGAAGCTGGAATAGTCAAAGAAAATTATATTGCTCCAACTTTAAACAAATGATGGGTTTGAAATGAAATTAATATATTCAGAAATCATGTATAAGTACTATAACTCACAACTTAATATATTTAAAAATAGTTCAAATTGTTTCAGTTACCAAATCTTGAAACTTCTTTTGTTCCAAAATAGTGATACTGAAGTCCTCTTCAGGAAGGTGGGAGTGGTGAGATTCACAAAGAGCACATAGGGAGTTATTGATGTTTGTATTCTCATTACCTGCACTACCTGTGTTGGCACAACTCTGAACAATCAAAAAATGTTACTTGCTTGATTACACCTTGCTATGTTTGTTGATGAGTTAATTATGCTAGGGTCGATACAGTGTGATTGGGGCCCAGCCAACAATGGAAATTGTTGCAAAAGAGAACATGGTGACAATTATGGATCACCTTGAAGGAAGCAGAACAGAGGAATTTGAGGAAGATCCAATGAGCATTCCTCGTAGGATTATGGAAAAATGGAAACCTCAATGCATAAATGAGCTTCCTGAAGCATTTTGTGGTAATAATTTATACTTCAACTGCTTGAGTTTATTAGCATTTATACTAATGTAGCTTGAGAAAGCTGGAATGGACAATCTCTATAATCTATCCATTTTCGTTTTCTCCAACTTTATTTTTTTGGATTTGTAAAGTGAGTCTTCTTCAATTAGAGACGCTATTTTTTAAAAAAATTGTTTTCAAAGTAGAAAAGAACAATTGTAAGCTGAATGATTTTTTTCTGTGTGATAATAGTATTAATTATAGTTTACTTGTTAAGACGTTATCATAGAAAAATATTATATCATTATATCAAACAGTAGTACAGTGCGTCCATTCAATTGATGTAAAACTCTTATGCGTACCTTCAGGATAATAAAATCATTACCTTTTCCATTGAAAAAAAGGGAAGGATAAAATCTAAAAAAAATAAAAATAATTTGTTTATTAGTTACTGTGACAGAGTAATTAAAGAGACATTTAAATGGTTTTGATTTCCCACAACATGAAGCAGAAAGAAGTGATGTGAAATGGAATCACATTTTAAGATGGAAGAGGAAGAGAACTGTCTTGTTGATTTACGCTATCAATTTAAGGAGTGTAATAATTAAAAATTATGCTAGTTTCATATATTTGAATAAAGTAAGAATTTAATCTGAAAAATCTAGGATGAAGTAAGAATCCACATCAAAAAGTTGGAAAGAGGGAAGGATGAAGAAATATTATGTGTTGAATAAGACTAGGCCCATAGGTTTCGGAATGTATATGATAATTGATACCTTTATACACAAATTTCATCTGAGAAGGGAGTAACTTAACTCTAAATAATGCTGTAGTTTTTCCTTTGCAGGAGGTTGGGTTGGTTTTTTCTCATATGATACTGTGCGTTACGTAGAGAAAAAGAAGCTACCTTTCTCAAATGCTCCAATGGATGATAGGAACCTTCCTGATCTTCATCTAGGACTTTATGATGATGTAGTTGTGTTTGATCATGTGGAAAAGGTAGTTTAATTTTCTGTGCCCAACAAACCTTCAATTTATTTTGTTTTCCAGATTTATATTAACCTATTTTTTTCCTATGGCCCATCTGGTTCATGAACATATGCTTTAGCTCTCAATGAAGTGCTTCAATATTAGCACTTCGATTTCACTTTTTGTACTAGGATAGATTTCTTCAATTTGTCGTGCATATTTGCCATTCATTATGGTGTTCTCTTTATTTTTAATTGAATTTCTTGGGTTTGAATATGTGGATTTGAGTAGTTAGTATCCCACATCGATGGTGATTGTGGCAATTTTTCTTCATATATGTTCTTTGACAATCCTCGTTCGATGAGCTGTCTTTTGAAGTTGAGTTATGTCCTAGATCCATTTCTAAACATGGTATGAGAGCTAGATCATTTACATTCTTGGTTTACCCAATGTTGGATACCCATATTATGTTGTCCGTGCAGGGGATGTGAAGTGTCTCACATTGGTAGAGAAAATGGGTTATTGTTTGGCAATGCTCACCCTTTGAGCTAGCTCTAGAATTGAATTAGCTTTTAGTGTTGGCTTATGCATAAGGTGCATTTCTTTACATGATTACTTTCATGATCAACTTTTAGTAGTAAGGTAATTATTTTTCAAGGTATTATGGTCCATTACTCAAATTTCTGCTTGATACCAGAAAGCATTTGTCATACATTGGGTGCGGTTAGATCGCTTTGCTTCAGTAGAGGAGGCCTACAATGATGGTACAACCAGATTAGAAGCATTGTTGTCTAGAGTACATGATATTGTACCGTAAGTTAATTTCACTTCCTCTTCCAATAATTCTAACCTTATTTTCTGCTCCTTTCCTTTCATTTATTTGGTTGTACTGGTTTCTTCTTTTAGTCCTACGCTGGCTTCAGGGTCAATAAAACTTCATACTAGTCTATTTGGTACTTCATTGAAAAATTCAACCATGACAAGCGAAGACTACCAGAAGGCTGTTTTAAAGGCCAAGGAACATATCCTTGCTGGGGACATTTTCCAAATAGTTCTTAGCCAACGTTTTGAAAGACGAACCTTTGCAGATCCATTTGAAGTATACAGAGCACTAAGAATCGTAAATCCAAGTCCTTATATGACTTATCTACAGGTATGCCTGTTTTCCTTGAAACTTTGATTCTTCAAATTCTATTTCCTTGGTTTCTCACAAAGGATATGTTCTTATCAGGCTCGGGGGTGTATACTTGTTGCTTCTAGTCCTGAAATTCTTACTCGAGTGAAGAAGGTAAATCAACTGATGTTCTCTATTCTAATTCGCAGATTGCATGTCGATTTCACCCCAAATTCCATCTGTCATCGTGTCTACCATTAACAACTTTGCTAATGATCTAAAACCGTTCGTTTTTTTTTTTTTGGTCCAGAAAACAGTTACCAATCGGCCCCTAGCAGGGACTATTAGAAGAGGTAAGACACTTGAGGAAGATTATATGCTGGAAAATCAACTTTTGCACGACGAGAAACAGTGTGCAGAGCATATAATGCTGGTTGACTTGGGAAGAAATGATGTTGGAAAGGTTAACACTCCTAATTTCCCTTTGTTTTTATTTGTCTCTATAGGTTAATGGAATTTGTGCATTATTAGAGGTGTATTATATAATCTTCTATATTCCAAGATTCGATAAATCTACATCTGGAGTCTGGACTAGTAATTGGACAACTGAAAATAATTGCTCATCTTGTTGATTGTAGTTCTCATCTTCACATTGCTTATTGCTACTTTTGACATCATCCTACTTCCTCTGGACTACATTGACCTTTAATTATATATGTTTAGGTTGTCAATATTTAGGTAGCATCTCATCTCTGTCATGTAATGATCTTGTTCTTGTTTTGGACTAAGTTGTGTATATTCTTCACTATGGTGCCGCTCCTATGTCGACAAAACGTGGGTGTGGCATATGTACCGGATCAGGTCAATCGATTTTAGGTAGTTTGACCATAAGTTGATAGAGAAATTCCAGATAAACACAAAGATTTCAGAAATCAAAACAAAAGATAGGGTGAAAGCATAAATAGGCATGTGATTAATATATTGTACAGTGTTTATGCAATTCATCCTCCATTTGTACATACTAAATTTTATTTGTTAGATAACTTCTCACATTAGAGTCCTTGTAAGCATTTTATTGAAGCCGTCTTTCAGTACAATCATCTTTGACGAACTTCGATTCTTAATTCAGGTCTCTAAGCCTGGTTCGGTGAAAGTTGAGAAACTAATGAACATTGAACGGTATTCCCATGTCATGCACATCAGCTCTACGGTGAGTTCTTGTCATATGAATTGTATTTAATTATAGCTATTGTTCTACGTTAATTGGGGTCTTACATGTTACTTGCATAAGGTATGTTACCTGAGTGCAACAAAGTTTGCTTTCTGAGAGAAATGTCAGTTACAAATAACATTTGTTCTTATACATTATGTTACTTCCTTTCTGACATATTTCAGTGGTTAGAGAATCATCACTAAGACTCTTGGATGTTGTGAAATATAATGATTTGTCTGGCTTGTTACAAGGTTTTGTTTTGTCAAAATTTGCAGGTTACTGGAGAGCTACTTGACCATTTGAGTAGCTGGGATGCTCTGCGTGCAGCCCTGCCTGTTGGAACCGTTAGTGGAGCGCCTAAGGTTCTACAATCATTTTGTACTTTTGCTGTTTTAATTATTTGAAAAGGCAGTGTCGGTTATTTGAGTTCTGGGTGCTTTCTGCTGCCTTAATGTCTTAAGTTAGGGAAGTAGCCAAACTGATGCCCCCAGTCTTTGGAAGTATGTTTTTTCCACTTCGCTGAATTTGATCAGTTGGTGGAGATATTGATAATCAATTCTTCTATCCTGAACAGAAAGTTTATGCATATCGTCTCTTTTGCATCAAGTGTTAACAAGTGAACTATTTATTATTTTCTGGAAGTAAAGAGGGGTGAAGGGGGCTGAGGGCTGAAGCTAATATTGGTAACGGTTATGTGTTTAAGGTCAATCCATCTGGAACTTGTAATAACTATTGATATGCTTTGAGGTGTTTCGTGAAGGAATTTATAGCTGTATAGTTTTAATTTTTTGTGTGTTCACGAAGGGGGCGTAAATAATTCATGCCTCTTGCTTGGTATAGGTAAAAGCCATGGAGCTAATTGATCAACTGGAAGTCACAAGGCGTGGACCATACAGCGGTGGATTTGGAGGCATTTCCTTTACCGGAGAAATGGACATTGCCTTAGCTTTGAGAACCATAGTATTTCCAACTGGAACGCGTTACGACACTATGTACTCGTACAAGGATGTCGACAAGCGACGAGATTGGATTGCTTATCTCCAAGCTGGAGCAGGTATAGTGGCTGATAGTGACCCCGCTGATGAGCAAAATGAATGCGAAAATAAAGCTGCAGCTCTTGTCCGTGCCATTGATCTTGCAGAGTCTTCATTTGTTGACAAATAATAGATGCCGTCCTAGTGTCAGATTTTGTTTCGTCAATTATTTCGTTTCTTGTTGGATGAGAAAGTCGTTTTCAATCTGAATAGTCCGTTATGTTGGGAAGTGACTGAAAGTCCCCCCCCACACACACTCACAATGTCAGTCATTGCATATGTTGGGTTCATCAATTTTAGCAGGGTGCCACAAAGAGCCCAGAATTGGGCTTGTGACTTGTAGTTCTCTGGCTGTCAATTGATTTCAGTATTTGGCTTTTTTCGGTTTCTGTGGTTGTACCCTAGGGTCTATCAGAAACCTAACCTCTCTACTTTGTAGGATAATGTTAGTTTGCATCCTGTCCTCTCCAGACTCAACTTATGGCATTGTACTCTAAATTATGATCTTGTAATAGTGCAAGTGTACTTCCTTTCCATGCTTGGGTTTTGACTTTATTTGATGATTTTTTATCTAAACTATTACTCTGTCGCCATAAAATTCTGAAACTCAACGATTACATATTCTTCGTCAAGTTCCTAGCTTCGCTACCGGAAGAACGGTACGTATTATGAACGATTCTTTTTTTTCAAATGTACTTGCGACATCACTGTATACTATAGGTGGAATAAAATATATACGTACTCTTGTTAAGGATTACATGACTACTAAATGTCATTTTTAGGAAAAATATTTAGTTGAAAATATGTCAATTATATCTATGGATTACTAGTACATATCAATACTTCGATCGTGAATTCCATGAAACTAAATCAAACAATTACTTCTTTTATATTTACAACTTAGGGTTTCAATATTTTAAAAAGGGAAAAGGGTCAAATATTGCTCCAAAACTATTCGAAAAGATCTAGATATTTTTTTTTAAAGTTTAGCTCACTCATGTCATCGCCGTCTAACTTTTCGCCCAGATATTGGCGTTAATTGGTATGCTGGACATATCCTGTTCATTTTTCATTTATTTAAATGCCACATGGAATTGTCATTTCATTTTGACCTTACCCATGACATTTATATGAAAATGCAAAGGGAGGATATATCTTACCTTTTCGAATAGTTTAGGGCCTAAGGCATTGGCCTAAAATGGCATTCTTTGGTATTTATACATGGAGCATTTCATTGGGTTGGTATTTCAAGAAATTATACAATGGTTTCATTAAATATCTCTCATGAAATAATGAAGAGGAGTTCATATTATTTATCTGTGAGTTTTGTGAAACTATATTTGTATTTACTAAGCAACTTATTGTTAGCATACAAATTTAATATCTCAAAAGAATGATCAAATTTATTATTTTACATAATTTCTATATTATTTGATAACATATTCCAATCATAAGCTTTTGACACATATTTATTGGCATTTATTTTAAGGTTAGTACTCCCACTATTCTATATTAACTGAATTTGTGAGGTAATACATACTTATTAAGAAAAATATTTAAATGCGTAAGTATGCAATTTATCTCCTAGAAATATTAAACTAGAAAAAAATGATCAAACATTAATCTTGAACTTATAGTTGTTTGATTAATAGTCTTAATGGCAATGGCCTTAAGGAGGTTTTAACCAAACTAAGCCATTATATAAAGCCATTCACCAAAATAATATGTTTTTCTAAAATTTTACAAAACTAGTATAAACGTATTCCACAGTAACGTTTTAGGATATATTTTATTTTTTAAAAGTTGATGGCGTCAGATTGATATATGTTACTCACAGTAACGTTTTACTCCTAAAACGTTACTCACAGTAACGTTTTAGGAGTAAAACGTTACTGAAAATAACGTTTTAGGAGTAAAACGTTACTTACAGTAACGTATATCAACCTAATGCTGTTAGTTTTTATATACCCTAAAACGTTACCGTGAAATACGTTTATGCTAGTTTTGTAAAATTTTAGAAAAATGTATTACTTTGGTAAATTGTTTTATATAATGGCTTAATTTGGTTAAAAATTTGGCCTTAAGCAAGCAAACTGTTATGAGAGACTTTTGATAGGTTTTTGAAAAAGACTTATTACTAATTAGTGATCGCTAAATTTAATTTGATTTAGTATCGTTAGATTTAAAAGTATATATCATAACTTATATAAGTTATTATGATAATTCAATCAATACAAATCAATAAATAAAATGAGCAGCTTATAATTAAAATGAAAGTCAAAATAACTTAAGCTATCAAGACCAATATTATAGTCTACAAGCTATGAAATTGAGTTGACCTACTAATGTATATAGAGAGGAGATACCACTTTAACGTGTTGAATCATTGACTGTGAAATATTGAATTAAGAATTTTAATGATTTATTTACCTATTTTATGATAATCATTTTCTTATTAAGATTATATTTTTGGTAGATTTTTAATATTGACGAAACTTATTGTAGTCCCTTATAACAATCAAATTGAGAATATTAGAGAAAGGAAGATTTTTTATGAGCGCGTCCCAACTTGTTTATTGGAATAATAAGCTAATGTTTGTTGACGAATATTATGAAGAAGAAGAAGCTGATGGAGATGCTAATGAGCACGATCATGATCAAGGTGGAGAAACAGATGAACGAGATCATCATAACGATGAAGATGTTAATGAAAATGATGATAATGATCAAGATTGAGGCTCTAACACACTAAATGAAGATTTTGATCATATATTATAGATAATAGGTGATCCAAATTCAGGAGGTTTTAACCAAACTAAGCCATTATATAAAGTCATTCACCAAAATAATGTTTTTCTAAAATTTTACAAAACTAGTATAAACGTATTTCACAATAACATTTTAGGATATATTTTATTAAAAAAAAACTAACAACATTAGGTTGATATACGTTACTGTAAGTAACGTTTTACTCCTTTTGTATGATTGATCTACTTTTTCTTTTATCTTGTTAGAACATCTTTTTATTCGTTTACATATCGCTCTCAAACTATTTTGTTTCATGAATTATATTTAAGTTATATAAATAATACAGACTCCTTTTTAAAAAATATTTTGTAACTTTTTTTAAGAAAGTACTATCTTTTTTGATTGGATACCATAGCCAATAAAAAGATTATAATGAAGAGGTGTTAGACAATTTATCTGTGAGTTCTGTGAAACTAAGTTTATATTTACTAAGCAAGTTATATTTCAAAAATTAAGTTACACGCAATACACTATTAAATATCTTTAAAAAATTTAGATGAATCAAACATGCAAAAATTAAAAAATATTTTTTTGACCACATTCTATTGTCATAAAACTTAATGGTGTATTGTGTGTAACTTGATTATTTCAACGAGTCATACCTCTTACCTTCCAATTTCATTAGGTACTTATTATATCATATCAACAAAGTATCGAGTAACTTTATCATTAAAAAAAAAGTCACGAAGCGTTTTTATCTCTATTGGAATTTAATCTTGATGTCCAAGAATATTACATCCACTCCGATGATCTAGTTGTTTGCATCAACTCGTCGATCATTAAGCTACACTCTTGTTTTGAGATGTTCATGAAAGTCTTTATTAGATGTTTCTATAGATTTTGTGTTGGGACTACTTAGGTCTAGAAAGGGACATTAGAACCTCTTCAAAAATGTCAAGGAGTGCGTGTCGGATTCGCCAAAAGTAGTGTAATTTTGAAGAATCTGAGATAGATACAACATCAAAAGTGAAGAGTCCGCATAACTAAGCATATAGATACTTTATTTGAGAGTGAAGTTATGAGATAACATGGTATATAAAGTTCAATTTTAGTTATAGAGATGTCAAATTTCTTTAGCTAATTTTGGAAGACTTTGTAGGGAAATATGTACTAAATTGTTGTACCATATGAATTGTCACCCACATTTGATGGTTAGACTAAGATAGTAATAAATAGTGAAATAAGAGAGGGGGAGTGAATTATTTTTATTACTAAAAAGGCAGCAACTGGCGATGAATAAATTTTATAGCTAAACAATAAAATATGTGATTACTTCTTCCTAGCAATGAATTATCAATAAATTTTATTAGCTATGACAAATTTCACAATATATTAGTGACGATGTTTGTAGTTAATTTTTAAATTTTGTTTTTGTGATTGTCTTAAATATATAGCTTCTGAATGGAGGCCTCTTTCGTGTAACTAACTCGATTTGATAGAGATGACAACTCAAGGGTGTTGATCCTAGAAAAGAAATTGTTTGAGGTCCTTTATAGGATTAAGGTTAGAGCTTTGATTCTATATGAAGGAATGTGTTTTCCGTGAAAAATAAGCGATTTTCTTACCTACTTTTTAGAGTTCAGCTAGTAAGGAGAAATACTATCCAAACGACATTTATATGTAATCTAAACAAAGTACAAAAAACCAAGACCTAGACCACTCACTATTCCCATCCAACCTAAGACCCGACCCCAATATCAAATCTGTACACCACCCTGACCTTGACCCCAAGCTAATACCCAACCCCAACTCTAACTCGAGACCTGACACTAAGATTGAGCTCGAGATTTTTACCCTGAGAATACTCAAGACTTGACCCTAAACAATGTAGCTAACCCCAATTCCTAACTTGAGAACTGACTCCAATCCTGAGACTGGAGATCCAATCCCGACCTTGATACTAAACCTTGACTTGAGGCTTGACCTCGAGAGTTATCCCTAATATTCCAACCAAGGAACTAGAGACCCAAACCTAGCATTGACCTTCGATGCCCAACCTGAAGACTCGACCCCCGACGACCTTGTGACCCAACCCTAAAGTATAATTTTGCTCGAGATCCTGACCTTAAAACTCAAGATTAACCTCGAATCAACCTCGGAAATCCTTCTGGACTCGAGATCCAACCCCAATATCGAGATTCAAGACCCTACCCAAAAAACCAACCCAACCTTTAATTTTGTCCCCAAGACTCGATAGTTATCCCTGACCTTTGATTCTACGACTGAATCTAACCTTAACCCTAAACCTAGACCAAAATCCCAACCCTAACCCCAAGACTCAACCTCAAATCGACCTCGACGATATCCCATAACTTGGTCGAGTCTTAGGAGTTTAGTCCTATATGTTGATTTGGGTCGGGTCCTATGTCGGTTCAGGGTCGAGTCTTAAGTTGGGTTTAGGGGTTGGGTCACATTTCAAGATAGAGGTTCAACTTAATTAGGGTCGGATCTAGGCATCAAATCCTCAATATATATGGTTGGGTTTAGGTGAAATCTCAGTTTGGGTCCCCAACTCAAGGTTGTTTTCAAATTGGGAGATCTTGGGTCAAGTCCCGAGTCGATCGTCGTGGTTGGGTTACGTTACGGTGTGGCATGTTTAGGGGCTAGGTGGAATTTAGATTAATTAGGAGGTTTTCCTAAGTAAGTCGGTTTCCTTAGATTAGTAAAATATAAGTCCATTTGAAAAAATATATATATATTCTATACACCTTGTATTTTCAAATAAAACTTAGATACTATACACCGTTCAAATTTAACTCAATTCGTCCATTGGTACCCATCTCTAGTTTTCAGCCAAGTCACCATAGAAATGTAATATTCTTTCTAACATGAGAGTACCTATAATATTTCAGTTGAAACAGATAATGTGTGACCATCCAGTGAAGAAATCACCAAAGGAAACTTCTTATTACATACTTCTACTATATATGCACAATTTCTTATTTTAATTGTATACGTTAGTGCAACAAAGTACTAAAAATGTGTTTCTCTCTAAATAGGGATTTTGTGAAAATTCAAGGAAACTTCTATGTATTAATTTACTTAGCTTCTTGAATATATATTTTGGCTACTAATCTTGGAAGTTAGTTAGTGGTAAAATACGTATAAATTCTTTTTTAATAATGAATGACAATAAAATTGAAATTCAAAACTTTGTTTGTTTTGATAATTTGTTGAAGCTAGCGTATGATCAGATCTTATCTAAAAATATATAATTTTGTCTTAGTAAAATGTGTCATCTAAATTAGTCGATCCTTTTGACATAAAAATATTGAAAGATTGTCCACTTTCTCAAGGATCTCTATCGTTAGAAAGTGACAACGAATGAATTCTTTTAAAACTTTTTTGAAAAATAGAAAACTTTGGAACGATCGTTTATTCAATTAATTTTTTATATTATAATGAATTTATAAATAATAAAAAGTACTTCTTGAATCATTGAATATTTTTATATTTTTTTTCACTATATCAACTTAATCCATTAATGTTGAAGTGAGAATGCTATATACATTTCTTATCTTAAAAATAGAGTAATCAATATATATAACGTACCATAAAATATATTTTCTCATGAACACTCAATAATTATTTTTTCCAATGATTTTATTCCATATAGTACACAAATATATAATACCTACATACCTTAATTCTTTACCTTTTTTAGGGTTCTAGCACTTGTTTCCATACCATAAAACTACGTGGAGTCCATGCAAACATATTTGAAAAATAAATAATTTAATAAATTAAAAAAAGGAAAATTCTAGGAAACTTCAAATAATTTCAAACACACCTAAACTCCCATTTCTTGTCCTCTATATAAAACCAAGAACACAAGTATTTTTATACATAAAAAAATTCCCCTAATAAATCAACATTTTCTAGTCCTTTTTTAGAAAAAAATAATAATTAAAATCCCATTTTCTATTTTTAGGAAATAATGGGTTCTCTAAGGGATTTGGAGCATAATGTTGGACAAGAATTAGATAGGAAAAATGATGAAGAAATTATTATGAAGAAGAAAAAAAATGCACAACTTTTTAGGATATTGTTGGTTAATTTTCAAGAAGTTATATTAGGAACAAAGCTTTGTTTGCTCTTACCAGCTATCCCTTTGGCAATTTTGGCTCAATACTATCATTTTGCAAGAGTTAGTAATTTAATTTATTTATTATACTCTTTCTGTTTTAATTTATGTGATATTTTTCAATTTTTTTTCGATATTCAATCTAGGTAAAGTTTGATCAACACTTTAAATTATACTTTTTTCAGCATATTAATTAGCATGAGAAAAATATGCAAATTCTTTCGTATAAATTTTAGTTTTGGAATATATTTTGAGTTCATATAATCTTATTTAGTATTTAAAATTAGTTAAATTGATGCATGAACAAAGAAAAATATCATAAAATCAAAGTATTTATTTAAATGTTTTTAAGGATTTTTATGTACTATTATCTCCCTTCAACCGTTTGAGCAAAACGTAGCGGAAAATTCATGAGCCGATCATAAAACCTAGTTTAGTATAATAATTAATACATTAGCTATTCGCTCTCAGGTTGAATGATTTGAATCGATAATATAATTTTATTTAATAAATAAAAACACATTAATTAGCTATTCGCGCTAAGATTGAATCATGAACTATAAGATCACCCTAAGAACGCCTTTGAAATACCAATTATTGAACTGTCAATTAATTTTCTTATTAAATTGAATCGTCAAAATAGGAGAAGGGTAATGACTTATTCTTAATTAAAAATCGCGATTCTTAAGATCAATATTTTTAATAAAGTATATAATAGTTAATAATTTAAAATACTTTTTATAGTATTTTGTAATGATCAAGTAAATATATAATGATTTTGATGTTATGAACAGCCTTGGATTTTTGCTTTTAGTTTGCTTGGACTTGCACCTCTTGCTGAACGTGTCAGCTTCTTGACTGAGTAAGTTTGCATTAATATTTTTAATCTTTTTTATATTTCTTTACTTTATGACAAAATTACTAATAAGATTATTTTTTTTTCTTTTTGTTTCATTTCCACTTGAAAACTTAAAAAAAGACAAATTGCTCACTTCACTGGTCCAACAGGTATGTATTTGTTGCTTGCACCTCCTTCCATCTCATTTTAACCGTTACTTTAGCTCTTTTCACGTCATTTTATATATATATATATATATATATATATATATATATATGAAAAATATTGCCAATTTAATTTTGAATTCCTAATAAATGAAAAATCGCCAAAAAGTTTGAGGACCTTTAGTACTGTACTCCACTCCTGAATCAGCAGACAACATTCTTCACGTCAAGCAAGACCGCCCTTGTCCCTTTTCTTTCTCCATTGCGCCGCGTTCTTTGATTTGTTCCGATAGAGTTTGAGGCAAAGTGATTTGTATGCCTACTTTACCTACTTGATGAAAGGGAACGAACAACGTTTCATTTTCGAGTTTATTGAGTGGATTCCGTCAGCACACACCTAAAGAAGCAATAAATAATAGGGGTAACACTACTATATTATTTTTGAATATATTAACTTTAATGTTTTAGGAAATATGTATTAGATATTGGATAGCAAGGTAAAATAGAGACAAAGGTTTAAATAAATATCTCTTGACTTTTCAAATTGAACAAACATTGTTGGACAACTATATTTTTTAAGTATAGTAGACAAATAAAGATGGACGGATCGGAGAGAGTTATAATTATGGTTTTAGCTAAAATGACTACTAATTTAATTAAGGGAAAATTGTATGAAATAACAAACTATTAATTCAAATTAAATGTTATAGCCATAGTTTATTTTAATTGTAACTCGCAGCAAACGTCCCCTTTTCTTGCCATCTGATTTGGTATACAAATAGCCATTTTTGGTAGACAATTTGTCATTTTATACACTTCTATAAAATATATAAAATGTGTTCGTATCTGTATAAAGCAAGAGAAAAGTGTATATATAAATATAAATACATATATTTTCGTCATATATACTTATAATTATACAAATGTGATTTTATTACAAATTACCATGTATGAATAAAAATATACAAAACTGAACAATTTGTATAAAATTGAATGTTTATATTTTCGTCATATACACTTATAATTATACAAATGCAGATCTTATTATACAAATTACAATATATAAATAAAATTATACAAAACTGAACAATTTGTATAAAATTGAATGTTTATAGCAAATTATACAAATCAAAAACTCCATAGCAAATATAAAATTTGTTATGAAGCGCCATTATGCAAATTGTAGCTGTAACTGCATAATTTGTAGCTGTAACTTACAAATATAATTTTTATGTTTGCAGTTGGGGGTCTGCTTAATGCAACATGTGGGAATGCAACTGAGATGATAATAGGATTATTTGCACTTTATCAAAGGAAAATACATGTCCTAAAGTATTCTCTTTTGGGATCCATTCTTTCCAACTTACTTCTTGTTCTTGGAAGCTCTCTTTTTTGTGGTGGACTTGCCAACATTAAAAAAGAACAAACATTTGACAGGGTAAGATTATTTGTGTTTTCACCCTAGATCATATATATTGTGATGCTTCTAGAGTTTGTTCGTATCGAATTCAACATCGTTAGCTACGAGCAATTTAACTTCGAATATTAGCAATGTAATTGTGTTGACATTTGTTTTATGTTTATTTTGGCCAACAGAAACAAGCTGATGTAAACTCACTTCTTCTACTACTTGGATTGCTTTGCCATATGTTGCCATTGATGTATAGATTGGCTTTAGGCCCATCAATTAACAATAATGTAGCAACTTCAATATTGGGATTATCTAGAGTTAGTAGCATTGGTATGCTTATAGCATATGCTGCTTATCTCTTCTTTCAATTGAAGACACATAGACAATTCTTTGAATCCTCTGAGGAGGTAATTATCTCTCTATAACATCGTCGTTTTTATCTGAATACTTTTTGACTGCTATAGTGAAATGTTATTATGGAGAATGTACAATCATGTATAAATGAAAAATCGGTTCCAACTAAACCTTAGTTGTTATAACATAACATGAAATACTATTATAGAAAGATTTGACTATATATATGCATGGTGCACGGATACCCGTAACCTGATTTTGACATTGCTATTACACGTATATTCAGTTTATTGAAATGATTGAACTTCATCTATATGTAACTTCACATGTTATGTCTAGCGTTTGATTTTGTCAAGCCTAACTTCAGACACGGAGTCTCGAGTGAGTGAATGTGCATATTTTCTAACAATATAGTGGATAAGGTACAAGTACGATCGAAATTCTAGAGACACACATTAATTTAACTAAGGTCCTATTATCTCTGAATTCATTTTTTTGTAATTTTGTATACCTTTTGATTTTCGTGGCACACTCTGTGACTCCACATAGTTGAGGCTCGTGAGAGATGTTTGGATGTCACGTAAGCGAAAAAGATATATTAAATTACAAAAAAAAGAATTCAGAGATTAAAATGTGTCTCTAAAATTTCGGTCATAATCTAGAATGCTTAGCTTTTGCCTTATCCTCATAAATAAGATAGGTAATTTGCTAAAAACAAGTTAAATTACATGAACATTGTAAACTTTTTATGTATTATAAAAATGTATATAATTTAAATAATTGATTTTGATGACATATGAGCAGGAGGAAGAAGAAAATAAAGTCTCAGAAGATGAAGAGGCAGTAATTGGATTTTGGAGTTCATTTGCTTGGTTAATTGGCATGACTATAACTATTGCTCTATTATCCGAGTACGTTGTCGGTACGATCGAGGTAAAATTAATCTGTCGTTAAATTGCTCGTAGCTAACATAATATTTTTTTTAATCTAATCGCTAATTAATCCGTTCCTAAATAGGATTAGTAATACTTATTACGTAATTTAGGGGTGATTAATTGGTCCAAAGAAAAATATATATTTAAGAGTATCCTAAGATGAAAATGCACTTAAATTTAAAAATTTGTAAATTACGTATAATTCATGTATTATTTTTCGTATAACGATTTTTTTTCGAATAATCTCAGGCTGCATCAGATTCTTGGGGTATTTCTGTGAGTTTTATTAGCTTAATATTGTTGCCAATAGTGGGAAATGCAGCAGAACATGCTGGATCCATAATTTTTGCTTTAAAAAACAAGTTGGTAAGATATATATAAATACTAAAAAATAATAATTACTCGATATTTATAATGAATATAGTATACATGATATATACACAAAATGATTTTTATACATATATACCAATGCAGGATATATCACTAGGTGTTGCATTGGGGTCAGCTTCTCAAATTTCTATGTTTGTGGTAAGAATTTTGGCAATATCTGTTTATTTATATATACTATTTTTTATCGATTTATCTGATGTATTTGTGTTCTTATTAATCTGTTACAAAAGGAATGACATTTTTCTTCTTAGAAACTATTTAAGTTTAGCATTAATTTATTGAATAACTTGTTGGAACCCTCAATATAGTATGATCGCGTAGATTAAAACACGTGAGGAACTCAACGCCACTTATTTCAAAAAATAATTTTGATATACTTCGTATACATCTATTTTGTATTTCGATAGTCTTCTTTAATTTCATTGAACTACATGTTTAGTCAATCAATGTCATATAAAATGGGATGAAGATGGTAAGTACATAATCATTTATTTGTAGCATCAAGTGATCACTTAAAAAATAACTACAATTAGTTATCAGTAAAAGTGAAATATTAGTTACTTGAAAAAAAAAATATCAAGGTATATTATTACTGATGATTACAATCGATATTTTTATATTATGTTGCTCGGACTCTTTAAGATTGATGTTGGATCCTTGTCGAAACTTTCAAAGATACATTTTTTTTTATAGATTTGATATATATAGTCATTTCTAAAAAGTGTGAACAACATAATTTTTATGGAATTAGTTTATATAACATGTTTAATATTTTTAGGTACCTTTATGTGTGATTATGGGTTGGATAATTGGTGTGGATATGGATTTGGATTTTAGCATACTGGAAACTGGTTCTCTTGCTTTCTCAATCATCCTCATTGCCTTCACCTTGCAGGTTCTTTTATTTATTACTATTTGACAATCAACTATAATTGATCGCTAATTATGTTGCTTTGATTCTTTAAAAATGACAATTATCATATTTATTTCGAATTTTTTTAAAATGCACTACTAGAGGATCTGTTACGCATCTGTCAGCATTTTTTAAAAGCTAGGACAATATAGGTAGCTAAGCTATTTGACTCATTTCATAAATAAGGAAATAAATAAGAGAAATAAAATAAAAGTCTCAACTTTAAGGATTTTTTGCACATATATTTAAAGAAAATGCACTACTATTAAAGAATACGACATGCAGATATTTGTAAAGAGTTCGAGCAATGTAGGTAGCTAAAAAGATACTCATTTCAACATGCAAATTAGATTCTTCAGAGCCGTTACTTTCGGTGAGAATAATATAGATTTGTGTATCTAAATTCATAACTTCAAAAAATACAATATTACGAAACCTTAAAAATTTAACTCATAAATTTTTAATTTTTAATCCGTCTCTCTTTGTATTACTGTAGTCTTTTTCATGGCATAGCATCATTTTGCCATGTATATATAAAAATTACACCATATAGAAAGTATATAATATATGTTGCAAAATGAACCAAAAATTTGGAAGAAAAAACAATTTTTTTACTAATAATAGAAACATTGGAGTTGTCAAATATGCTCCAAAACGAAAGGGCAATATTTTGTTTATTTTGTCCATATATATGAGGAAAATATATATGAATGACATGATAAGTTTATGGTACAAAACAAAAATTGAGTATGTCATGCTCAAATTATAATTTCTCATTTTATTTGCATTTCTCATCGATATTTGGTATTTGTATTCTGTCTCGTTAAATCTTGATTAACGTCAGAAACTATCACAAAATATCACGTTAAGGTAAAACCTTCTCTAGCTATAACAAAGGTAACTTCATATTCAGGCTCGAAATTGACCTCTCACTTTATTATATTCCTATCATTTTTTTCTTTTTATATTCTTATATTCCTAATATCTCTTGCAGGATGGAACCTCACATTACATGAAAGGGATTATTCTTTGTCTTGCCTATTGTGTCATTGGTGCTTGTTTCTTTTTCCATAAAATTCCAATCAGTAAGTCATTTTTATTTTTTGTTTCTATACAAACCCTATAATTATATTAAATGATATACTTATATACATCCTTTGAGAAAACATTTTACTTGTACATGCACAAGTAAACACTTAATTAAACTTGTATAAAATTAAATAAATAGACACATTCGTCCAACATGACACTCTACATGACAATTTTTGTATCCTACTTGACGTCCTACATGTATTATGTCGTGTAGGACACGTGTGTCTATTTGTTTAAAGTTGGAGGACATAGTTGTCCGCTGAAGCCAAGTTAATTATCATGTTTATGTATTATGCCTAAAGGCTAAAAGTTACATGTAACTATTTTTATACATGATTTACATTGTCAGTGTATAGATGTTAAATCCTCTGACAAATTGCTAACTCTTTTTTTGGTGCGCCGGGTGTTGTTAGATATTGAAAACTATTCATCTGGGATCATGTCATCTTAACCAAGTTCATTCAGCAACGTGATGAACCATCAGAAAGAAATCGATATGTATCTGATGGAATCTACATTGTACACGTCATCAACCGGATGTAATACTTCATTGCATCAAATATGCACTTGTTCATCCAAATTAGAGCTTTCTTAATTACCCTTTTGTGGAGATTATTACATTTCATGTTTTGATTGGAGACTCTAATGCACATGAAATGTGAAAATAATAGACTTATATCAACATGGTTTAAGCTTTATGTAAATATATGTTCTTATTTATTACTGCTTTTTTGCATAAATGTGGTGGATTTTGAGGAGAATAAGAAACTATCACTCCTATCAGTTGTGTATTTCAGTTGAGTATTTTGGTGGCCAATTAATAAAATTATCTAAGGTTCCATATATTCCTATTTTTGGTAAATATTATGCACTAAACTTTCACTATTTGCCATTCGAACAACCTTTTATATGGTCCCTTTAATATATGAAGGATTGCCTAACATATTACTTCATGATGCATATACCTCACTACTAGGAAGCTTAGTAAAGATTCATTTTCCATCGCAAATTAATGAAAATTAGTTTTCATGATTTTGTTTCAACGTCAATCATTTTCACCGAATCAGCTTACTGCACATGAGGGGAAGCATATATTCTTATTAAAATATTCTTAATCTTTTTTTTTTTACTGATTCAATCAAAATATAATATCAGTAAAAAAAAAGTAGTGTCAGTATATGGGAATATCATAACTAAACCTTATCATTGAATTTATATAACTATATACAATCAGTGTTAAAATTTGTGAGTTTAATTTGTATATATTCATATTTAAAAAAAGGGAAAATGCACAAGTACCCCCCTCAATCTATGCCCGAAATCTCAGAGACACACTTATACTATACTAAAGTCCTATTTACCCCTTAACTTATTTTATAAGTAATTTTCTATCCCTTTTCGGTCTACGTGGCACTAACTTGAAAAAAAAAGTCAATCAGCATTGGGCCCACAAGATAGTGCCACGTAGGCTGAAAAGGGGTAGAAAATTATTAATAAAATAAGTTCAGGAGGGTAATAGAACCTTAGTATAGTATAAGTGCGTCTTTGAGTTTTCGGACATAGGTTAAGGGGGTACTTGTGCATTATCCCTTAAAAAAAATTTAACTATCAATTATTTTTATCTAAAACATAATATTCTTCATTTAGAAAATAATCACTGGCCACACTAATAGGAGAATATCTGAGGATAGTTTTAAATATATATAATAAAGTAATCAGTTTACAAAAAATATATGTTATTATTTACATAAAAAATAGTTAAAAGTCATAGAAGATATATATTACTTATACATTATGATACACTCTAAAAGCTGAATAATTTACTTAGCAATACATGAGTTATACACTAATTATACATTATGATACGCTCAAAAAGCTAAATATAGTTTATCAACACATGATATACAATAACTTTCAATTTTAACCAACTCAAAATCTCCTCTAAACTGTCTCAGATTTTACATATGCCTTTGAAGCTTAAGGTTTAGGAATAATATGGGGTAAGGTTATAGGAATACCTATAGCCAACATCATAACACTTTTAAGTAGGGGTGTACATGACCGGGTTAGTTCAGATTTTTTTAATATCAAACCAAATTATTTGTGTAAAAATTTTAAATTTATAGACCAAATCAAACCAATAAAGTTCAAATTTTTTTGGCTTTTTCAAATACCAAACCAAACCATTATGTCAAATTTTTAAATATATAAATCAAATCAAACTAATGAACTTCGAATTTTTTCAGATTTTTAGATTTTTTTTTGGTAAAACTTGCATACAAACATATTATTAACTTGTGCTCCAAATATTTCTTTAATCCAACCAAATTACAATTATCTAAGGTATTTCTCAAGAAAATAACACGGAATATGAGATGAGTATTGATGACACAAAATTATTTAATAAAAAATAATAATGAAATCATCAACATATAATAACATTATAAAGTCATATAATGAAAATAATCATAATTTAAAAGTACTAAATCATGCTAAAATAAGTTTAATAAGTATTAGTTACGTTACTAAATATTTAAAAAATTAAATTAAATTATGTATTTTAATTGTCTAAACCAATATAAAACTAAAGAACAAATATTCAACATTATTGTCATTCTTGGTGTAGAATGATTTTCTTTTTGCATTAGTATTAATTTGATTTTGATTTAAGTTTTATTATAATTAACATCTATGAACTATAATTTTTATTAGACCATTTCGAATTATAAGTTTTAAACTTCAAATAATATATTTAAAAAGGGAAAATGCACAAGTACACCCTCAACCTATGTCCGAAATCTCAAAGACACACCTATGCTATACTAAGGTCCTATTACCCCCTGAACTTATTTTATAAGTAGTTTTCTAACCCTTTTTGGCCTACGTGGCACTAGCTTGAAAGAAAAAGTCAACTAGCGTTGGTCCCACAAGATAGTGTCGCATAGACCGAAAAGGGATAGAAAATTATTAATAAAATAAGTTTAGGGGGTAATAGGACCTTAGTATAGTATAAGTGTGTCTCTGAGATTTCGGGCATAGGTTGAGGGGGTACTTGTGCATTGTCCCATTAAAAAATAAAAACTATGAAATAGTATAAGAAATATTTTTAAATGATATCAAAGTAAATATTTTTATGTATATAATAAAATTTTAAAATTACATATATAATGTCGGGTTGGTTTGGTCTCGGATTGATTTTTTTTTAGTTAAAACTAAACCAACCCAAATATTGAATTTTTTTTTCTAACACCAAACCAAGTCAAACCAAACCACTAGTCGATTTTTTTTTTTAATTTGACTCAATTTATTGTTCGCTTCGATTTTGTACACCCTACTTCTAAAACAACATAAACAACAAAAAATTGGGTAGATGGAATGACCAAAATATACACAAATTATGTATGACCTATATTCTTCCCAATATTAACAACAAAAACGAAAACAATTGCTAGCTAACTACAACTCTAGGTCCAAACTTCACATATAATTAACCAAAGACTCAATAAGTCATTGTTCCATATCTACTTATATATAATGAACACCAAGATGAATACAAAGCTATATTTGGGCCCGTAGAATGAAATTCTCAAACTCAAATTTCAGTCTAACTTTCACGAATGGAATTTACAGTCCGTAGATCAAACCACGGACTGTAAATGGCCTCGTGGAAGGTTTCTAACACTTTTTAAATTGAGATTGGTTTTTTTTTTCCATTTTTTCGTAAGTTTAAGCCATGACATTACACATATCCTAAAAGGATTTTCACGCTCAAGACGTAGTTCCTACACTCTTAAATCCTTCAAACTAAGAACCACCATAAGCAAGGGAGAAGATAGAGTTTTCAAGCTTCTTCTTTGAGAGCTTTGTTCTTCAGAGTATGCAAGGGTATTCATAGTGTTGGACTAAGATCATCTTCATGCCCTACCTCTAAATTTAATCACGTAAAGAGATAAGTCTAGGATTCTACCCGAAGTTCCATGAAATTTTGAGTTTGGTTTGTGTTTCATATTACTGAATTATGATTTTCTTAACTATTGAGATTATGATATCTTTTGCATTTTGATTCTTAAGTTGTTGTTCATGCTTATATTATCACATGAACCCTAGTTTTTGTGCAGGTTTTTGCATTGATTTCAAAACCTAAAGTGAGTTCAAATATATTTTTAAACACTATTTGAGAAAAAAATTAAAACGAACACTAATGATTCCAAATGTATTATTTTGCATTGAGAAAAAGTACTCCTTCCGTCCCATTCTATGTGAGGTAATTTGACTCGATACGAAGTTTAAGAAAGAGAGGAAGACTTTTAAAACTTGTGATCCAAAATGAATGATAGAAACTTGTTTGATTGTAAATCATTTTATTAAGGATAAAATAGGTATTTTATAGTTTAATTATTACTTAATATAGAAATTTGTCATTCTTTTTTGGATTGACTAAAAAGGAAAGTAAGTCACATAAATTTGGACAGACGTAGTAATATTTTGAGAAGAGCACAAATAGTTTTCAGAAGCATTTCAGGCAGTAAAGTAAATCTCAGTTATCCCTTAAAGATGGTTTTTTCGAGTATCAACTCAACCAGCGAGTACTATTATATGCACATTTACATATATTTCGGGAGTACTATTGAGCAATGATTTGGGTAAGAATTGAGATAACTGAAACCCTATAACCTACACCACCAGTGTAGATATGATCGTACTGGAATTCGAATAACTCTTCACTTGCCTTAAGAAGACTTTTTAGTGGATCCAGTAGTTTAGTTGCGTTCTATAGCCCGACATGTAGATGAGATATTGTATCACATGAGGCTCATAGTGATATTTGTTGATTAGATAAATTCTCACAAAAAATAAAGTATATTATTTCAGTATTTGCTATCATTACACGTCTATCATAATTTTTTTTTAGTTATTTCATTCATATTCTTGTCTTACTTCAGTTGAATTACTTTTAGATGTTCATTGAGTTATCTATTTCCTTCAACTTCATTACATATCGTACATTCCATGTACAGACATCATTCGACATTGTATCATTTTATGATGCAGATACAAGTATTATCATTCACTCGTAAGTTTTAGGCGAGACCTTTATATTTTCGGAGGATTCCAGTTTTATTGCTTAGTAGTAGTGTTTGGAAGTTGTTGTGAGTCTTGTCCCAACACCAATCTTTAGACCGTAGAGACTTCATAGATATACATAGTTAGAGGAGACATTTCAGTCTTCTTTTTGTATGTTTTAACTATGTTTTTGTCATTTATACTCAGTATTTTCACACAACTTTGAGACTCAGTCTATTCTTTAAATGCTCATCAGTTATAATCTTTTGTGTGCATATTGTAACCATCTGCAAAGTATTCAGTTAGTCCAATAATGGTTCACTTGAGGACCAACAATGATTTACGAATGTCGATCACATCATGGGGTAGGCTCAGTCGTGACAGATAGTCACTAAATTAGTGATATTAGGTATAACCA
Organism: Solanum pennellii; assembly: GCF_001406875.1. NCBI lineage: Eukaryota > Viridiplantae > Streptophyta > Magnoliopsida > Solanales > Solanaceae > Solanum > Solanum pennellii. The sequence goes on from NC_028642.1 coordinate 1,229,249, forward strand.
AAGTCGCAGCAGAATGAAAGGGCGATGTAATTCTTGGTTCTACTTTCCTAGTTCAAAGTGGAAACGAAGGTAGGCTAATCTGGCTTATAAAAGAACCTGACAGAATGTTTTGCCCAACAATGTGGAGAGAAAGAGTATGAGAAAAATAAGGAAATGACAAGGGCTAGGCAGGCTAAGGCAAGGCAAAGGAAGATTGTGATTAGAGCTGTCAATATGGGCTAGCCCACCCATACGAACTAACCAATAAATGCTTTGACATTTTACGGGCTAGCCCATTTTTTGTGTGGGCCAAAAAAAGGTCGGCCCAACCCACAAGTACGTGGGCTACAGACTTGTCGGGCCAGCCTACTTTATAGTTTTTTATATAATTATTAAATTAAATTATAAATTATAATTTAAAAATATTATCATAAATATCAACAAAATAATATTACATGATATTAATTTTACTACTTGTTAATCAAATTCACAAATAAAATTATCTTCATAATATTTATTAAGTTTTTCTTTTCAAGTAAAATTATAAATATCTAAATAGAAATATTAACCTAATTAGTTTGAGTTTGGATTCTCTCTAATTTAAAATTTTAGTTTTATATTATATTTATTAATTAATTTTTATTGGCCCACGTATGGCCCTACCGATATTTCTCAAGCCCCACAAATCACCAAATTTATTCAGGCCGGGCTAAAAAACTTTTTTCTTAAATGAGCTTCAAATATCTTAGCCCAACCCTATTAAATCCTGGGTAGGCCAGGCCAGACCGGCCAACGGGTCTAGCCCATATTGATTGCTCTAATTGTGGTTGTGACAAGATCGTGGCTATGCAAGTTTGAAGGCTAAGTGCTGGGCTAGGGCGATGAATAAAGAGATTGAACCCCAATGGCCAGCTGGGTGAGACAAGACCAACACACATGACTGACACGTGGGCAGGCGCGAGATTGGGCGGTTGAAGGGTAATTTTGGCACCAAAGTTAAAGGATGCTTGTGTGTGCCTCGTATATGTGTGGGCAGTTGGGCGAAATCAGCAGTATCTAATCGTTGGAGACTTGGCAACATTATAGATAAGACTTCTTGCTTGAATTTCGAATTTGGCTTATCATTTGGACTAATCAACTGAATTCATAGGCATGTGACTGGGTGTTGTGGCCTATTTAAAGGCTCATTCAGAGCAGTCTTAGGAAAAATGTCTTTTGGTCGAATTTCGTAAAGCTTAACTATTCAAGGTAAACCACATAAATCTCATTAGTTTAGGTCTTAATTATTAAAAATTTCAATAGTTTCAAGTATTACTTTCTCTACCATATTTTATTTTTAGTATACACAAGTTTGAATCTGAGATACATGTATCTGCGAAAATTTGAAATCGAAGTACAAAATTATTTATTTTAATTGATTGGTTGTAACTGATTTCCTTAATAAGAAGAGTAATTGAGGATTTTCAAAATACATAGATAATTAATTTCATTTTAATATTCTTTGAAATAGTAAATTCATCAATATTATTAATATAAGATAAAAACATGTATATCTTGATAATGTAATTCGATTAATTTCAAATTATTACTCTTAAAAAAATAAGTTCATTAATTTGATGTATTTATTATCAATATATGGTGTATCCAACAAACTAAACACTTAGATACACGAGTGTCATACAAGTACATTCATATGTTTTAAAGTATCTAGCATTAATTTCACGTATTTTTTATACGTATCTAGTATTAATTTTATGTTATATATATATATATATTCATGTATCTTTTTATGTATCTAGTATTAATTTGATGTATCAAGTATCAATTACATATATTATATCCAAAAACATGTATCTCAAATACATAGTAAGCATCTACATCTAAATCTAATTATGTGTATCTAAATTTCATACGTATATCCAAAAATATGTATCTCGAATACATAATAACATATACATTTAATTATGTGCATCGAAATATGAAGGAAAATTGCATGAATAAATACATTTTTAAAAATAATTACTGATTTTAGCGATACTTTTTGTTTATTATCATTTATAGCAATATTGTGATAAATCTGTAATATGTATTAAAAGTGAATTATATATGCAATATATTTGAAATTGTTTTTGAAATATATTATGTTTGTTTGGTAAAAAATTGTCACATTGTATTATAAGTGTATTAAAATGTGTGATAAATGTATTATCCATCATTAAAACTTGTATTATATTTGAATAATAAATTTATCTTTGTAATATGTATTAAACTTGTATTATAAATGAATTAAAAATGGTCAAGTGAAAAGAAAATGTTATTGCTATAAATGGTAAATATTTTTTTATTATAGTATATTTATGTAATTTTTCCGATATGAAATGTAGGTGAAACACATGAATTTAGGAAAAAATCACGACGGTAGAGTATATGTCGTATCATTAATATCATTGTGTAGTTAAAAATCATGTATCCAAAATTTAATGGTGGATACATATGCATGTTCAAATACCCCATTACTAAAAATACAACTTAAATCTTAGTTAAGATTACTACTTATTAGATACACACGTTTCAAGGGCGATATCAAAGTAATATTAGTACTAACACAACCATGTCACTGTTAGGTAGTGGAGCCTGATTAATTTTAGGTTTTCCTATTTATTCTCTATTTTAGGCTTTCCTATTTATTCTCTATTTTAGGTTTTCCTATTTATTCTCTGTAACCAAAAATACTCTGATTTATTAATATAAATATACCTCACCGCCGTGGAAGTTTACACACGGGGTTTTACCACGAAACATTGGGTTTTCTCTTTCTCTCTCTAAATCTCTCATCTCTTTCTCTTG
>NC_028642.1:1235860-1248719 GCF_001406875.1 Solanum pennellii
TGTAAAACCTCGGTTGGTCTTCTGTAGTTGTTGCTACAGATGTTGCGGTGTGGTAAAGATGTTGATGATAAAGAGATTTTTTCTGAGAATGTATTTTTTGGATGACTGAGTCAGTCTCCAAGTGGGAGAATTGTTAGGTAGTGGAGCCTGATTAATTTTAGGTTTTCCTATTTATTCTCTATTTTAGGTTTTCCTATTTATTTTCTATTTTAGGTTTTCCTATTTATTTTCTATTTTAGGCTTTCCTATTTATTCTCTATTTTAGGTTTTCCTATTTATTCTCTGTAACCAAAAATACTCTGATTTATTAATATAAATATACCTCACCGCCGTGGAAGTTTACACACGGGGTTTTACCACGAAACATTGAGTTTTCTCTTTCTCTCTCTAGATCTCTCATCTCTTTCTCTTGAAAGTTCTTGTGTTCTTCATTCATCTAGTGTGTGTACGTGAATTCGATCCTAACAGTTACAGTAATCAAAGAAAGTCTTAGAAGAACACTAGTAAACAATGACTCTCTACAATACTCCTTAGTAACATTTTGCATTGTGGCATAACATAATCAAAACTAAGATTCATTTCTTTCGAATTCAAATGAATCAAGACCCAATATGAATAGAAAGTTTTCTCTATAGCAATTACTTTGATTTAATTTCGTTATAAATGAAAAACAATCAAGACTCACTCTACATTGAAAGTTTTCTTCGTAGCAGTTACTTTGATTTGATTTCGTTATAAATGAAGAACAATCAAGACCCAATTTGAATTGAAAATTTTCTCTATAGCAGTTACTTTGATTTGATTTCGTTACAAATGAAGAACAATCAAGACCCACTCTGAATTGAAAATTTTCTCTATAGTAGTTACTTTGATTTCATTTCGTTATAAATGAAAAGCAATCAAGACCCACTCTGAATTGAAAGTTTTCTCTGTAGCAGTACTTTGATTTGATCTCGTTATAAATTAACAATATATAATAATATTTGGGTTCAGGAGAATTTGTCGGCCATGTTGATGATATCTTGAGAAGAGAGAGTAGATTAGCTATTATTGGAATGCAATTGTACTGTGAAATTCTTGAATTAGAAAGTATGAGATATAATTGAGTGATAAATATGGGAGGGGAGAATTAGGAGATAGTGGTTGATTTTGGAGTGAAAGAGTTAATTAAGCAAATAATCAATCAATCCTAGTCTTAATTAAGGGACGGGACATGAGTATATAATTGTATCTTCAAACAATATATCAATCTATGGTAGAAAATACTAAAAGTGGTAATGTATGTAATTGTTTGAATGTAAAGATAATATTAGTATATATAATAGTGATGTATGTTTAATAAGGAAGTTTATCCAATTATTTCTGTGCTTCTTTGTGGCCCGAGTTTAATACACAGTTGGCACATGTTCCCATGACGTGCTAATGTGTATAACTTTTGCATGCTTGTCGAGAGTCAATCTAGAACATTAGTTAAAAAGTAAAGATGTGGTAAGTCTAAATGGGTTAAACCGACTTAAGTTGATCCCTCCCTTACACCTAGTACAACACAAATTACAAACTATTAGTCCTACAAGTATAAAGACTACGAATCCTACAAGTATACGAACTATGTGTTAGGACCGAAAATAAGCAGATGTAAATGCGGAAGCTAGCAAAACAAACCTCGAAAGACTACGAGTAAGAAGACAACGAGAAATATACCAAAAAACACAAAGATTTAACGTGGTTCGGTCAATCGACCTACGTCCACAAAGGAGATGAGCAATCTACTATAAATATGAGAGTACAAAATACAGAGAGAAACAACCTCAACCAATTCACTCAGAATACATGGGATGTTCATACAAGTGATAACGTATCAAGCTTGTGACCCACAATTTCTCCCCCTAACCAAAACTCTCAAAGCCATTAAGACTACATTGTGAATGCTGATTAAGTTAGAAGGAACATGTCTCTATTTATAGGGTCCTAAACCTTTTCCTATAAGAAAAGGATTAGTCAATTCAAAACCTTTTCCTACAAGGAAAACTATTTATGGTAAGAAATTTAGGGCAAATAAAACCAACACTATGAATTTGAATACGAACAACAATATATCCAAATAAATTATATCTATATATCTATATCTATATATATTGATTGTTATTTTGGTGGATCGACCAATCAAACAACATAAAATTGAGGCTAAATCTAGTCCACGATTCCTGCCCTAGTTGTGTGTAGTGGTCCCATAGATCTTTCTTTCCCCCAATAAATTTGCAGTTTACCTTGTTTTTCGCTGTTCATCAGATTCTCCTCTCCTCTTTGCTTGGTGAAATTTGGAAACCGCAATTATTGCATTAAAATAGTCAATTTTTTCATTCAAATTCGATTTATTGATTGCTCTTTTTTCGCATAATTATCCTCCCTTGTTGTGCACAATTTGTCTGCGAAAAGCTGATCATTTTGAATCATGTAATTAGGGTTTTCAGGAAAAAAATTCAGTTTCTCAGAAGCTTCTTCCATCACGTTTTCATCATAGATAAGTTGAATTTTTTACCTTTGATTTCATTAATGACTCTGGTTCAGATTTTGTTGTATGTATCTTTTGTATTGTAATCTAGTAGCAAAATTGTGTATCTTGTGAGCGAGGTGTGTGTGCAAGCTGGCTCGGACACCATGGTTATTAAAAACAAAGAAAATTGTGTGTCTTGTGGTTAGTGTTGTAGGAATTTTTGTATATGATTAGTTATTAACTAGAAATATGAAGCATCAGAAGAAGAAAAAGAGATCAAAATCTTGTAAACAAGTTGGGGTTGGTAATGGTTCGTTGCCATCTGGGAATAGTAATGATGGAGGGGAGAGTGTTGTGACGGCGTTAACGGAGGCATTTACCTCTGTATCTATGGAGGAAGCAACATGTGCTTATAAAGAGGCAAATGGGGATTTGAATAAAGCAATGGAGATTCTGGGTGATATGGTGGAGCGTAAGGAAGAGGATAAGATCACTACTTGTTCAAGCTCGAGTGGAAACGTTGGTTCAAGCTTGGATTCGAGTAACTCAGAGGTGTTTGTTGGGGGTCATTCCTGGCAGAATTCAGTTCAGCGCAAGGCTAAGATAAAGAAATTGGTGGCTGCTACTGGAACTGTATCGACGATGATAGGGAAGGATTATGTGAGAACAACTCCAAAAAAGAGTTGTTCAAAGCTCAAGGGGTTACATGATGAAACATCAAGCAACGAAGATGTTGAGCAGTTTTTGTGTTCCATGCTTGGGGAAGATTCTGATTTGAGCTTAGCTGTCGTCAGAGATGTGTTATGTGAGTGATCTTTTTCAGTTGAACATTAGCATTTGTAAAAGAAGTAAAAACGAAAAGAAAAAAGAAACTGACAGAACTAGGTTATCAGTAGAAGGTGCAATGCATGTCTAGGTGTGGTGTTGATCATGAAAGATTATATGTGCTATATCGTTTGTGATTTCCATGGTTGTATCATTACTGAATTCAGTATCTTGCTAATTTTGTTGCGTGCTGATATAAACAATTTAGACAAAGGTACTTGTATAGCATATGTCTTCCTGAATTTTTTCAAACTGAAGAAAAAAATAAAAAGCATGTTGAAGCAAATCAATTTGTATCAGAAGACTGCCCTATGCACGAAGTGTTCCCAGGCCATAGCAAGTGAATAGGTTTACACTGGATGTAGACTTCCTCTTGCATTTTGGCAAAGAGGCAATTGCTAAACCTCAAACGTATATCCTACACGTCACTTTAGGTCACTAAAAAAGGTAACTCTGTTGTTGTGCGAACACTCAACCTCAATGTCTAAATTTAAAAGTGATTTCTGTTGCATCATGTGTTACTTTTCAAGCTTAAAATAAGTGCTACTTTTTGTGTGGTCATGTTCAAAACTATATTGAAATGAAATGAAAAACAGATAGAGATACTCTTCACTTGGTTAATGGGCTTGTAACTAGAACTTCTGTTTAATGCAGGTCAATGCGGATATGAAGTTGAGAAGGTAAAAATAGTTTGACTTACCTGTTTGTTTCAAATCAAACTTGTTTGCTTTATGGAGGTTTGAATGCATTTTGTTTTCTCCCCATTCAAATATATCGTTTACCATATAACTCAGATATCATCTTCTACTTTATGATGGTTTCTAGAGAAGATCTGGTAATAACTCTTGTTATCACATTGTGTTTATAATTGGATCCTCTAGGGTAAGATTGCATTGTAGAATCCTTTGAAACTGATGTGTCCAACACTTGTCTGCTTCCATTGTCATGGCACATTGGCTTTCTTGACAGACCATTCTTTTTGTATTTCTTTCGTACATTATAGTGATGTAATTTAGTCTTTAAGTCTTTTCTAGGCTTATATGACTCTTGGGGTCGTTCTCATTTATTGTGACATCATATCAAGTTCATCATTTTAGTTCTATGATCTTAACTTGATGCTTTGACAATCTGACTTTAAACTTTAGAGGAATATCAATATGGACAAATTGGTGACTGTGATTTGTTTAAATTACTGTTCTGATTCCATTTTGTAGTATAATTTTGTCCTCAGTGTCTTATTGTTGTGGCAGGTTTGCTATTTTCACTTTTCTTTTGAAGCGATTCTCCTTTAATAGTGCTTGTGCTTCTCTTCTAGGCTCTGAGTGTGTTGCTTGAATTATCAGCTTCCTCTAATGAGAAACCTAAGCTTAGCGACTGTAGTGCAAAGTGGAAAGAAGAGGCTGTGTTTCTTCATTCAAGTGATGGTGTAGGTTAATTTTCTTATCTTCTACAGTCCATTTATATGTGATTTACCCATTTGTAACATTATTGTTTTTGTCTGCTTTCCTGATTGATTTTCATATACACTAACTGGACTATTTAGCTTTATTCTCTTTAATCTCCCCTTTATCCTTCAATACGACCTATTTTCTTTCTCTCTTGGTTCTGATGTTGTAGTTTGCAAGTGTTGTCTAAATGCTTCATAAGAAGTTGGTATAGTTCATTGCTTTTAATAAGTTATTGTCCTCTCCCATTTGTGACTCATCATATTAAGCTCAAGGTACCTTTTTAGTCTTTGCACAACATGGTGTCAATTGGAAATGGCTACCTTTCAGCCTCAATGTGTTGGTAGTTGGGATTTGGTTGTTTTTTTGTATCCAAAATGTTTTGGCAAACATTCGGGGTTGAATGTTAAGAACTAGAGAAGGTGGTGTTACCTCTCAAAAAAAAAAAGAACTAGCAGAGGAGGTCTATGTGGAATATCGTCATGTTTGTTAAAGGAAAAAATGGGGTCAAACTAATAGAAATCTTGCAGTTGCCTTTTTAGTTGTCTGTAATAGGGGTTGGTTCAGTCATAAAGTGTGGTTTTAAAACCATTGAGGAGCTTAGTGGAATTCTTTTTCAATTTCAGTTTCAAATATGCATACCTCCCTGTAGTTAAATTTTTTGTTCAACTGCAATAAATTTGACAGTCTGTAGAACTCTCTTACTAAATTAGTTCAGATGATATAAATGTCTGGTTTTCAGAGGATGACCTAATGCTTAGTGAAAATTTTCTTGCAGCTTACTGACTGGACATCTGATTCTACTTCTCATTCATCTGAAGGCGAAGTTCTAGATAATGTGTGGTTTTATGGGCCTCCTGGCAGGTAATTTTACAGATATCACATCATATATTCATGTTCCAAGAAAATTAACCTTTAGAACTTTTTTGAGCAGTAGGGCATGTGGATTTTTAATTACTCTCAATTTTCTGATGTTATTGAAATCCTCAATTTTTACCCCAACCCAACCCCCTGGCTATTTGGTTTAGTTTTTTACCAGCCCACCCAGCCCAGGTGTCTGGTTTAATCTTGGTGTGGAACTTCTAAGACATCTGGAACATGGATGTCCAACATCTGGTAAACCATGAGTCGGGCAAGGTGAAATGGAGCATGGGCTTAAAATTTACCCCAAAAGTTAATTTGTGAAGGAGGATTGTCTAAGACTATATAAGGAGACCGCAACCAATTTCTTTCACCAATAGGGGACACTTAACACCCCTTCATGCCAAGAGCTGGACACTAAAAGCATGGACCTACCCCTGACTCAATGCCAAAACTAGCTCATGAGATGAAGATTGCCTAAGATCATATATGAAGACTAATTATCCAAGCCCCAACTGACATGGACTTCTAACACCTTTAATTGGAAGTGAATTCTAGAAGCCTTGTTACTGGATCAAATTATTATTTGCTTTGTTTCAGGAATTCGTTAAAAGTTCCTGCTGGAAACTCTGAACATTCTTCATCATCTACAGTAGGAAATTCTGGATCACTACTTCCTCAAGATATCCTGGAATCTTTGTTCAGTATGCCAACCCCCAAGAGTGTTGAACATGAACCAACTACTATGAACTGGAAGAATGTAGTGAAGAAAATGACATCTCTGGGACAAAGATTTGGATCTTGTCCTAATGATATTCCACCACTGCAGCATACTCATGGTACTGTAACAATTCTATCTATTCATATTTTGAATTTTTCAGATGTAAACATTGTAAATGGATTTGCATTTTTTTAACACTTTCAAGAGACTTCAGATCTATTATCATCATGATTCTTCAAATATAAACATTTCTTCATGCTACATTTATCAGTTGAGATCTGATTGCCCGCTAGAGAAGCCTCTTTTTATATATAAACCTGCCAATTTTCCTTGCAAAGTAGCTTTTTTTTATTGTTAAATTTAATTTATCCTGACAGAATAGGTTTTTTTGAGTTAATGAAATTGTTGACTGGCCATTCAGGGCTGGCATAGTTTCCCTGTTGCCACCAAAAGACGAATCTTCCCAGGCATTTTTTATATGTTTGCAGAAATTGGGTTCCTCTCTTTACTACTTTGAATATCTCTCTTCTGCAGCTGAGGGAGCTGAGTATCAGCTGTTCAGGGAAACTGCAAAGCAACATTGGGAGTCAATGAGATCCCATTATCAGAAGGTATGCATATTTATAAGTTCTTCATGTTATGTTCTTGATCTGGATAAATCTTCTGATATGTAATAAGTTTGGATACATCTGTTGATATGTTTTAAGTTTTCATTTAAGGGCTTGAAAAGTTACATTGTGCTGCAGGCTGCAACAGCTTTTTCAAATGGCCAAAAGGGACATGCTGCTTATCTTGCGGATCAGGTAATGAAAACGTAGGAGCATGTATGCCTCATAAAGTGATTATGATTCATTTTCTCTATTTTCGATGTTTACTATTGCTTGTTGGAGCAAATTTGAGGCATTTTTTAAAAAAATAATGTCTGAGGCATATTAAATACCACATATTTGGTGCGTTTGTTGTATATAACATGCCAATGCTAAACTGTCATGTTTGTGCTGATTGAAAAGGTCTTGACAAGGATTACAGTTAGTTATCAAGCTTTTCTTTCTTTCTCCTTTTTTTGACAAGTAAAACTTTATTCATATGGCATTGAGTAGATGTGTTATTTACAGCATGAACCACCAGCACCTCCCTTTTGTAAAAGTAAGGTAGCTGATGAAAGTCATAAATTTATCTACATCATCTACTAGATCCATTTTGTGCAAAAAACTTAAGCTAGCATTCAGCCCCGAATTCCCAAATATTTTTTACAAATCATTTTTGGGTGAAATTTCACCATGCGTTTTTTGCCATAGATTCTGGGAGAATATCTGACTTATATAGTGTGTTTCGAAACACGTCTTGAACTGTACCTACTGAATAATTTATTTATATAATAGGCTAATATATATATTCTCTCTCTTTCTCATGTGGACACTGCTTCAGGGTAGGCTACACAACAGAAAGGCTCAAGAAGCTGATGCAAAGGCTAGCCAGGATATATTTGCAGCTAGGTGATTACAGATCGATATCTATTTTGTTTTTCTAATATCATCTCATTGCTCTATTAGTATTAGATGTCCCTGTTAAACTGAGCTTCCATTGCAGAAACAAGAACATAGAAAATATGATAACTATTGACTTGCATGGCCAACATGTCAAACCAGCAATGAGGCTTTTGAAACTGCACCTTCTGTTTGGAGCATTTGTACGCTGTAAGCATCTTGCCGTGTGATATTTCGTGCCAGAGTGGACCACATATTGGAGATCGACCATATATTGGTGATTTAATAAATTCATAATATGTTTTTTCTTTTCTTGGGCTCAGCTGTTAGGTTGTTCAGAGTTATCACGGGATGTGGGGCACATGGCGTTGGGAAGTCAAAGCTGAAAAACTCGGTAAGGAACCCTAATCTCACTTTACTCTTTTAAAGTTTTTGTTGTTAGATCCAGTGAACGTGGTCTAGTTCCCTTTATTAGTATTATTATTATTTGTTAGTACTCTCCTATGTTATTCTTCAATTTTACTGTTACTTGTTGTTTTCTTTGATTTGGCAATCGTATTGTTTGTTGCTGCTACTGTTCCTTTTTCCATTGTTCTTTATATGGTTTATTCAGCGTTGTATTCCTTTTCTTATTGATTTTGATATGTTTTACTTGAGCCGAGGGTCTATAGGAACAACCTCTCTACCTTTACAAGGTAGTGGTAAAGTTGCGGGCACCACACTCCCAAAGCCCACTTATGGGACTACAGGGTATGTTATTGTAGATTCATTGAGCATTAAAGCTTAAAAAAGGTTTCATTTGACATTCTAACACATAATACAATAGAACAACATACCCATTATAATCCTACAAGTGGGGTCTGGATAAAATAGTACGTTTTCTGTTCTTCATTTTAAAAAACTGTAAATGTGAGAATCTGCCCTTCGTATGCTTATCATGGTACAGTTATTGTGAAGCTCTGTTGCTATTTGCAGGTAGTTGAACTTTTGAAGAAAGAACATATTGAATGGACTGAGGAGAATAGAGGAACATTGCTTATCAAGCTCGATGGACGAACGAATTTTAGATTTGTAGATACTGATGATGATGATGAAGATGATAACTGATTATCCCGTAGCCATGGTTGCTAGCAATTGGGCGCCGCAGATTTTAGCATTAACAGTGGCGGTAAATGTAATTAACATCACTATATAATCTTGGTGCTAGGTGGTATAACCTAGATTATAATATTTTACGACATTTACATTCTTCTTTTGTTAGTGTGAGAATTGTAAATTGTGTATCGTAGCTCTAAGCATTATGCAGCGTTATAGCTAAGCTCATGTATCAGTGTAGAATGCACATTATTTTAGTAACTGTAATACTCATTTATTCTGGAAATCTTATGCTTTTTCATCATGAAAACTTCCAGTTGAATATCTTGAGCTTGTGTAATTTGGGTGTTTGATAATGAAGTTTTCGTCCAGTAAGTCTTCGAATCTTCTGAGTGTGAGGCCCCCTTCCCCCTCTCTCGCTTTACACAATAGAATTGTATAAATCGTGTTTCCATTTGTATAAAGCGAGAGAAAATTGTATATACACATGCAAATACATATATTTTCGTCCTGCCTAATTTTCTTTTGTCAACTCTCTTTCTCGTTTTATACATACACAAATTATATAATTGATTTGTATACTACTGCTTTCTTTTGTATATGTATAGCGAATTATACAATTGATTTCTTTGTATATGTATAGCGAATTAATTATACATAATTATATTTGTTATGGAGCGCAATTATGCAAACTTTGATATAACATACAAATATGAACTTTTTATTTGCTATATGTGAAAGTTGTTCTATTATTTAATCAATTAGATGGGAAACCTAGATTCACGTACTTATTTAAAATTTTAATTTAATCTAGGGATAAAATGGTAAATTCAATTTTTCATCTCTGAAGCTTCTCACTTGTAATAATATATATAATTTATAATATATATGATATGATATGATACATACTTTGAAGTCTTACAAAAGTTGGAGGAAAAAGAGTGAGTAATTACCATATCGAAACAGAAAGCAAACACACAAACTTGTTTTTGTATAAATAGGTAATAAATAGTTATTCACAACTTACTAAAGAATACCGCGTGTGCATTACAAATAGTGGCATACACTTGTTAAAAAATATGTATGAAAAGTACTACACATTGTAATTTTTGATGAAAAAATATATCTTAAAATGTTAGTTAAATTTTTATAGTTTAACTCTAAAAATAAAAATTGTAACAAATAATAGTGGACAAAGGAAGTAATAATCAACTTGCTTCTCATATCTTGTCCACCATACTCCCATATCTTCTTTTCTAATTATATCTCATGCCCGTACATTCATCTCAATCTTCTTTTCTAATTATATTTCATGCTCGTACATCCATCTCAATATTCTCATTTCTGCTAGGGCTGGGCATAAACACCAGAAAACCGAAACACCATACCGAACCGAATTTTTTCGGTTTTTCGGTTTCGGTTCGGTATTCGATATATATTTTTATATTTTTTGGTATTTTGATTCGGTTTTCGGTATGTGATTTTGTGTAATTCGGTATTTCGGTTTACCGAAATATATTATATTATAATATATATTTATATTATATTAATTATTAATATTAAATAATAAATATTATAATTTAAAATAAAAAATTAAAAAGTAAAAGACTTTTTGATATAACTATTTTTAGCCCATTAAGTTGAAAATCAAACAAAAAAATTTGTAAATTTTTGAAAGCCCAACTAAGCAGGCCCATTAAAAAAACTGAAATAACAAAATCGAACCGAAATAATAAAAACCGAACCGAACCGAAATATTTTGGTTCGGTATTCGGTACACAATTTACAAAAACCGAAAACCGAAAAAAAAAACCGAAACCGAACCGAAATACCGAATGCCCACCCCTAATTTCTGCAACTTTCATTTTTTAAATATAAGAGTTTATGAGTGGCCAACATTTTGCTCAACTTACAACATAACCGATCTAGCTAAGCCTCTATAGAACTTGTCTTTAAATTTTGGTGGCACCTATTTGTCGCACAAGACTCTGGATGTGAGTCTCCATTTTATAAGTCTTTTCTCCAATACGATGAATGACAACTTCGTCAATCTCTCCATTATCTTGGATAACATATCAAGATACTTAAAACTTCCTTTCTTTTGAATGACCAAATTAAGTATCAAACATAACTTCCACATCAAATTCATATGTTATTTTACTAAACTTGCACTTTAAGTATTCTATCTTTAAATATTAGATTCACCTCCTTTGTCTGAATAACTAATTTTTCATATCAATCATTCTCTAAAAGCAAATCTAACAAAGGAGGATAGCAAGCAATTACAAAGTTAAATGAACTCTTTAAAAATAAATTGAAAATTTTCGATATTGATTTGGTGCTACATATTTAACCCTATTGAAGAAGTTTGAAAGTGTGAAGGGAAAACTTTTGTCGTTTGTAGCAATGGGAGCCTCAAACGGGAGAAATGCTCAGATATTGGAATAGAACTACAAGTATTGGAGAATGTGTATGTAGTAACTTCCACGTCAAGATCTATGAGAAACCGATTCAATAATTTCAGTCGATACCTTTGAAAATGCCGAATCACGAAGAAAATTAAATATCAAGTGCGAAAAAGCTCTCGTTGCTTTGAGGATATCTATTAGCTAGAAGTTTATTGATCATGTTCGCGATGTAATTAGCTCTCCAAAAGATGTTTGGGACACGCTCGAAAGACTGTTTACCATGAAAAATACAACGAGACTATAACTATTAGAGAATGAATTGGCAATGTTACAAAAGAGAGGTATGTTCTCATATTACTTTTTGCGAGTCTAAAGTATATGTGCTGGAATTTTGGAGATTGATCCAAAAGAGAAGATTAGCCAGTCACGCCTACGACGCTATCTTATTTGTGGATTCAAAAAGATGTATGGTCCTTTTGAACAAGAATCTGTCTTTAGATATGAACTCATATTTGCCTATACATTTTATACAAACATTCATTCATACACAATAACCTATTGATTAACTCATATTTGCCTATACATTTTAATACAAACAAACTTTGAACATACATGCATATATCCAAAGAATGCAACATTTTTATCTACATGCATAAACATTGACGATCAAACATACCATTTTGCACTTCCAAATAATAAAACAAAGTGAAAAGGCTAGAGCACCACTAAGGGGTCTGGTGAATAAAAACTTTTCATCTTTGATTAAAAGTCTCGAATTCAATTTTTGGATATGAAGAGTCTTATTAGGTAGCACTTTTTCTTTTACACAACCAATATCCCGATTAATCGAGACCCCAACGCGAGTGTTCAATGTTAAACATCTAGGGTTAAGAGAGCGACATTATGTTGTATGATTGGTTTAAGACAAACAATCCCATTTAAATATTACTAATAATAAGAATCGCCGTATTTTGAAACAAAATCATCAAGCAAAATATTGGAAAATTGGAAAACTAATTGAATTCCAATAAAAGAGTGGACAATTCAAAGAAAAGAAAATTTTAATAAATGAAATAAGGAAATATAACATATTGAAAGAGATGTGTTATTCTTGTTTATTTATATATTTTTGGTTTATTTCGTTCTTTTACTTTAAAACAACTCAAGTTAGAAAAAAAAAATTATACCATAAAATATTTTTTTTATGTTATGCTAAATTAACTTTCTTTCCGTACATTATTATTATATTCTTATTTCATAGAAACATTTTCTTTACTTTTTCCCCTTTTATTTTCTTGAGTTTAACTTTTCCTAAATAGAGTCCGAAACTCAAACGGTAGAAAATATTAACAAAAATTCCAAAAGGGTATATAAAATTTTATATAAACCAAAACGGTAAAATCGCTCCGCCGGCAGCGATTTACTTCAACTGAAAAAGTAAAATCGCTGCCCCAGCAGCGATTTTGCCAAAAAGTTTTTTTCTTCTTACAAATCGCTGCCAGGGCAGCGATTTATAAAAAAAA
>NC_028642.1:1248970-1283132 GCF_001406875.1 Solanum pennellii
TTTTTTTTATAAATCGCTGCCCTGGCAGCGATTTGTAAGAAGAAAAAAACTTTTTGGCAAAATCGCTGCTGGGGCAGCGATTTTACTTTTTCAGTTGAAGTAAATCGCTGCCGGCGGAGCGATTTTACCGTTTTGGTTTATATAAAATTTTATATACCCTTTTGGAATTTTTGTTAATATTTTCTACCGTTTGAGTTTCGGACTCTTCCTAAATATATATTCCTAATCTACAATATGGTAATTTTCGTTTTAGTAGGAGTAATATTTTTTGTTGGCACGAGTTCTTTAACTTTATGTTAGTTTTTTATTAAGAATGTAAAATATATAATCATTACACACACAAAAAAAAAAGATTTTAAAGGCTTTCTTTTCCTAATTTCATTACGCACATACATAGGATTTAAGTAGAATTTTCACAATTTCCTTATTTCACATTGTTTATGCAAAACAAGTTTTCCCATTGAATTTTTTATTTTTATTTTTTTGGTTTTTGACTTCCTACTTCAACTAGGATTGTGAAAATCTAATGCTCTATAAATTAAGCCCTACAAACCACTTGGACATTATAATAACTTTTCAGTAATACTCTCAACAAAAAGAGAGAAACATCTCTTATTCGAATATAGTTTTATCACGATGTCTTCTTCAACAAAGTTCTTAACTCTAAAGACTTGCGATGGTGAGGAATTTGTACTCGAGGAGGCGATAGCTATGAGATCACAAACTATCAAGAATATGGTTGAGGACGATTGTGTTTCAAACGGCATTCCCCTACCTAATGTCGATAGCAAAACAATGACCAAAGTGATTGAATACTGGAAGAAACATTCAGAGGAAGACGTCACCAAAGACACGTTGAGGGAGTTTGACAAAGCTTTTGTAAAGGTGCACCACTCGATTTTGTATGATGTTATCTTAGCTGCTAATTTTCTTAACGATAAGGAGATATTGGATATGATGTGTCAAGAAGTTGCCGATAGGATTAAAGGGAAAAAACCAGAAGAAATACGTAAAGAATTTGATATCAAGAATGATTTTACTCCAGAAGAAGAAGAGGAGATCCGTAAAGAGAATGTTTGGGCTTTTGAATGATTTTACAAAATTACTATGTTTTTTTTTTTTTAATTTTAGAATTAAAACAGGTCTAGTTAGCTATATCTTTATCTTATTTTATTTAGTTCTATATTTTGTTGTTCATTTTTATAGAATTGTTTTTTTTATTTTGATTGATTTATAAATTATGTTGAAAAGAAATTAAAGATATTTAAGCAAACAACTTAGCGACTGAAAATAGAATTTATAAGCAAACACATTATTGATTATACTAGAAAAATCAATAAATAATTGAATAAAGATAAATTAAAAGCATTATTTTAGGAACCCCAAATTTCTCCAATAGTTGATCCTTAATTCCCTCTCTCTTTACTCGTACAAATTAATGTAAAATATTACTAAAAATAAGAATTATCATATTTTGAAAGAAAATCGTCAAGGAAAATTGGAAAACTAAATAAAAGGGTGGACAAATTAACATTGTTTTTGCTAAATATATCTCCAAGTGTCTTAATTCTTGAAATTAACTTTGCAATAGAATATATATATTCCTGGTCTACAATATGGTAATTTTTGTTTTTAGTAGAAATAATATTTTTAATTGGCACGATTAAAATACAAAAAAATAACAATGTTCTTAGTTTTATTAAGAATGTATCAATAATTATTATACCAAAACGATAATTAATTAACAGTAATAGTTTAATTACGATTAAATATATATTTATAGCAGTAATTAACACTTTTGTAAATGTTCCTAAAATCTGTAATAACATTGAATCTAATATAATTAACTAATTTCAATAAATATTTTTGCACTTTTTGTTAATAAATATATTTAATGTCGCAAAAAGATGGTTTTATTATAGTAAATATTGGCATTCAGTTGAGGACCTTTTGTTTCTTTTAAATTGCAATTTGGGATTATTGATAAAATTTTGAATATAGATACGACTAAATTTATTAGTTTTTATTGAAATTCTATACTATTTATCTTAAGAAATTATTGAATACATATAAATTTAAAATTTAACAATATAAAATGATTAGAATTTTGAATCAATAAACTTTAAATTTTAATTATGCTTTAAAGTCGAAAATATCATTTATGCTACCACTAATATGGTTAATGTCTTTATTGTATGCCTCATCATTAAGCTTAAAATTTGAGTGGTTCTGAAATAATAAATTGATCGGCGGATTCATTCGATGAAATAGATTGGGCTAAAATAAACTAAAAAGCACCTTATTAATCAAATTCGTCCATTTTCTTTTATCAAATTCTAATTTGTTTGTTTGTGCTTTTAAAAGTTTTTAAAGTGCCTAAGAAAAGAACTACTTATGACTATATATTATATATCAAATAATAATAATAATAATATCTTTTTAAAAAAATATTTTAACAATTCAATTTAACTCAATTAATATGAGTTGAATCTATAAAAAATCACTCAAGCTTAAATGAGTCAACGTAAATTATATTTTTGTGGAAGAATTTTGTCACCCCATGTTGTCTTTCATTGGCAATTATATTCCTCAAGTGTATATTTGTACTATAAACCTTCCCATCGGAGGTGTTTTCAAGGACATGGAATAACAAATAAGAAACTCAAATATTTTTCAAAAAATATTTTTTTTTGGGAAACATTTTTCCTCCTACCAAACACACCCTAAGAGGAAAACTGAAAGACAATTTATTTATTTGATAAAAAGATAAGTGTCAAAAACACTCTTAAATTTATTTTTTTTTAGTTTCATACCTAAACTATTGAGAGTGTGAATTTCATACCTAAACTATCACTTTTTAGTTTGGGAGCGTGTAATACACTCTCTTTTACTTGAAAAATCCTTGACACATGACATTTCATATGGATAAAATATTCCACCTTGACAAAAATTAAATAATAAACTATCAATATTAATTAAAAATTAAAGATTAAATTATTACTATCTATACAAAATTAAAAAAAAATCTAAATTATTTTTCTTACCCCGCTCCACCCCCACCTCCACCNCCTCTGCTCCTAATTTTTTTCTCTTTTTTTTACATTTTTCTCATTTTGTGTTAGATATATATGTACATATATTTATAGAAAACAAATTTCTCTAGTGTACCAAATATAAAATAAATAAGTAAAAAATTAAAAAATATCTTGTGACGGCAAGTTTCGATATGTATATATCTAACACAAAATGAGGAAAAAATAGAAGCGAAGGGTTAGATGGGGAGGGTAGAACAATTTAAAAAATAAATAAAAAAAAATTAAATTAGTATTTGAAAGGACAGGGAAGGGGGGAGACGAAGTGAAAAAAATTAAATTCTTTTATAAAAGAAATTTAAACGAAATAAACTTTATAAAATGGTCGCCCGGGGGGGGGGGGAGGAGGGGATGGGGGGGGGAAGAANAAATTTTTTATTTTAACTAATAGTAATAATTTATTTAATTTTTGTCAAGATTGAATGTTTTTTCATGTGGAGTGTGATGTCCTAATTTTTTAAAATAAAAAAGAGTGTATTACACTGATCATGATGAGAGTAGTATAAAAGAGAGAGATATTTTCTCAAACTAAAAAATGATAATTTATCTATGAAACTCACATTTTTAATAATTTAAATATGAAAATCGAAAGAAAAATATAATTATTTTAAACCTTATCTATTAATAAAAATAAAGTGTATATAGAACTTGCTCTATTGCAGGTCTTCAAAAGACTAATTAGACAGGCTTAATCATTTAACTAATTAATAGGGTAGAAATAGTAAGAAAGTATAATATAATTGCATAAAGTTTAAAAAAGGGAAATAATATAGGACCACAAAAGCCAATTGAGACATGTCTGCTTCCAAAAGATGGTAATAACAACTATACTTTTGTCACCTAGTGATAATAAATATGTAACGTCTTATTTTACGTGAGGTAATTTGATTCGATGTAAAAAAATTAAAAAATAAAGATGTTTAAAGCTTGTGATCTTAAATAAATAATAGAAATTTTTGTGACAATAAATCATTTAATTAAGGATAAAATTGACATTTTAAAATTAAATTGTTGTTGTTACTTAATATAGAAAGGTGTCATTTTTTTAGACTTATTAGAAATGAAAGTAAGTCATATAAATTAAGAGAGCGAGAATAATTTTCACAATCACTATTTTCGATTCGTTTACAAAAATAACAAACATAGCAAACAAAAAAAGGTTACAACTTGAAAGGTCGGTTTACAAAATAGGGCTAGTGTTCAGTCATGGTTAGTTTCATCTTTTTGCAGGGTGATGACACAAATTTGTAGATCACATATGATTATATTTTTGGCAAAAGTATTCATTACACCTCTGAACTAGAAGTTTTTATATTAGGTGTACACCTAAACTATATTTTATTTTAAGGGAAAAGGGTCTGATATACCCCTCAACTTTATCATTTAGAGCTGATATACCCCTTGTTATGAAAGTGCCTCATATATACCCCTACTTGTAAACAAATGGCTCAAATATACCCTTTTCCTCTAACGGAAATGAAAAAAATAATAATTTTAATCTAAATTTTTATTATTTTTTTCTAAAAAAATATAATCCCATATGAGTAAATTTAATCCTCGTCAAACATATTTTTTTGACTTTTTTTTGTTTCAATGACTAATTTATAATTATTATTTTGATAATCAAATTTATTTATTTTCACTAATATTCTTGTAAAACTTATTGTAGATGACCAAATTTTTTCTTCGAATATGAAATTAAATTACAAAACACACAAAAAAAATAGTTTAATGTTTTATTCTTTAAACTAAGGAATGAAAGAAAAAACAAAATAAGAATAAGAAATTCAAATAATTATAATAAAAGAAGTCAAAAAATAATTTATGTATGAAAAAATTAAATTATACCTTGAACTCTGATAGAAGAATCATATATACCCCTAAATATTTTTTTAAAAAAAAATTTGAAGTAATAAATATAAATTTAAAACTAATTTTTAAAATCCGTTAAATAAAGGGTATGTGTGAGCCATTTCGTAACGGCAGGGGTATATGTGAGCCGTTTGTATAACGGTAAGGGCATATATGAGCCACTTTTATAACGAGGGTATATCAGCTCCAAATGACAAAGTTGAGGGGTATATCAGACCCTTTTCCCTTATTTTAATTACCCCTTCAAACTTGGTTATTCTACCACTCGTACACCTTTTTTGTCCACTGCTCCTAGTGTAACTACATGCGCGTGCCAGCTGACAAAAGTGATGATGATGTGGATTTCCACCTGGATAGATAATAGCCATCTGGATTAATTGCAATTCCCCCATTATTTCCATCACACAAGATAATGTTGTCGTTGTTGTTCTTGTGGATTGTCATCTGAGGACGAAAACTGACAACGAATGATATGTGGATGAAGTTGTGGAATCTCATCTTCCTTTATACTATCAGAAGATGATACTCATTCAATGCTATCAAACTTACGGTCAAGTGAATTTCGCTTTTTCTATTATAAATTATTGTGTGCCTATTTGAAATTTTTCACAATCAAAATTAAAAGTGTTTGTTGTTACCAACATCGACATACCTTTTAGTTCTAGTTGACTTTAACCACACTTATATTACCTATAGACCATAATTATCTATTTATGGCCTTACACTTCTATTTCATTTATCTGAAGATCATAAGAGTTCTGTTAATTTCATATTATCCTTATTATTAAATTTATAGCATACGTTGTCTATTTAATATTAAGTAATTTTATAAGACATTGTATATTTATTAAGGAAAAAACTATCACTAGATGTGACCATTGATTAACTATTTGATGTTCCTATGTGTGCCATTTCTTGGAAACGATCAAATGAAGATTATGAATTAATCAAGTTTGGGTACGTTTGGAAGTGTTACAATATGGGAGCAGGTTGGAACCTTTCAACTACACCTAGGTGGTTGTTTGGTCCTCCAACTCTCAGTTTTATATTGGTTGATCAATAGGTATTTGGTGGTCTTCACGGCAAGGATCTCCTTATCAGTCCTAAGGATTTACCATCCTTACGGAAAATGGATATAGATGATAAGAATTTAGGTGCATCTGAGCACATATTTTAGGTTATAAATTAAAACATTATTTTTAACTTTCACCTTTTAATTAGGTATAGTACATATATTAGACGTTAAATTTGATTTTAAATTTTAACTTTGACCTCCAACTTTCATATTGCACAAATATACATTTTAACTATCCAACCTTTTAATAAATAAACACGCAAGTTCTACCTAACAAAACGCGTGATGTGCATGTCTTTTCGAGTAATTTTCGAGGCCCACAATAGTAAAAGAAAATGCTGAAATGACAACTCTACTCTTAATAAATCTCTTTTATATATATTTTTATATTTTCAAATCAAAATCTCATATTTTAATTTTTTTTAATTCTAAAAAGTACGTGCAAAATATTTAATTAGTTGGCAGTCATGGCTCACTAATACACACGGAGCTTTTGCGTTTCACTCTCTTTGGCTCCAAAAATCGCGTATTTATTTATTTAAATGTAGGATAGTTAAAGTGTCTATTTGTGCAATATAAAGTTGAAGATCAAAGTTAAAATTTAAAACTAAATTTAGGATTTAATATATGTATTATGTCTTTTAATTATTATTAAAATATTTGTAAAATAAAAATAATTCAAAATAAAATTATAAATACGAGCTATTAAAATTCTTGAAGTTTATCACCTAAAATATGTAATATTTGATAATTAACTTATTTTAAACGAAAAACCCTCAAAAATTCTGTCAAACTTAAAAAAGATAAAATATTGAATAATATTTTTACATATTGACTAAGTGAAAGTGAACTGAGAGAATATACAATTTTCTGTGTTTACAGGTGTGAAATTCAATAAATAATTGTCTGAGTTGTGTAGTCAACATCCATCTTTGCATGCCAACTGTCAATTAATGATTATTAATTAATGAATTATCAAAAAAACTATTAATTATTAAATGTTGCATTACTCAACGTGTTCATTACGTCCAGTTCCCCATGTCACTATCACTCATTAAGGGTTTGTTTTCTATTAAGATTAATAGTGCAAGATTATGTAACCCGTAGTGTA
This sequence comes from Solanum pennellii, assembly GCF_001406875.1. NCBI lineage: Eukaryota > Viridiplantae > Streptophyta > Magnoliopsida > Solanales > Solanaceae > Solanum > Solanum pennellii. Next base: position 1,256,121 of record NC_028642.1, read on the forward strand.
GAAATTAATAATGTAAGGATTAATGATGCATAAATTAGAAATATAGAGATTAGTAATGTAAGAATTAGTATAGCAGATATTAGTTATGCATAAATTAGTAGCGTAGAAATTAGAAATATAAAGTTTATTTTTATCAAAATATTTTATTTATTATTTACCGCCTCATTTTGTATTTGGATTAAAAGCTAAAAAATAAACTTTCTAATTATACCCTTGAATTAGTAGTATGTAAGTGTTTAATAGGTACCAGTCCTAATTGAAGTATTTAAATAAATTATACAGACAACTTTAAGAGGCCGCTAGCCTTTATAATTTTACACTTACCTCCCTTATTTTGATTTTTCTATAACAATTCTTTTAATCCATTAATATTAATGTAATAACCTTATCTTGACTAATTTGCTCTTATCTTTTATTAAACTATTCTAATTAGTTAATTTTATGAATCCGTTAGTTAACTATCTATAATTATTTTATATTTTCCTTAATAATTTTTTTTTAAAAAAAAAGTATCTAATGCTGTATAAAAGAAAACCGTTGCTATAAGAGTTGAAGTTTATCAACTACACCCCAATTGGTTAATTAAAAATCTTAGGTTTTCTTCCCATTTTTTATGTGATTATATGCAATGGTAGAGAATACAGTAGAAAAATATTTATCAAATCTTTAAATTTTATTAAGGAAAAAAATGCACAAATATCGCTTTAATCTATGTTTGAAATCTCAAAGACATATTTATACTATACTAAGGTCCTATTACCCCTGAACTTATTTTATAAGTAATTTTCTATCCCTTTTCGCCTTACGCGGCACTAGCTTGAAAAAAAAATCAACCAACATTGGGCCCACAAGATAATGCCACATAGGTCGAAAAGGGCTAGAAAATTATTAATAAAATAAATTTAAGAAATAATAGGACCTTAATATAGTATAAATGTGTCTTTAAAATTTCGGATATAGATTGAAAGGGTATCTCTTTTATTAATCAATTTATATTTTATATTAATTTTAACTTTTAGAATTTGAAAAACTTTTAATTGCATTAACCTTAAAGGTCAACAAGTGAGGCTCACAGATTTACAATGAGCATTTTCCAAATATTATTAACAACATTTCAAATTTAAATTATATTAGTAATAAGTTATTTTGTATTATTTGAGCACAATCATATACGTGTTACATCACTGAAGGATATGATGTCATAGATACGATTATTTTTTCTTTAACTATAGAAAGTGCTTCCTTCTCAAATGACCATCTATACGATATAAATTTAAATTAATCAATTATTAATTAAATTTTAATATAAATATCAAACGTTAACTAAAAGTTAAATAATAAATAAATATATGCATGTGAAAAGTGAAACCAAAATGGCATATATATAATAGTCCCACATGACCATGACCAAATAGAGGTTGTAGTGCACGTGTTTCATGTTCCTATTTTAAAATGTGAACAAACATTATTAAAGCACACTTTATTCTGGGTATTTCTTGAACTAGTAAATACAAAAGGCTTATGTACTATAAAAAAATTAATTTATAATATCTTTTATAAGTTTATAGTAAATGAATTATTATTAAAGTATAATATATTTTTTATAAAAAATATTTAAAGATATATATTAAAAGATATTTTTTTATCATTGTTATCACTTTCAATCATTTTTATTTGCATTGACGGTGGATGCATTGGTACATCATATTTAAGAGGAGGTTCCATGATGTATTTTTTTTATGATATTTATGGATTAATAACATGTGAAAGAGAGTTAATATTAAGTTCAAGTTATAATGAGGACAAACTCAAAATAAAGGTTTCAATTTGAGATGGACCAAGACAAAATATGTAAACGCAAGTTGTATGACCTAAGTCATGAAGCAAACATGATGTGAGACTTGATTGCAAATCATTCCAAGAGATAAAGTTTCAAGTATCCGGGATAATTCAAGAAAACAAAAAGAAATTGATTATGATGTTACACATCATATTAAAGCGTCATAATGGACAAAATAGAGGTTTATAAGTTCATTTCTGGTGTTTTGTGTGATAGAAATGTGTCATTAAAGTTGAAAGTTAAGTCTACATAGTAGTAGTTAGACCAGCTTTATTGTATAGACTGAATTGTTGGTTAGTCAAGAACGTTCACGTCAAAAAGAAGAAAGAAGAACAAAAATGAGGATGTTGTGATCGACGTATGGGCATCCCAAGAGAGACAAGATTGATATGATTTAGAGATGTGCAGAGAAGCTACATGAGTGCCTCCAGTAAAAAGATGTGAGGGGTTGATTTTAGTGCGTTCGAAGAAAGGCAGAAATAGGCTAAAAATAATGAGGAGAGTTAATTCGACAGAACATGATACAATTACAGTTTACTGACGACATGACCCTTAACAAAAGAATGTAAAAGTAAAGTAATAAAATCGAGGGTTAATAGGTTATCGATCATATTCCTTTTTTTTTTTCTTCATCTTTTTTAAATTAGGAATCTAACGAAAACAATCTCTTTATCATCACAATCATCTTTCCTTTTTAAGTCAAGGATCTAATGAGCTATCACAAGACAAGATTAAATATGTATAAGACTATCTTTTCAAACCTTATCCGTGATAACATATTGGACTTTTTGTTTTTGTTAAACAATAACTTTTTAGTGTACAAAAAATAATAAAATAAAAGCTCAACAATAAGGGTTGTGGTAGAGTAACAAATATTTCTTCATCACTATCAGGCTTTTGGATTCAATTTCTTCAAGTATGAATTAATTTTAGTTAGAGAGCGTTTCACCTCTGTTGTGGGACTTTTCAACGCAAATTCGACTTTAATCAGACTCCAATATAAATACGAAACACTAAATGAAAAGTAATAGATTTTATAATAATAATAACTTTAAGACAAAATAAAATTATTTAATAATAAATAAAGACACATAAAAAGAAAATATAACACAACAACACAATCACACTAAGGGCCCGTTTGTCCATGCGATATGGTATCTTGATATGATATCATGATATGGAATCATAAGATGAAATTGATGTTTTGTTTGGACATGCGATATGAAATTTTTGTGTTGTATATTTTTTCATAAACATAAAAATCCCATAAGTTGTAAAATTATTAAAATAACCCAATTGTTTATTCAATCTTATCAAATAAAAAATTATAAAATCGCATAATAAATTATTACAGGTATTTAAACTCCACTTAAGTAATTGTTTCATCTATCTTTAATTTAATAAAAAAAATTGAACATAAATTGTAGTGTACTAGTTTTTTAATATAATACTCTCACATAGTACAAATAATTTTCTTAAGTTGAACTTGCATTTCTCAATCACGGGATTGAGAAGACGAACCAACATTATTACTTTGAGCCATTTGTTGGTCAATATCATCCGCAATTATATTTTTATGTTTATAGATCATAAATATTTCATCACTTTAACAATCGGTTGGTGTGAGTTTAATTGACTATATGTTGGTGAGAATAATAAATTTTATGTCAGTGAGAATAATAAATTTTAAAAAATAATAATGTGATTATAACTTTTATTTACATATGAAATAAATTGTTAGTAGATATAAATGTCGAGTTGTTTAAACAAAATATAAATTTGTGAATTAATTTTTGTATTAAAATATCTCAAATCATGATATGAAATCACCATGTAATTGCATATCATGTTTTTTGGAGAATATGAAATCACATCTCATGATTTGAAATCACATCTCATGAGATGGAATCAACATGAAATCGCATGTCTAAACGTTGATTCTATCTCACGATACCATATCATGATACGATATCGCATAGTCAAACGCCTACCAAATAACATTGAAATATATTTAAATTAACAATACAATACGATACCACAGTTGTCATCCATCCAAACAAGGTGTTTTATTGTATATGTGAATGGGGTATATACTTTAATGCCAAAAATCCAACAGAGTATACATACATCTGTCTTCTTCCAAACCTAAAACCCCAAAAAGAAAATCCAATTGCCAGCAAAAGCTCCACTTAGTCACCTGTTCATTGACCTATCCATTCATATTATATTATATATATATATGTACTCACTTATATCATCACCATTTTCACACCTATATCATCACCATTTTCTTTCATATACCCTATAAAAAACTAAAAAGTTAAAGACTTGTGGATCCAAGAATTTACACTTATTAGCTGAAAAAGATTACAACTTTGGAGTATCCCAAGAACCCCATTAGTGTCCTCTTTCTATTTTTTGCGTTGTGACTGAAAAATTAGAACTTTGGGGGTATTTCAAGAACCCCATTAATCTCAGATTTTTGTGTTTTAACTGAAAAATGGGGAATTATAGGGTATGTGTGTGTTTCTCACGCAAATTCAAGGTAACAGAGGCAGAGCCACCAACAGATGTGAAAGAGGCATTTAAGAAATATGGTGATGGTGGGAACCAGATGACTGCAGAACAGTTGCTGAAGTTCTTGATTGAAGTTCAGGGAGAGACCCAATTGACTGTTGCTGATGCTGATGCTGTTGTTAGACAGATCCTTCAGAAAAGACACCCCATTACTAAGTTAGCTCGCCAGGCTCTTGCTCTTGATGATTTTCATCATTACCTTTTCTCTGCTGACCTTAATCCTCCAGTAAATTCCAAGGTACTCTCTCAAGGTTTGTTTCAATTTGTTTGTCTAGTTTTGACTTATTTGAAGAAGTGAATAAAGTTTTAGTCTTGAGGTTAAAAGATACATGGAATGTACCAAAATAACCTTTAATCTTGTTGTGAGTGTAAATTGGAGCTGAGTTGTCAAAAATGAAAAGAGGGATTATATTCTTGCTTTTGTTGTGTTGGATCTTTTGTCTTATTTAGAAAGAACTTTTAAGTTATGTGCACTGATAGAGACAGTCTCAAATTGAAGTCTGATGTGATAACTTGGAAATGGAAGCCAGTCAGTGACACTGTCAATGTATATAAGTTGAATCTATTTTTGTAAAGAACATAAAGTTTGAGACTTTGAGTGAGATTTCCCTTTTTGGTTAAAACTATTCTCGGCTCTCGCATAGATGAAGAACATAGTGAAATGAGATACTTGGTGTGGACTGCCGAATCCTGTGAATCAGTGGAGTCTTTGAACACAAGTTGCGCCCAAAGCCATTAGGTCGAGGGCACGTCTCCCTGGGTGTTGCGCATAGCATTGCCCAAAAACCAAATTTTCTCAAAAGAATTTCCCCTTTTTGGGTGTTGAAAGTTACTATCTTTTATTAATTAAGCATTATTTGAAGTGTGTGCTTCGTATACAATGTTAACTTCCCAAGTTCTTATTCTTGGAGATTTCCATCACTATTCTTCTCTGCTGGCCTTTATTTGCTGATCAAGTTTAAGCTACTCTTGCTCTTATTGTTGGATATTTGTCTTATTTGGAAATGCATAAAGTTGATGACTTAGAGTAACTTTTCCCTTTCCTGGTTTCTCAGAGGCTGAAATTTAGTCTTTTTACCAATTAAGCATTATTTGAAGTGCCTACTTCTACACATTATCCTTTTGGGAAATGGGGTGGCCAAAAAAAGTTTGAACTTAAACCTGATTATTTCTACATGTGGAGAATGAGCAAACTTGTCCTTTTATTTTTTGGATCTTTAATAGAGTAAAGAGGCTTGCCTAACTACAAAGAGGAAAATGGAGGGCATTCTTCAATAACAAGATCAGTAGCTAGGTCGGCACTTGGGTTTAGTGTTAAATGAGCTACTGTGGACTGAATATAGCAGAATGGATATAGACTATTATATAGCCGAGTTCAAGTATATTGGAATTGAGGTGTAGTTGATTGAATGATTGATGTTTTGCGTTTCTTGAAATATCTTTTACTCATTACGTTTGCCTCTTTCAGGTTGACCATGATATGAATGCGCCACTCTCTCATTATTTTATATTCACTGGACACAATTCTTACTTGACGGGGAATCAGCTGACGAGTGACTGCAGTGATGTCCCAATTATAAAGGCACTGAAAAAAGGTGTAAGGGTGATAGAGCTTGATATATGGCCAAACTCCGACAAGGATGACGTACATGTACTTCATGGAAGGTTTGTGCATCTCCTGCCTTTTGTAGCATTTTGTTGAAGCCTAGCTATTAGAGTGGTCTGTCTTCAAGCAAGTCTTCTCTTTTCCAGAATTAGCAGTCTAGATCCTCTAGCGCGCTTAGATGGTTTAAAAGATTGCATTGTGACTTTTCTTATTAAAAGTTCACCCTTCACCACCAAAATATTCAGACATTGACACTATATTAATGCTTGATCATGCTAGTCTTGTGCTTGGATGAGTGGACTCAACTGTAAAGTTTAAAACTTATTAACTACACAAATGACCCCACTACTCCAACGTCTCAGTGCACCTTTTCAAGTTCCAGGTACAAGCTTTGCAAGCTTCTTTTATCTCTCCTCTAACGATCTCTTTATAATACTACCTGATGGGATTGTGTTATGCTCCAAGTCCTTCTCAAGTTAAGAACCAGTGCTTTTTTTTTCTGATGACCGTGGTGTCCTGGCCAGCTTTCGTGCACCCCGACTAATTCCACGGGATACCTACCACCTCCCTCCAGTCCTTCTTAATTCACTACATCAGATTTCTTCAGAAATTTCTTGCTCTTGGTATGACTGCAATTGTTCCAGATTATACTGCCTTCATTCTCCAATTATCGGCCGTGCTTTCAAGTTTATCACTTCATTTATCTGCTTGCATGAGTGTTGCTGACGTAGGTTTAATCTAGAGCATGAGTAGAATGGAACCAAGTGAAACTAGTTACTATCGTAATTCACTTGACTTACCCCAAAGCCAGATCAGACATTTCTTCAACTGCTCCTTCTAGTACCAATCAAAATGAAGATTTTATATGGTCTTAAGGTAATGAATCGTTTTGTCTTCCTGGCATGTGGACCAGCAAATAAAAGACAGATTATCGTGGGGGATTAAATATACAACTGGAATAGGTTGTATATGTACATGTTTTTGCTGAAGGTAAAAAAGGTGGAATTGTGTAAGTCGTTAATTTTTGAAGATCCTATTACCTTCATTGTATGCCAGTTAAATGAGAAGACATCAAGTTATTCTAAAATCAATACTCTGCTCTAACAACCATAAAGTTTATCCCATTCAATTTGGTTCTTCCACAACAACAACTTACCCGGTGTAATCCCACAAGTGGGGTCTGACCTTACCCCTTCATGGAGGTAGAGAGACTGTTTCCGAAAGACCATTGACTCAAGTGCACCAAATCAAAATAATTATGAATGAGGAATATGGCAATGAAGAAAAGATGAAAACTAATACAGAATTCAATACAAAGCATACAAAAAGAAACAGTAGCAACAACATCTATAGACAGAAATTAAAATGACTGCTCGCTTACAAAAGTTTCTAGGATGTACTCTGACTGGCTCTACTCCATCTAGACACTGCCATTGTGGCTTTGAATAGAACCTTATATATCATCTTGTACTTTCTAGTGGAAGGCTGGAAGCAACATTAATTTATGTAGGGTATTGGATGATCATCACTGGCTGTAAATGTAGGCTTAATTGAATGTTAACAGAATATACTAGGTCTCTGTTTGGCTCGTCCTTTTGTTATGGCTTTATTTTTTGTACTTTTAGCAGCAGAAGTAGTTCATGCGGCGCGAATTCAAGTAGTTCCTAAACCCTGTACCTCCAGGGGAAGTCTTGTTGGTTATATTAGTTTGAGTAGATTTAGTGACTAGAAACTTTGCATAACAGGACCTTGAGAGACCGTAAACTTCTATAGACTCAATCATTATATCATGCAAGTATTATGCTATCTACTACCCATTCTGCCTTTTCCTTATTGTGCTAAACGTGAGTTATTATATCTGACAAATCTAAGGAGAAGCTTGGATTTCTCATACAATTTTTTCTTTTTTTCATTCAAGTATTGAAATTAATATTTTAAATGAGTTGAAGTGTAAAATTACTCGTCTTTTAGAGTTTTACTGTTCTTGAGCTCAAAAGATGAAGCTCTCAATTGGTGTTGTGCTTAAGGTTGGAGTTTTGGAGTTGAATGTGCATGGAGATTATAAAATTTCTAACATGACTTGTGCGAACTTCCCGCACTTAGCACTTCCGTTCCAAATCTTTAAGGACAAAAAAAAGGGACGATAAGATGGCTCTTGTTGGTTGTAATCTATTAGAGATTGCAGCATTTACATTTACTAATTTTCTTGATTACTTCCTGTGAAATTTTTGTAAGTTGGTTTTTTGCAAAATGTAGGACAGTGACAACCCCTGTGGAATTAATAAGATGTCTCAAGTCAATAAAAGAACATGCATTTTCTGCTTCTCCTTACCCTGTTGTAATAACACTAGAAGATCATCTAACGCCTGATCTTCAAGCTAAAGTGGCTCAGGTGAGTTTCTATTACTTGCTTCTATGCCTTCTTTCTTCAGTTGTGTCGTTCCTCCTTTTATTGGTTATTGAGATGTTCCTTTCTAATGCTTTGCTTGTAGATGCTTACTGAAACATTTGGAGAAATGCTCTTTGTTCCTGAATCTGATAGTCTAAACGAGTGCCCTTCACCAGAAGAACTAAAGCATCGTATTATTATTTCAACCAAACCTCCAAAAGAGTACCTTGAAGCCAGTGCTAGTGTTTGTAAAGACAGACGAAATAGCTCTCAGAGGTCAAAGGATTCCGAGGATGATGTATGGGGTTCCGAGCCTTCAAGCTTGACAGCTGCTCAAGAAGAAAATGAAAAGGTCTTCTGGAAGTGGAATTCGTCAACCTTATTCTCCTTGTATGATCTAACATGCAACTACTTATGATAGTCATGATTTGCCTTAATTTTCTGCAGAGCGATAGTGATAAAAGTTATGAAGATGACGATGACGCCACTCACAGAGGACATGTGGCATCTGCTTATAAACGCCTTATTGCCATCCATGCTGGCAAACCTAAAGGTGGGTTAAAGGAGGCATTGAAAATCGATCCTGATAAAGTAAGACGCCTAAGTTTAAGCGAACAGGCTCTTGAAAAGGCTGCTGAATCTCATGGAACCGAAATTGTGAGGTTTGTATTTCAGCATAACAAAGCAAAGACAGTTGAGGTAGCTTTAAACCATCAGTAGAGTTGTCATGGATTTATATCCTAATTGTGTGCTGAATTTTTTTCTAGGTTCACGCAAAGAAACATTCTAAGGGTGTACCCCAAAGGTACTAGATTTAACTCCTCCAACTACAAGCCACTAATAGGTTGGATGCATGGAGCTCAGATGGTAGCATTTAACATGCAGGTTTGGTTGAGTTTTCATTTGCTCACATGATACCATGTCTTTTTTGTGGTTGATGCTTTTTACTATTTGTTCAATAACATCTCATTTCGTTAAAATAATGCTGATTATTGATCAGTGTTGTCAAAGGCGCGCTTTAAGTGTGCTTAAGCATGGAAGAGAGGCTCAAAACATGTTGAGCGCTTCGCCTTGCTTAATGTGCACTTCTGTCTCGTCATCAAGGTTCTAAGGCATACTCTTTTCTAGCCAATGAGCTTCTGACACTAATAATTGAAATTTCACTTTATTGTTGAAAAAGTTCAATTTCTTTGTCCATATATTGGTCGTTCATCCTTATAATTGTTTGTCTTGGACTAAACATATATATTTATGTTTTTTCTACCTTCGTCTTTTTTTAATTAAAGCCTACACTTCATTTGCGCTTAAAGCCTAAACGGACCTCAGAGCTTTTTTGCGCTTTTTGCTTTTGATAACACTATTCTTGATATATGTTAAGCTCATCACTCTGCTTTTCTGCATTTAGTGCTATGTAGGCACATATGAAATGAAGCTTTGGTTCCTTAAATTGCATTTTGGGAATTCTTAACCACACTTAGATAGCGCTTGATAGAGCAAGGAACTGCAAAATCTGTGTCAAGTCAGTTGTGCTTCTTATCAGATATATGCTCGTTCGATATTCCATCTAGTTTCATTAGTATTCTTCACCCCTTTCTGATTTACTGTTATTGTTTCTTTGATTCCTAAACGGCTCATGCTAGTGATTCTATCTTCACTAATCCTTTTTATGAATGTATGCTATTGCAAACTTGCTATCATCTTATCACATTTGAACAGATGTTTATAAATCTTACTGAAGAAAATCGTGTATTAATGACTGTGACAGGGGTACGGTAGAGCACTATGGTTGATGCATGGGATGTTCAGGGCAAATGGAGGCTGTGGTTATGTTAAAAAGCCTGATTTCTTACTGAGTGTTGGTCCTAATAATGAAGTTTTTGATCCTAAAGCAAAGTTGCCAGTTACGAAAACCTTAAAGGTAATCAAATGACTCTGAATACAACATCATTTAATGTGTGCAAGTACTTACGTTCTCATTATTGGACAGGTGAAAGTATATATGGGAGATGGATGGCATTTAGATTTTAAGCAAACTCACTTTGATTTGTATTCGCCTCCGGATTTCTACACAAGGGTAAGCTGACTGTTCTTTCATAGACACCATTGTTTCTTAAAAATGAGGAAAACGAGTTCCCTAATGAAGGGAAGGAAAACAAGCCCTACTAACGATATTCTACCTCGATTATGTCCTTCCCACCCTCCAACTCAGCTCATCTTTACGCACTCCCCATAGCCCTCATCTCCACCATCTGACACCCCTACCTCCCCCGCCCACCTCCCACAGTATTTATTTAAATTATATACAAATGCTTTTAGGATAACAATTATTGCTTACCTACCAAACACAAGAAAACACACTTATTTTCTAGAAAACATTTTTCGAAAAACATGTCCCTTCATACCGAACACACCCTTAAAGGTTGAAGGCATCAAATTTTAATCATGAATCCGCCTTTGTTTACAGGTTGGGATAGCTGGAGTACCTGCTGATGAGATAATGAAGAAAACAAAGACTAAAGAGGACAAATGGACGCCGGTTTGGGATGAAGAATTCACCTTCCCACTGACTGTACCCGAATTAGCTTTGCTACGAATTGAAGTACACGAATACGACATGTCAGAGAAGGACGATTTTGCTGGCCAAACATGTATACCTGTTTCGGAGCTGAAACCTGGTATACATGCAGTTCCACTCTGTAACAGAAAAGGTGAGATATATAATTCCGCGAGGCTACTCATGCGCTTTGAGTTTATATGAGGGTTTTTTTATTGTTGTGTGCTTCTCGAGCTTTCATATTTTTGGATGTCGTCGGATGATGTTTGTTTACATTTTAGGAGTTTGTAATAATGTCACTAAGCTCTCTCCTTGTGGATGAAACTTGTGTTGCAAAAGATCATTTCGATTTTAGGCTTTGTAGTTTGTACAGTATACTCTACAAGTAAACTAGATTTTTCAAGTTCCATTTTGTGTTGTGATTGTTGTTGAATCTTTGTGAAGTACAAGTCTTTTTCTGATGAGTCCATTCGGGTTTGAAATCGATATTTTGTAGTTGATACCTTGATGAAATTACCTGGTTTCTATTTCGGTGGGGAGTAGCAGGTACCTAATGTGGATGGAGTAATTGAGGTGCGTGCAGGCTTAGCTGAGACACCACTATTGTCAATTTTATGGTAGATTCAGCTTGCTATGTTGTGTTTTTTGTGTTTGGAACTAGTACTGATGCTCCGACTAATTCGGGTTGCCCCACATAAGACTTATTTAAGAGGAAAATGTTTATTTTCTTGAATTCGATTTTTCTGATTAAAAATGAAATTATTCCAAATACTGATAGCAAAATGTGGCAACAATATACTTGGAAGCTATAAATAGTCAAGAAAGTGATATTATTTTGAAGTTAATTAGACATTTATGTTCCGATGTTTTGTACATGAAAATTATTTGACTTTAGAGAATATCTAATATTATGAAATATGATGCAACAAGAGCTTTTAAAGGTTTTATGGGAAATGGATAGAGATTTTATAGCACTATGTTTCTGAGATAATTTTATTTATTTTGTCATTATTTCTTTTCGTTGTATGTGCATCAATCGGTTCGATTCGATTTTATGTATTATTAATTTAGTTTATCAGTTTTCGATTTTCAAATATATTCAACCAATAACCAAATCAATAATATATCTTTTATCGGTTTTCAGTTTATCGGTTTTGGTCCTTAACGGTTCGATTTTCGATTTAACCAATGAGAAAATACTTATAAAATGAATATATGACTTTTCTAATAAATTTGATGTGAAAATACAATATTAAAAACCAGTATTGAACCGATAACCCAATAATTTTATTTATAAAATCATTAAAAACCGTTAAACCCAATACCCAAACAACCACAAACCAATAACACTTTTACCGATTCAATTTTTTCAGGTCCATAATATCAACTATTAATAAACTACTGTAATAGATATGGAGATTAGTGATGAAATATCATTTTAAAGATAATCTCAATTATTATCATTTAGTTAATTTTATTCATTTTTTACTACACCAAAAAAAATAATATTGTAATTAAATACAAGTCCTAAAACAATAGAAATAATCCAGAAAACAAAATTGAAAGAAGAATAAGCCAGGGAAAATATTGAAAAGAGGATATATATTTCACTTTACTGCAAAACATCCTCTTAATATTCTATTAAATTGTTTGCAACAATTTGAACTTTTCTAAATAAAGGAAATATTTCTTGCAAAAAAATAAAAACTATTTTAATAAATAGTTTTTATATATTCCTTTTTAAATTATTCTGGTAAAAAAAAAAAGCTACTCCTCCTTTTTACCAGAATCATTAAAAAGCTTAGGATCAGTTTGATAATAAACAATATCTCCATTGTCACTAACATAATGATCCTTCTTCATGCTTTTCACTAAATTTTCAACCAAATGAAATGGAATTGCCCCTGATTTTTTTGGCTCTCTATAATATTTTCCAAATACTGGTTTTGCTGCTTTTGTCTGTTAAAAAAAAAAAATAATAATGTATTAGTGAAATAATTGAACAAATAATAGATAATAAAATAATTTTTACGATCAAACGAAAAAAAGAAAAATTTTTACCGCTTCGACAAGGTGATAATGAGGTATTTGAGGGAAAAGATGGTGAATAACATGAGTACCAATATCATGGTGAATATTATTAAAAACACCGTAATCGCGATCAACTGTAGTTAATCCGCCTCTTAGATAACTCCACTCCTATATTTCCAAAAAGGAAATAATTAAATCAATTATTCAAATAAATTTAAATAAATAATAAAATTTAAGTTATATATACCGACCTTGCCACGATACCAAGGCAGCTTTTCTTCATGACCATGGTGATGCAAATATGTGACAGAATCCAACCACATCACAAAAATCTATCAAAATAATAAAAAAATAATAAGGCCAAGTGAGTTTTCAAATTCCTAAAATTATTTTTAATATATAAAGAACCACACGTATAAAAATATTTAAGTTTCGACGAATTAAAAAAGGAAAAAAGTTTGTATGACTAACCATATAGGGAATTCCGTAAAGCTTAAGCAGTTGGAGAAAGCCAACGACGGTTGAAAGATAGAAGAGGAGAGCAACCATGAGTGTCCAACACAATGTTGATGTAACAATAAATTTTCTCTCATTTTCTTGAAACAAATCACTGTATGGATTAAAATGAGAACCTTTTTTTCCTGGACTTCTCCTCATCTGTATAACCAAAAATAAAATATTATAAAAACACAAATTCAAATAAGAATAAAAAAATAAATACTTATGATATTTGAAAATTTTATCAAAAATATTATTTACCAAATATAATGGATATGCTATCAAGGGAAAAGGTATCTTGAATCTTAAAAGCTTTGTTGCATAATCCAACTCCTTGTATAGCTTTTCTGGCATCTGCAATAAAATAAAAATAATAAAAATAAAATAAAAAAAAGAACTTTTTTTTTAAATATTTATATTAATTAAGGAAAATATTTACCGGCACCCAAGATTCATCAGCTTCAACATTTCCATGATTTTGATGATGAGTTTTGTGGCTAATTCTCCTATTTTTCGAAAAAAAAAAAATAAATTTAGCCTAAAATATTTTACATAAAAAAAATAATTCATTCAGAACAATCGTCACGTCACGTCACGTCACATCACATAACCATAAGGTCATGACTTTATTCAAGTCATGAAAATAACCATCGACGAACTCATATAGTACAATCGAAACATCATAAAAAAACGAAATCTTAATACATCAGACTGAAACGAAAGAGAAACCTAACCATCCATGATAGGGCACAAGGATAAAAGAATGAAGAATATGTCCAACCACACTATTTAATAGTGCACTATCAGAAAAACTCCCATGACCACTACAAAAAAAAAAAAAAAAGATTACACATCAAGTCAATTATTATATAATATAAATAAAAAAAAAATAATGTTAATTGAACTTACCAATCATGACCAAGAACAAAGATTGCCCAAAACATAGTGCCTTGTAAAATCCAATAAATTGGCCAAAATTTCCAATTATCAAAGTAAATAGCCATTGTTACCAAAGTAAAAACAATGACAACATCTCTAAGTACATAACTTAAAGATTTCCATGGATTTTTAATCCAACAATGCTTTGGAATTGCAGCTCTTATTTCAGATAACTTAAATGGTGGTAAAGCACTTGAATCAAATTTCAATTCCAAATTTTCATTTGGAGAAATAAATTCCACTCCAAGAGACCCCATTATTGTCAACAACCCTGTGATGAGAAAAAGAATAATGCATTACTTCGTGTATTTATAGCAGATACAGAATTTAAACTTTATGAATTATTCATTAATTATATAATCATAGTCAAATATACTTGTTTTTGTTATATTCAATACCTTTAAGTCTATATTTTTACTTAATTAAATTTCATATAAAGACATATTTGACCAAACAAATTATATATACTTTTACGAACAAACTACATTAGTCAAATTCTCAACTATATATCACAAAAGCAACGACTTTGAATTTTGAGGTAATATAAAAAATAGAATTCACCGACTCTAAAATTAGATTGGGTACATATATAAGAAAGGAATAAAAGAATAAAGCAAAAGAGATATTTTACAAAAGAACGTAATCTATTTTATTAGGAATTTTAGCAATAAAAAGTGTAGTGTGAAATGAAAGGTTGTTATAAAAAAGAATATAATATATAGTTCAAAAATATCAGAATAAAACATATCGTGACCGACACATGCAGTGTTTCACTTTTTATTATTATTAAATAAAAGTTATAGAGGAAAAACACAAGAAAAAAGTTAAAACTTAGGTAGTATTATGTGATTTTAATATATTTGAATTTTATTAAATAAAGTATTTATTTAAATTAGATTGAGTTCAATATATCTATTTTGATTAGACTCTTATTTATTGCCCAAATTATTTAGTCAATTGTCCTTATTTTATGGACTTACTATTTCTCCTTTATATTTATATATATCAAGCAGTAATCGAATATATTTTTATTGGAATTTATTCCTCAATTAATGTAATGTATTTTAATAGTATCAAGAAGCGATATTAAATACTAAACATGCATTTAAAAATAAAAATATAAATTCACTTAATATTATTCTTTTTCAAAAATAATAAATTAGAGTCGGACTAATCTAAACGAAAATACCGTAAAAATAGTGTTTTAATTATGGTCAAACAGAAATAATATGAATAATAAATCAGTATTGTAGTCTCTACTAACTCTTTAAAAAAAATAGTGTTTTAATTATGGTCAAACAGAATTAATATGAATAATAAATCAGTACTATAGTCTATACTAACTCTTTAAAAAAATAGTGTTTTAATTATTGTCAAACAGAAATAATATGAATAATAAATCAGTACGATAGTCTATGCTAACTCTTTAAAAAAAGTAGTGTTTTAATTATTGTCAAATAGAAATAATATGAATAATAAATCAGTACTATAGTCTATGCTAACTCTTTAAAAAAATAGTGTTTTAATTATTGTCAAATAGAAATAATATGAATAATAAATCAGTACTATAGTCTATGCTAACTCTTTAAAAAAATAGTGTTTTAATTATTGTCATATGAATAATAAATCAATACTATAGTCTCTACTAACTCTTTAAAAAAAATAGTGTTTTAATTATGGTCAAACAGAAATAATATGAATAATAAATCAATACTATAGTCTATGCTAACTCTTTTAAAATAGTGTTTTAATTATTGTCAAACAGAAATAACATGAATAATAAATCAGTATAATAGTCTCTACTAACTCTTTAAAAAAAATAGTGTTTTAATTATGGTCAAACAGAAATAATATGAATAATAAATCAATACTATAGTCTATGCTAACTCTTTTAAAATAGTGTTTTAATTATTGTCAAACAGAAATAACATGAATAATAAATCAGTATAATAGTCTCTACTAACTCTTTAAAAAAAAATAGTGTTTTAATTATGGTCAAACAGAAATAATATGAATAATAAATCAATACTATAGTCTATGCTAACTCTTTTAAAATAGTGTTTTAATTATTGTCAAACAGAAATAACATGAATAATAAATCAGTATAATAGTCTCTACTAACTCTTTAAAAAAAAATAGTGTTTTAATTATGGTCAAACAGAAATAATATGAATAATAAATCAGTACTATACTATATACTAACTCTTTAAAAAAAATAGTCCAAAGAAATTGTCCTTAAAGCCGCTCAGCTAATTAATTTCGATACAATGTAAGACATTAGGACTCGTTTGGTTTGATTTTAAGTTATGATGAGATTATTTTTTATTGAGATATTTGGTTTGTTATATTCAAATTTCAAAATAATAAATTTTAAGAACAATTTATTTACTTATAAAAATGTCCTTCATGAATATAAAAAGTGATGTAACAAAAAGATTGAAAGAGACTTTTTAATATTTATTTATTTTATCCGGAAATAAGTTATACTGAGATTACTATACGATCCAAAGGGAGAAATAACTTATCCCACTACTAATAATTAATCTTGGGATAAGTCATTCCGGACATGCCTAATTTAGTGGTATCATAATTTAATTACACGACTACTTGATATTATCCTTCAAAACCAACGACCCCTAATGATATCAAGCCGTAACCAAATAGTATTTTCATTGAAATATTATTTGTTCCTAAATAATTAAAAAATAAAAATATAAAAAAATATTAAGAAGCGATCTAAAGACGCATTAATAATTAAAAAATAAAAAAATAAAAAATAACCACTTGTAAATTAGAGTCAGGCCAATCTAAATGAAAGTAGTATAGGAATAAATGTGAATGAAATAGTTATGGTCAAACAAAAAAACTCTTAAGGCTTGTTTGGTTAAGAACAAAATTATTTTAAATAAATTATTTAAAAATAAATGATATTTATTATTCCATTCTCAATATGGATGGTATTATAATAACACCACATTTTTACATAATAAACTCACTCATACTAAAATTAAATGAGAATAATTATCCGTACGAGAATGATAATGGCTCCAAACATTTCATAGACAATGTAGCATTAACCACGCTACATTACGTGTAATTTCACAAATAGAATTAAAATAAGGGCAATGTAAGATAAAATTAAATACCATAAACAGAAATCGACCCAGTAAATTTCAAATATTCAGATATGATAGATTGAGATTGAGAAAAATTGGGTGTACCACAGAATTAATGGTGCAGATGAGTTGTTGGCGGCGGGGAGAGGTGGCTGCTACCCTTATGCTACCAAGCTGGTGGTGGCAGTGCGGTGCCGTTGCCCTTTTAATAAGTAAAGAGGCGGCTGGAAGCTCTAGGGTTTTGCGGTTGATGAGAGGTTTTAAGATTTTAACCTCCCTCTCTCCACTTTAGATCTACAGATCTCTTTTTTTATTTATAGTGTTATGTATGGTCTAAAATAATACATATTTGTTTGTTTTTTTTCTCCCGGTAAGCAAGATCTCATAAACCAAATATGTGGGGCACAAATTTCGAAATTTAATCTGAAGTTGAATTTTTTTTTAAAAAAAAAGAATAAGAAAAAGATAAAGATAAAAAAATTTAATCTGAAGTTGAATTTTAGAAATTAAAGAAAAAGATTAAAAAAATAAATTCACTTCAAATTATTTGTAAATACTAGTAATTATAAATAAGAATGGTAATATTATACGCATGGCTAAACACGGTTTTAATTTTTAAAAGATTATTTTTGAACTTTTGAAATAAAAACTATGTTTTTTATATAGACGATTTTATTAATTTTTTTAGAAAAGTATTGAAAGGACTCCTGAACTTGATGCAAATTATTAGTTTTGATTTTGAATTATTCACAGCTTAAAAATTATTTTTCTACTTAACTAACTAAATTTATATACACTCACGATCTGTCTCGTCACGCACGACAATGAGATTCTTAAATTAAAAAAATAATAAGAGAAGTGTTGACGAGAATTTCAATGTGTATTTAAGTTCAGTTGGTCGAATAAATGAGTATTTTAAGACTATCAATAATATAAAAATAAAATTAATTATAATTTTACGATTTATGTCACGTATCAAAATGACATGAAACATCGTATCAAATTAAATCGAAGACTAATTACGTAATGTCACGTGTTCAAATAATGTGTGACACTCCTAATTAAATTGAACACACATACCTTCATCTGATAACAATTCGTATATCAAGAAGTTTTTATTTTTTGGGATCCACAAGTTTTCAATCAATTAAAAGATAAGCAAAGTTTGATCAATCAGAGAATTACATATTTTTGGTATAAAATTTAATAAAGATTGTACCGCAGATAATATTGAAATTAAATGGAGTATTAAGTAGTTATCGCTAAAAATTTTTGTCTTAGATTAATTCCTTTTCAGGAAAGAAATTTATTGTTTACGATAATTTTTGAATTTTATGATTTTAAATTAAAAATATGTAAATTATATTAAAATATTTTTTTAATTCGATAATTTTAAATATGTTATGTAAAAATTATAATTAAAAAGTTAATAAAATAAAGGAATCATTTTTTCTAAAACAAAAGATAAAAAAAAATTAGAATGGAGGAAGTATATATTAAAGTTGTCATGTATGTTTTAGTTTTATGTTTTATCTTTTAAAACTTTTTTTATATATGTTAGTTGAGTCGATGATCTTTTGAAAATAACGTTTTTACTTCATGAATTAGCGATAAGGTCTGTATATCTCTTATTCTTTTCAAATTCTACCTAATTATAATACACTGTACTAGATATATTATTATCGTTGATAGTCATATATGAACATTTCAAAAATCAAAGTCTTGGAGGATGAGTAATTAATATTACAGATAAAATAACAAAGAAATATTATTTTTCCGGTGAATATAAATAAAATTATTGTTAATTAGTGGATTAGTGAAATAAATGATAAAAGTGGGCGTTTGATCATTAATCATTGTGAAAATTTGAAAAAAGTAATTTTTATTTTTTTAGTAAAATTGGTAACTACTTGAAATCTGTCAACTTGTGTTTGTTCATGAATAAACATTAAAATTATTTTTTTATTTTTCTTAATAGTTTAAAATAAAAGATTATAACAAAATGTATTTTTTTGAAATTCAACCTCAAATAAAAAAAAATCATGACCAAAATGCCCCCAATATAAGGGCCACTCCATTTTATAACAAATTTATCTGATTGTTAGTTGGATGTCCCATCCCATAACTAGATGGACATAGTTGTCTAAAATTATGAAATATATGAGTACTTTAGGGCAGTAAAGTCACAAGAGCATCCATAAAAAAAATTATTTTATTTTTTCGTTTTTATTTAATATTCGATATTCGTATTAGAATTCGATTATTTTGAATTCGTATCATATATGGGCCTATTTGGAGAAAAACGTTCCCTACCAAGGATTTTTTTCATACTCAAAGTTTGGATTTGAGATATGTGGTTAAGGGAGAAGCAACTACATCCACTGCACCACATCTGCCAGTGTACATCCTTAATTTATTTTTATTCGTCCACAAGAAATTTTACATATTTTATTTTAAATGAAGTGTGTATACTTTATCATAATATATTAATTGATATAGAGTCATGAATTTGAAAAATTATAGCTAAAATGTAGGTATTTTTAAAGAAACAATCTCTTTTCTTCTTGAATATGTCTATTTAGATTAATCAATATGTGATATTTCGAATAATTTTCATTACTAATGAAATCCACAACTACAAAAAGACCTTTATTTAGTTAATTCTTTAATTGTATCATAAAAATAAAACAAACTTTTTGTAAACAAAGAACCAAGAAAACAAAGAAAAAATTAAAAGAAAAATAAAACAAGAAATAATGCAAAGCAAGGGAAATTGAAATATTACTAATTATATAATTATTACAATTGACTGCCAGTAACTTCTCTCAATATTATATTTAATTGTTTGCAACAATTTGAAGTTTCTAAATAAAGGAAATAAAATATATGTTGAAAATAATATGATAAATAGTTAATATATTTCTTTTAAATTTTATCTGGTGATAAATTACTCATCTTTTTTACCAGAAAAATTAAAAAGTTTTGGATCAGTCTTATAATAAACAATTTCTCCATTATCACTAACATAGTGATCTTGTTTCATACTTTTCACTAAATTTTCAACCAAATGAATAGGAATTAGTCCTGATTTTTTTGGCTCTCTATAATATTTTCCAAGTATTGGCTTTGCTGCTTTTGTCTGTAAAAAAATCCAAAATAAATAAACTAATTATAAACTTTGAAAATATTTAGAGGAAAAAAGATGATTTTTTTTAAAGAATATTAAAATACTCATAAATAACATGTTATGTTTATACAAGTATTTTGTAAATATTGTACTTTCATATTTGCAAGTATAATGAAGCTAAATATGCAGAAAAAAAAGTTAAGAATTTTTTTAGGGAAAAATTGAAATATTCGTAAAATAAGTTGTTTTTTTAAAAATATTTCACAAGTATTTAGAAAATATTGGTTCGAAAATAGTTGCAAATAATGAAACACATTATTTGTAAAATACTAATAAACATTATTTAATTTATGGTCCGACAATTCAATATAAATTTTTCAATATTTCATCAGTATACGTTGGAAATATCATATATATATATATATAAAAGATATTTATGATCAAAGAGAAATTACCGCTTCAATCAGGTGATAATGTGGTATTTGAGGAAAAAGATGGTGAATAACATGGGTGCCAATATCATGGTGAATATTATTAAAAACACCATAATCGCGATCAATTGTAGTTAACCCTCCTCTTAAGTAACTCCACTCCTGTTTTTCGAATAAAAATAAATAAATTAAATATAAAAAATAAAATATAAAATTTAAATTATATATACCGACCTTGCCGCGATACCAAGGCAATTTTTCTTCATGGCCATGGTGATGCAAATATGTCACAAAATCCAACCACATCACAAAAATCTATCAAACAAAATAAAAAAGACAGGCCAAGTGGGTCAAATTATAATGACATTTCATAAATTCTAAAAGAAATATTTAAAAATTAAAATACTTCTACATAATTTATTTATAAAATTACTTGTCTTTTACTTCTTTGTTATTTCATGAGGATTTCACCATTTTTTTTTTCAAAATTTTATATCGTGTTTCGAATATAAAGAATCACACATGTAAGTGTCCCCACAAATATGACTAAGTTATATCATTTTCATATAATAAGCCAGCTAATAAAGAATATAAGTAAAATTCTTATTCATTAATGATTAATAAATTTGATCATCGTAATAAATAGATTTATCTTTTGAAAATGAGACTAAATATAAGAGATTTCACAATACTTAAATTGTTGGAGAGAGACAACTTAAGTATCAACGAAAAATATATATTTTTCGACTTTCAAAGTATCGAAATGTTTATGATTTATTTTATGTATGACTTACCATATAAGGAATTCCGTAAAGCTTAAGCAGTTGCAGAGAACCAACGACGTCGTGAAGATAAAAGAGGAGAGCAGCCATGAGTGTCCAACACAATGTTGATGTTACTACACATTTTCTCTCATTAGGTTGAAATAAATCACTATATGGATTAAAATGAGAACCTTTTTTTCCTGGACTTCTAGTAATCTGCATCACCAAATTAATGTATTTAAGAATACAAATTAGAGAATAAATAATTTTTAAATTACATATTATATATAAAAAAATATTAGTACCAAGTAAATAGGGTATGCTAATAGGGGAAAAGGAATTTTGAACCTAAAAAATTTGGTTGCAAAATCCAATTCTTTGTATATCTTTTCTGGCATCTGCAAAAAAAAAAAAAAATTAAAAATATATATATATTTCAATATTAAAACAATTTTTACTTTTTAAAAGAAATAAAATTTAAAATATTTATTTTTTTACCGGCACCCAAGATTCATCAGCTTCAACATTTCCATGGTTTTGATGATGAGTTTTATGGCTAATTCTCCTGGAATATTTTTGTAGAGAAAATAAAATTTAGCCTAATGTATTTTACATAAGACAAATATTGTCAAAAAAAGGTATTCATAGTTTCCGTTTATATTGCTCTGAATTTTCTAAAAAATTATCTGATACGTGTTAAATTCTTCAAAGTAACACGATTTTGGAAGATTATGAGTACGGCAACGTTTTTAATAAGTTCAAAAAACGACATAGGTTGTCGTCACATGACTAAGAAGTTGTGACTAATTTAAAATAACGAAAAAAACCATTCCTAAATATGCAAGGTACATATGATTATAATTTTTTATGATTGTAAATAATAAACGTATGTGATCTAATCTAATAAGTTCTAATACAAATACACATCTTCATGATTTGTATTATACAATTACGAAATATATTTTTTGAATTGAATCAATACGGTCGAATAAAATAAATATGAATACAAGATTCATAAAAATGAAATAAAAATATAATGCATCAGACTGTCGTTATTTAAAAAAATTTGGAGATAGAGATAAGATGAAGAGAACCAACCATCCATGATAGGGCACAAGGATAAAAGAATGGAGAATGTGTCCAACCACACTATTCAATAATGCACTATCAGAAAAACTTCCATGACCACTAAAAAAAATAAAATACACCAAGTCAATTAACATAGACAAATGATAATTTAAATAATATTTTTTTAATAAATAAAAAATTATTTAACTTACCAATCATGACCAAGAACAAATATTGCCCAAAACATAGTACCTTGTAGAATCCAATAAATTGGCCAAAATTTCCAATTATCAATGAAAATGGCCATTGTTACCAAAGCAAAAACAATAATAATATCTCTAAGAACATAACTTAAAGATCTCCATGGATTTTTAACCCAACAATGCTTTGGAATTGAAGCCCTAATTTGAGATAATTTAAATGGAGGAAAAACACTTGAGTCAAATTCCATTTCCATTTCTTCATTAGGGGAAACAAAATCCACTCCAAGAGACCCCATTGGTGTCAACAACCCTATTTAGAATTAAAAAAAATTCATCAATAAGAATTTTATAGAAAAAACAACCGAATTAGATTCAGAATTTGAAGTTTAAAAATTTCAAACTGTATCGCTTACAAGTAATGAAACTTGGACAAATTTTTTTTAGTATTTTGTTAAACTCTACATCCACCACTTGACAATGTCAAATGTAGACAAGACATGTCATTTTTTGACAAAAACCCATAGCGAATTTTGCTAACTAACTATTTTAAAATTTCTATGTGTCTGTGTTTTCGGAGTATTGAGTGTGTGAATTGTTATATATGATCCTATTGATAGTGCAAAGAATGAGTCTATATTAACATATCAATTTTACTAAAATATCCATGTAATTTTTAACTCTATATATATCGATTCAAAATTTTAATCTCGCTCGCTAAACGAAAGAAAGTAATATGAAAGGTAGCACAAATAAAAAGACTCTAAAAATAGTTTCAAGCATAAAAAGAAAGGAACAAAAGAATAAAGCAAACACTTTTTGAGATATTTTACAAAAGAATATAATCTAAACTTGTATATCAAAAAACTTTCAGCAATTTATTTTTTCTTTTAAAAAAAAAGCAGAGTGAAATGAAAGGTTGTCATAAAAACAGAATTATAATATATAGTTCAAAAAGTCAGATTTGGAATATAAAATCATGTCATAGTGGCCGACACATGCAGTTTTTCACTTTATTCTATAACGTCTTAGGGAAAAAATATAAATATATTTAATCGCTCGATTAAAATAATTATAATTTTAAATTATATATATATATATATATATATTTTGTTTGTGAAAATAGGAGAAGCTAATTAGTGTCCAGACCTAGAATTAAATGAAAATGGAGTTTTTAATGGATCTTAATTTTTCAAGCGTCTAAAAAGGTGATGAATAATCCACTTATACAATAAAAAATATATCAAATTAATAAATGTTAAATTTTAAATAATCAAAAAAAAATATTTAAACATTCAAATTATGACAACAAGATGTCTCAAGCTCCCAAAATATATATAAGCTAAAATGAAGGAATGATCAATAATTTAGCTATCGAGTTAGTGAATTTCAGATACCAAATACTTTAACAAAAACATAAAAATAATATACAATTTCTTAAAGTTAATGACATATGAATGTTCTTCAAACAAGAATTTCATTCTTTTTTTAAAAAAAAAAAGAAAAATAAATATTTACCTTTATAGAATTCTTTTTATATTTATCTTCACTTCAACTTAGCTATATATTTTTATTTATTTATTTATTTTGTTGAAAGAAAGGTGAAGGGAGATTTATTTATACAATTTTTTAGTGAAAAGAAAAGCCAATTTATAAGGCTGTGAAGTTGGAAGAAATGTGATAGGTGGGGTGAATATATTAATTGACACTCAATTCATTAAATAGTTAGTACTTAGTAGTTCCCTACTTGTATAAATTATTTTTCAAAAAATATATATTTTTTAATAAAAACACTCAATTTGTATAAATTCTTATTCAAAAAAAATATTTTTTAAGAAAAACACTCAATTTGTATAAATTCTTTTTGAAAAAAATATATTTTTTAAGAAAAACACTCAATTTGTATAAATTCTTTTTCAAAAAAATATATTTTTAAGAAAAACACTCAATTTGTATAAATTCTTTTTCAAAAAAAAATATATTTTTTAAGAAAAACACTCAATTTGTATAAATTCTTTTTCAAAAAAAATATATTTTTTAAGAAAAACACTCAATTAAATTGTGCCTTTTCCAGCCTAAAATACCATTAATTTGTTTCTCACACACTAGTCTGTTCATTTTTACTTATTTAATATTTATTTTATTTTATATTAATTGTTCTTTTTTCCATGCATCTGAAAATCACAAATAAAAAATAAATTAACTTTGTCTTGGTTTTTGTAAATCGACAAGTATACTACTCTAGTTTAAATTGATTTATAGTTCTAGATTCAAGAAAGTGACTATAAGAATAATAAGTAATTAATGTCGAGAATAAAATAATAATAGATAATTATTTTTTCTAATATGTTAAAAATGATAAGTAAAAGTCAAAATCTATTTTTGATATATTAAATAAATAAAAGTGAACGAAAAAAGCAATTGAATAAGATACACAACAAATATACGATAAGAAAAATATTGATTTGATATCGATCTAATAAATTATTTAAAAATATTTTAATTGGACATTGTGATTCAATTAGTACCTTGTAGTTCCCTACATGTATAAATACTCTTTGAAAAAACAAACAAATTGTCCAGCCTATGGTTGTTGACTTGTTGCCTATTATATTGTATATACAAAGGCAATTAGATTAGCTTATTAAATTATTAATATTTTAGAGATTTTGAATATAGTAATATTAGTTTTATTATCATTAATTTATTTATAATAATCAATATTATTACTAAAAAAATATTATTACCACAAAATATTCTTTTTCTTATAATTATAAAACTCTTTATATCTTGGATAGAGTTTCATGTCTAGAATGATAAATTAAGATACATATAATAAAATTAATGGGATATATTTAAAGTCTTTTATAAGGTTTGTATATAGGCCACACACTTCATTAAATCACCTCTACATTTAAGTAAGCTTTTTATCATTATAACGTCGTTAGTTTTAGATGTAATAAATTCAACCACCAAATTTTAATGTAAGTTTTTTTTATTTTTATAATAATTATTACGTTGAATTATTTTTTTGTTAGACCCGCCTACAATAATGTTGTTGCAATAAAATTTAACCACCAAGTTTGGAATGAATTGAAGGTGTCATTATAAATTATAAATTATAAATAACAAGAGATATTGATTTCCAACACTATATACAATGAAGATAATTGAATAAGTCATTTTTATTTTATATATGTTTTCTGTGTACCTAATTACTTGTTCACTTTCAAATTGACGTACTTATTAAGAAAATAATAATTAATATAATGAATTTACCATTTTGCCTCTAGTAATTACTATGAAACCGATGCACTAAAAGTTTAGAATTCAAAAAGTTTTACCTTTCTCAAAGTAATTAATTGAGGGTATAATAAGTAAAAAAAAAATTATCCTTTCTTGATTTGTCGAAATGAACAAGTAATTAACGATAACTAAAAAAGGAAAATGAACAAGTAATTAAAGACGAAGGAGTACTTTTTAAAGTATTAACAGTATTAAAAAGAATTATTCCTTTAGAATTAAGAAATATAGTTGAAAATCATTACCAGCTTTAATCTTGAATTTCTAATACATTATTTTGAGATAATTTCATTTTTGAGCAATCGATGATAATGTATATAATTAAAAGATGTGAAATATTTAACGTGACAATATAATGGCCAACTGAGAATACATTTAATTGGAACAAGTCATAGTTTAAGTGTTCAAATGAAGCATACATACAAATTTATAGAAGTTGTCTGTAACGACCTGTTTAGTCGATTCGAGCAGTAAGATTATTTTGATAAAAACTGACTGGGTCGACGGACCACGCGACGGACCGTCATGGTCACGACGGCCCGTGATGGATTCCGTCGTCCCATACTTGT
>NC_028642.1:1290440-1295006 GCF_001406875.1 Solanum pennellii
GTTGTTGCCAATGGTTCTTGTACTTGTTGATTGTCACCTGTTGAGTATTGTGGTTGGTTTTACATTATTATTCCATATATATTGCTTTCTATTTTGAGTTGGCCGATGATACCTACTCAGTACTTGTTCCTTGTACTGACCCCTACTTTTATGTTCTTCTTGTTGTTTTGTGGAGTGCAGCAAGTGCACCAGTGACTTCGACTCGTCCGCAACTCTAGCCAGTCTTCAGCATGTCAGATTTCAGGGTGAGCTATTGTTCCTAGCTCGGACTGGATTCTCTTCTTCACGTCTTGATGTCTTTGAAGTTCGGAGATGGACCATCTTTCTACTTATTTTAGTTCTTAAATACTCTTAGACTTAGTAATTTGAGGATAGATGTTCTTGATGTGATGACTTCCAGATTTTGGGGATGATAAGGATTATACTTTAGAAGTTTATTTATTGGTTATATTAATGAGTTTTGGTCTTCCGCATTATATTTTGTTCATTATGGTTGAAATACTGGTAAACGTTGGGGTTTAGATTGTTGGTTCGTTCACCTAGTAAGATAAGTGTGGGTGCCACTCGCGACTCGTTTTGGGTCGTGACATTGTCGATATAATTAACCTTAATATCATGAAGCTAAATCTCGGAAAGATCGCTCAAATCTTCTCTACACATGTCATTTCTTTCACGTTTATTTTTAGATGATCGTAGTTTTCAAATTAACATCTTAACTAATTTCATGAAATATGACATAGATATCTCTCAGCACTGATAATATATACAACTATACAAGGTAAATTCTATCCATCAATATTATGACAAATAAGAAGAAATCACCAAGTATTTTTGTTTCAACAGAAATTTAAATTTGAAAAAAAATGATGTTGTACCACCAAATTTGATGCTAATGTATTTTCTTAACATGAAAATAGGTCTCATTAAAGGCGGAATGACATGAGAAATCCTTGTACTTAGGTATGTTTGTCACTTGGACCATTCTACTCATGATTTTGTCAATTGAACACTTAGACCTCATTTGTTTGCACTTAATGGAGGTATGAATTTTTAATCATTCAGATTCAACTCATTTAATATATTTGGTTTTTAGATCTTAATCTGAATCATTCAGATTCAACCCATTAAGTTTATTTGTTTTATTTTTTAAAAAACATCTTAATGGGTCTGAAGAAGTCTGAACGAATTAGATCCGTAGAAGACTTGTAACGACATTCAGACTTATTGATAAGTTCTCAAATAATAAATTATCACTTCTATGCTTTGGACGTGCCTTTTTATCTCATAACTAAAAACTTTCTTTCTCTCTTTTCTCAATCAAACATCATTTTTTTCCTCTTGAATCGGTAAGTTTTCATAAGTCCTTTCAAGTTTTTTTTTTTATATTAATAATTCTCTTTTATCGACATGTGTCAAGAACATTTGTTGCAATAATATTTTTGATGTATTGTTGCTGATCAAGTTTTTTGAATGAAAAAATAGTACTCCAGATCATGATTATTAAAACTTTTAGTACTTTTTTTTAATCAAAAGTGGTATATTTTGTCGAAATTAAAATTTTATAATATTTTATTAATATAATGTTCAATTTTACTTGCACATACATGTATTGAAAAGAAACAACATTAATTACTTAGTGTTTAGATTTAGAGACCGCATTTTAATATTCAGATGTGTATTCAGATCCATACACTCAAATTTTAATACAAATCCTAATAAATCATAAATTCAGATGTGTATTCATACACTCAAATTTTAATACAAATCCTAATAAATCATAATATTCAGATGTGTATTCAGATTCAGACCTCTTAATTTTAATGAAAACAAATAATGCCTTAAAGTTATTAAGACACTGTATTTTGAACCCTCTGATCATGTGTCTCTCAATCGCGCTGATATAAATAACACCTCACTATCCACATCAGAAATATATTTCCGCATCATTTTTTTTATAACAAATAATATTTTTTTAAAAGAAATCTCAAACTAATCTCCAAAAACTTTCTTTCTTAATTTCTTTCTATTTTTTTTTCCATTTTTTAAATCTATTTTACTACTAATCATTCATTTTTTCTTCTTTCCTAGTTAATTTTTTACCTTGAAGAGGAATTAGAGATAAGCAAAGCTATGTTATGTTTTCTTTATTATAAATTCTGCTATTTTAATGTTGGTGAGAAATAAAATAACTAAAATGCAGGATGAGAGAAAAAAAAGAGAAGGAGATCAAAAATAGGTTATTACAGAAAATTCTTCAAAAACGCTCTTAATAAAATTGTCTAACATTTAGAACGAATCAAACATATATTTTTTAAAAATCCATAAATTCGCATCTAATTCACAATTTAAAACTCTTTTTCCCCCTCTCTTTTACCTATATCTAAATAAATATCTTTTTTCAATCATTATTGAACTCTGAAATGATAGGTAGCGTATGAGAAGAGAAAGAAAAAGAATTGTAAGAGTATGGATCCTTTTTTTTAAATTTTTTAAATTGCTATATTTTTCTTTAGCTTTTTTTTTTAAAAAAAAATTAAATAATTGTCTTCACTTGTTTTTAAACACGTGTAATCACTTTTTTTTATCTGATTCAGCAAAAAAAAAATACCACATAAGCTTAGTCAACGGTCAAAGAGATTTAAACTAATACGTTTTAATAACTCTGAGTGTCATGGTCAAAGTGATTTAAAATAATACGTTTTAATATCTTTGAGTGTCCAATTGATAAAATCGTACATAAAAAGATCCAAGTGATAAACGAAGCCAAATATAAGGATCTTCCAGGTCATTCCACCTTAATTAAAAGCAAAGTTACACCTTTCTTATACTATTGATATATGCTAATGCATAGTTAATTCATAATTTCAGCAAGTTTTTTAGAGAAATATGTAAGTCATTTTTCTACCATTAAATTTGATGCTAATCCTTTCACGTATTTTCTTAACATGAAAATAGGTTTAATAAAAAAGCAATGTTCCACTTTTCTTGTACGGTTAATATATGCTAATGCATAATTAGTTCATAATTTCAGCAAGTCTTTTAGGGAAATATTTAAGTCAAGCAATGTTACACCTTTCTTGTACGATTAATATATGCTAAGCATAGTTAGTTCATAATGTCAGCAAGTCTTTTAGGGAAATGATAAACGTTTTGTTTGGATCACTGTTACACGTCATTGTTAGATAACAATGAAAATCTCCATTTTATGAAATAATCGATTTGACGTATTCATATTGTTACTTAATTTCTTTTTCTAATTATATCCTTACTTAATATTTCATTTCACCTTTTACCCTGCATTATTTAATATCACTTAAATCTCCTATTTTCCCATATTTTTATCTCTTTCAACATGTTGTGTTGTTTGATTTTTTTTTTAAATATAGTTAAACCAATCTAGATACAAACGTGATGATAATGTTTGATAATATAATTATAATTGATGATATAGTTTTATGTTATGCTCATATGACATAAAAAAGATATGCATGATAGTATTATTATTTTATTAGTAATTATTGATAAATTTAGTGTTTAGAATAATTAAAGACATTTTAATATATGTATAAATTACAACACATTATGATGCAATTAAATTAAAGAATAAAAATGTTATTAAATAACAACAAACAATACAGTTTAATTAAATATTGTATTAATTTATTGTATAATACTATATATTATGAAACAGTGGATAAAAATAATCCAAATAATGTGAGTACTTAATTCACCTCATTTATCAATAAACTTAAGATTAGTTCATCACCCAACCACTAAAGTCTGAAGTTACTACTATTCCATTTTAAAATGCATTTACTCCTTTTTCAAGTTACTCCAAAAATGCAAGTTATAAGTCATTTTCTTTATGTACTTTTGTTTTCCACCATTCAAATTCTTTATTTTTGATATTTTATCTTAATATTAATTGTTTATTTTTTAAATAAAGGTGTGTCAAGTTAATTAGACAAATAAAAATGAATCGGGCAATAATAATTTTTTTAACAACTATAAGTAATGGATTTTCATTTAGTTTTATCTTCAATTTTTAAAATGACAAATAATTTAAGACAATTATTTTTTAAGAATTACAATAGATAATTTGAAGCGAAAAAATACTTAGAAATAATTTTAGAGACCTTTCTTTAGGTTTTCCTCTATAATATTACTCATCCTTCCTTTTTTTTTTGTTATTTAGTAGCCATTTTAAAGATATATCTAAAATAAATATAAATTAATTATGACTTGATAAATTTTCATTCTTTATATTAATTTTTTCTATTAACGCAACTTATTTAATAAATACTTTAAAAATAAAGCAAACACAAATAAATTAATATTAGTTACTTGTCTTCTTTTTTACCAAACAAAAATACTTATTTCTACGTGTTGATTTATTTTTAAAAAATTTCTTAAATAAATTGTTTTTTATACTATGAATTATTATGAAGAAATTAATAAAAGAGAGACAAATTTATCAAATCATAATTAAATTTTATTTATTTTAAAAAATTTAAAAATTGTTTAGAAAAATGAAAATAAAGAAGGTTATATATATATATATATATA
>NC_028642.1:1295211-1303332 GCF_001406875.1 Solanum pennellii
TATATATATATATATATAAAGTAAAGTAAAAAATACTGATGGATATATCAGCTAATGGTAGTCTATAATGAAGTAATTTAGTAGAATAAAAAAAAATGTAAACTCTATTGTCTATTTATATATATGGAAAAAATGATAAATGTATTTTCGAACTATTAAAAAAATATATACAAGTACGATTCGTTATATTATTGAGATACCAAAATCCTTATTGTCCAAAAAGTGAAGCATTTATGCCATTCTCTCTAAGATGGACACGTGTAGGTATCCTATGCATCTACCTTTATTTTTCACCAAATACTAAATCTACAATCCGAATTAAAAGACCCACCTTAGTTTAGATGGGTCATTTAAATTTGGGTTGTGGATTTATTGGCTGGATCTTTTTAATTCGAGTTGTGAATTTAGAATTTGGTGAAAAATAAGGGTAGATGCATAGGATGACGATACGTGTCCTTTCGTTAGAGAGAAGGGCATAAATGCTTTTTTTTTGGATGGTAGGGGCTCTAGTATCTCAATAATATAACAAAGGGTATTTGTGTACCATTTTTGATAGTTTAAAATTATATTTGTCCTTTTTTCCCTTTATTTATTTATACTCTATATCTTAATACTATTGGTATGACCGCCCATATGACCACTGTTCGATCCTAGCTAAAATCATCTGTTAATATTTTTATCAACTTATAATATTAATGTATTCAAAAGTTTCAAATCTTGAATTCGGTTTTTAACTTATTTGCTAAATCGAACATGATATACTTAGATGCATTAAATAAAAGAAAAAATTTCTTTTGGCCAGAAAATTTTGGCCATAATTTGATCAGAATGGTAAAAAAATCATTCACACTATAAACTAGTTTCTTTTTAGACATTTTTACCCTTTTAACTTAAAAATTAAATATATTCTTGGGAAATCCACTCTTGGGATCTCTATATTCTTCCATCATTTTCCAAGATATTAAAAATAATTAATTGCATCAATTATTGAGGATTCCATAATCAATTATGTACTACAAAATCCTATGTACCACAAATTCTGCCAAAGAGCAAATTGATGATTAAGTAGATTAGAAGACCCAATTTGTAAAAGAAAAAAATGTTTTCAATTATGTTTTAAAAATAATAATTATGATATCAATTGTAAAAAAAATATCTTTTGAATCACATTATATTCTTGTTGATTGTACTATAATAAAGAAATTGCTTAACTGATATTACAACAGATTATGACCAAAATATTTGTGTTAAGTGAATTTACTTAACACTAATTTATTTTATTCAAACATAATAATTAAAAAAAATACTTAATTAGAATTTGAAGGTTATTTTAATAACAAATATAAGTAATGATTCATAATTTATCAAATCAACGTAATATAGTGATAAAACATGTATGATTAATAATATTAATATTTTGTTCTCTTTAATTCGACATATATGAACTATACACATGATTTCTATAACTGTCGATATTTATCGGGTCTAATGTATTTTGAGTTGTCATTATCTCAACATTTTACAAATTACATTTAAAAATTATTTAAATATATAGTTTAAATTTTTAAATATAATAATTAAAAAATTACTTAATTGGAGGTTATTTTAGTAAAAAAAATATAAGTAATGATTTACAATTCATTAAATCTACGTAATATAGGAGATAAGTCTTGTTTGATCAATACAACTAATGATCAATACTATTAATATATGACTCTCTCTGGTGCGACATGTATGAGCTATACGCATGATTTCTATAACTATTGACAATTATGAGGTCTAATGTGTTTTGAGTTGTCATCATCCCAATATTTTAGAAATTACATTTAAAAATTATTATTTATACAGATTAATTTTATTGAAACTTAATAATTAAACAAAATTACATAGTTGGAGATCAGTTTAACAACAAGCATAAGTGATAATACATAAATTATCAAATCGACATAATATAGGAGATATAACTTATATGATTAATAATATCAATGTATGACTCTCTTTGGTTCGACACATATGAACTATATGCATGATTTCTATAACTATTGATATTTACCAAGTGTAATGTGTTTTGAGTTGTCCTTGTCTCAATATTTTATAAATTACACTTTTAAAATGATTAAATTATATAGTTTAATTTTATTTAAACATAATAATTTTAAAAATTACTTATTTGGAGATGTTTTAGTAACAAATATAGATATTTCAAAACTTAATCAAAACGACGTAATATAGGAGGAAAGACTTGTATGATTAATACTATCAATGTCTGACTCTTTTTGGTTCGACACATGAATTTTATGCATGATTTCTTTAATTATATACATTTACCGGGTTTAATCTATTTTGAGATGTCTTCATCTCAATATTTACAAACTACATTTAAATTATTTAAATATATAGTTTAATTTTTATTTGTACATAATAATTTTTAAAAAAAATACTTAATGTTCTGCTTTTTTTACAAAAAAATTATCGATTTGTGGGATGGTTTTATTATTAAAAGTAGCTGCTACAATTGAAGAAAGAAAAAAAAAATTTGGCCAGAAAATTTTGGCCATAATTTGATCAGAATGGTAAAAAGACCATTCACACTATAAACTAGTTTCTTTTTAGACATTTTTACCCCTTTTATCTTAAAAATCAAATATATTCTTGGAAAATCCATTCTTGGGATCTCTATATTCTTCCATCATTTTCCAAGATATTAAAATAATTAATTGCATCAATTATTGAGGATTCCATAATCAATTATGTACTACGAAATCCCTAAGTACCACAAATTCTGCCAAAGAGCACATTGATGATTAAGTAGATTAGAAGACCCAATTTGTAAAAAAAAAAGTTTTCAATTATGTTTTAAAAATAATAATTATGATATCAATAGTGTAAAAAAACATCCTTTGAATCACATTATATTCTTGTTGATTGTATTATAATAAAGAAATTGCTTAACTGATATTACAACAGATTATGACCAAAATATTTGTGTTAACTGAATTTACTTAACACTAATTTATTTTATTCAAACATAATAATTAAAAAAAATACTTAATTAGAATTTGAAGGTTATTTCAATAACAAATATAAGTAATGATTCATAATTTATCAAATCGACGTAATATAGTGATAAAACATGTATGATTAATAATATTAATATTTTGTTCTTTTGATTCGACATAATGAACTATACACATGATTTCTATAATTGTCGATTTTATCGGGTCTAATGTATTTTGAGTTGTCATTATCTCAACATTTTACAAATTACATTTAAAAATTATTTAAATATATTTTTAAAATTTTTAAATATAATAATTAAAAAATTACTTAAATGGAGGTCATTTTAGTAAAAAAATTTAAGTAATGATTTACAATTCATTAAATCTACGTAATATAAGAGATAAGTCTTGTTTGATCAATACTAATGATCAATACTATTAATATATGACTCTCTCTGGTTCGACATGTATGAGCGGTACGCATGATTTCTATAACTATTGACAATTATCAGGTCTAATGTGTTTTGAGTTGTCATCATCCCAATATTTTAGAAATTACATTTAAAAATTATTATTTATACAGATTAATTTTATTGAAACTTAATAATTAAACAAATTACATAGTTGGAGATCAGTTTAACAACAAGCATAAGTAATGATTCATAATTTATCAAATCGCCATAATATAGGATATATAACTTATATGCTTAATAATATCAATGTATGACTCTCTTTGGTTCGACACAAATGAACTATATGCATGATTTCTATAACTATTGATATTTACCAAGTGTAATGTGTTTTGAGTTGTCCTTGTCTCAATATTTTATAAATTACATTTTAAAATGATTAAATTATATAGTTTAATTTTATTCAAACATAAAATTTTTTAAAAAGGCATAATGCACAAGTACCCTCTCAACCTATGTCCGAAATCTCAGAGACACACTTATACTATACTAAGGTCCTATTACCCCCTAAACTTATTTTATTAATAATTTTCTACCCCCTTTTGGTCTATGTGGCACTATCTTCAGGGTCCAACGTTGATTGACTTTTTTTTCAAGCTAGTGCCACGTAGGCCGAAAAGGGGTGAAAATTACTTATAATAAATAAGTTCAGGGGGGTATAGGACCTTAGTATAGTATAAGTGTGTCTCTGGAATTTCGGGCATAGGTCGAGGGGGTACTTGTGCATTTTCCCTTTACAAAATTACTTATTTAGAGATGTTTTAGTAACAAATATAATTGATAATTCAAAACTTAATCAAAACGACCTAACACAGGAGGAAAGACTTGTATGCTTAATACTATCAATAGCTGACTCTCTTTGCTCCGATACATGATTTTATGCATGATTTCTATAGTTATCTACATTTATCATGTTTAATCTAGGGATAATGCACAAGTACCCCTTCAATCCATGTCCGAAATCACAGAGACACACTTATACTATAATAAGATCCTACTATCTCCCTGAACTTATTTTATAAGTAATTTTGTACCCCTTTTCGGCCTACGTGGTACTATCTTGTGGGGTCAACACTGATTGACTTTTTTTTCAACCTAGTGTCATTTAGGTCAAAAAGGGTTAGAAAATTACATATAAAATAAGTTCAAGGGGGTTATAGGACCTTAGTAAAGTATAAGTGTGTCTCTGGAATTTCAGACATAGGTTGAGGGGGTACTTGTGCAATTTCCCTTTAATCTATTTTGAGATGTCTTTATCTCAATATTACAAACTACATTTAAGATTATTTAAATATATAGTTTAATTTTTATTTATATATAGTAATTTTTAAAAAATACTTAATCTCTGCTTTTTTCTTCTTTCAATTTTTTTTTCTCGTTTTGTTGGATGGTTTTATTATTAAAAGTAGCTGCTGCAATTGAACAAAAATATCATCCCAATGAGACTTTTCATATTCTAAACCTATAAATGAGTGTTCTAGTTAAATTGTAATTTTAGAAAATGACAAACACTTTAATATATATTTTTTTAATTTTAAATTAAAAGATTAGTATAGTCTTTGTACGTTTCTAGCTAAATTCTGGCCATGTTTTTCTGGCTGTTTAGCAGCTCTCTTAATTTAAAATTATAGTCCACGAACCAAAAGTCATAAATTATACTCCCTCTATCCCTTCTTATTTGTTAAATTTTAACTTGGCACACCTATTAAAAAATAATGATTAATGTAATGAGTTTATCAGTTTTATTCATATTAATTGATATAGTTTCAGATATATTTATTCTCTATATTTTTCAAACACATTAATCAATTATTATAAGTTGAAGGTATAATAAGAAATAGAAATTGTCCATTCTTAGTTTGTCAAAAATGATAAATAAAACAAAAAATCAAATTAAAAATATTTGACAACTAAAATGAGACGAAAAAGGTATATTAGGAAAAAATAATTAGCTAATTTTCTTATCCAGAAAAAAAACAAACACAATATACCAAATAGGATTAGAAGGAAGATTAAAAAAATATTAACACGCAGTGGCGAATTCAAAATTTAAAAGTTGTGGGTGCTCACTTCCTTTAACATAAACCTTTTATCAATCACATAGTATAAACTATACTAACCGAAACTCTTCAATAAAAAAAATCTTAATTAGGAAAAGGAAAAAGTGTAAGAAAAAAAAGGTTAAAAAATAAAGCCCTTAATTAAGAAAAAAATAAAGTTTAAAAAAAGAAGCCCTTAATTAGATAGAAAAAGGAAAAAGCTAAAAAAGAAAAAAAAAGATGCAAAATTCACTGCAAAAAAAAAAGAAAAAAAAAGAAAAAAAAAGAAATGGGCGGGTGGGATTTGAAACTTCCAATGTGCTTTGCGGGCTTCTTGTTTCCATGTGTAAACCAGCACAGCCATTACTGCTTTCATACTATGGGTGTTCATTTAATTATTAATTACGGATTTATTATATTTTCTATATATATATATATATGTATATATATAAAAAAAAAATCGAAGTCAATGGGTGCTTGAGCACCTGAAACTCACTTACTGGGTCCGCTCCTGTTAACACATCATTTCATACACAAATAAATAAAAAAAGAGCTTTATTTAATTACAGATCTTGAATTTGAATTTTAAAATATATAAAAAATAAAATAATTGATAGGGTGTATTTTCCCCAAATGAGCTTTACTTTGTACAAATTTTAATTAATCGAATTTCAATATAACAATAAATTTAAAATGAAATTTTACTAGAAAATAATAAACGGATTCAATTACATGTAGGCAAGTTTAAAATGTTTTTTTTGATTAAGAATATGATTGTGCTTTTTTTTTCAAAGGGCAATAAAAGAAAGTCAAGAATGTGATTACATATTTCAATCAAATTATTTTAAATTCTTGATTACATATTTCAATCAAATTATTTTAAATAATCAAAGTTTTTTTCAAGTCAAATTATGACGATCAGACGGTTTATTAGGTGTGATGCACGCAAATAAATGAAAAAAAGTTCTATAATTTTAAGTCAAAAAATGTTGTTACAAATTTAGGTTAAGATTAATAAATTTGATACTATATTATTGTATATGTGGTCATTTGATAATCTTTATGTCATCTGGTGATTTGAAGTAATGTAGTGAATTTTCTTATTTTGTGATATCATGGTTATTGTTTCTTTTCTTAAAAATTTTAAAATTTTGGATTTTACAAAATTAATTACATGTTAAATTGCTTTAAAATCTTTCAGAATGTCATTTATGAAATTATTTTATAATTGTAATTATGAACCAAATATGCCCTTATACTATGTGCGTAGGTTCAAATATGCCTGCCATAAATGCTAGAAAAAAAATTAGTATTTGGGTCGAGGTCTAATATTTGAGAATTTTGAAAAAATTACCCCAAACTTTCATATTTTATAAAAAATTACTCATCAATTTATTAATTTTGACTAACATTTCTTACTATATCTTCAGAAAAGTTTGAGTTCTAATTTGAGTGATAAAATTGAAAAAAATAGAACAATTTGTATATGCTCAATAATTTTAATCATAACCGAATCAGTGACAAGTTCGAGTACGCAATTAATGTATTATCTTATCTATATTGATATTTTGTTTTTTGTTGATTGTTATTAATTATGTTATAAGATTATTTTTTAATACATAACATATTCATTATAAAAAATAGTGAATTTCACATCTTTAAGGATATTTCTAATTTTTTTCTGTAGAAAAACATTATATTACAACAATAACAGTACATATAATCTCATAAAGTTGCCTTTGAAAATAATAACATATATACAAATTTCACTATTACTTTAAAGTTATAAAATAATATAAGTATTACATAAAATGAAAATTATTTCTAAAAAAATTATTATAAAAAATGATTATTACATTAACAGTTCAAATGTATATGAATTTGAAAAGAGATAAGTGTCAAAAACACGCCTAAACTATACCTTTGTTTTTTAGTTTCATACCTAAACTATTGAAAGTTTGAGTTTCATACCTAAACTATCGCTTTTTAGTTTGAGAAATGCACCTCTCTCTTTTATATCACTCTCATCATGGTATGTGTCATACGCTTTCTCTTTTATATTAAAGAATTTTCACATCACACTCCACATGAACAAAATATTCAACCTTGACAATAAATAAATAATTACTAGTATTAGATAAAATTAAAAACTAAAAAACTATTATAAAAAAATAATATTTTCTTTATAAAATAAAATGTAAAATATTTTTCTTACCCCACACCATTTTTTAAAGTTTTTTATTTTGTTTAAATTTCTTTATAAAAGTATTTCATTTTTTACTTCATCTCATCCCCTCATCAAATACTAATTTAGATATTATTTTATTTTTAAAAAAAATATAATTCTATCCATCCTACTTAAACTTCCGCTTTCAATTTTTTCCCAATGTTTAGATATACATATCTAAAATATTTTTTACTTGCCGCCACAAGACTTTTTATATTTTTTAGTTGTTTATGTTAGATTTGGTACACTAGTGTAATTTTTTTTAAAAGAATATATGTACGTGCATATCTAACACAAAATAAGAAAAACGTAAAAAATAAAATTAAGAGTGAAAATTAAATATGATGGGGTAGATTTTTTGAATAAAATAATATCAATTTCTCTGG
>NC_028642.1:1303545-1313913 GCF_001406875.1 Solanum pennellii
GGGGGGGAGAGAGAGGGGGAGGGGGAGGATGAAATATGAAATTTTAAAAAATATTTTATAAATAATTTTTTTTATAAAAAAAAGATGGGATTGTCGCGGAGGAGGGGGGTAGTGGAGGAGGTGGTGGAGTGAGAGATGAAAAATAATTTAATTTTCTATATGGATAGCAATTTTTAATTTTTAATTAATATTAATTTTTATCATTTCATTTTTATTTAGATAAAATATTTTATCTATGTGAAATGTCATGTGTCAATATTTTTTCATATATAAGAGAGAGTGCACTATGCACACCACTGAGGTGTGTTTCTCAAATTAAAAAGTGATAGTTTAGGTATGAAACTCACACTTTCAATAGTTTAAGTATGAAACTCAAAAAAAGTGAATAGTTTAGATATATTTTTAATACTTATTTCATTTAAAAATAAAAATCTTTTCCCAACTTGCATAGCTATAGTTGAATTACTAATAATTTGCACATCACTAAATCTTGAAAAAAAAAAATACATTCGAATATCATTAAAATTATGTACTCAATTTCAAAGTGAAGTTAAATTCTTAGGAAATTTATTTACAAGGGCACATGGTAATGTAGATTCAAAAATTAAATATTGCAACATGGTATAAATTCATTACCTAACTTCTGACAAAGGCATTTAAATGTAATTTTACAACAATATTTGGTGAAACATTAGATGACATTTAATTTTTATTTTTTTTACTTTGCTCAAATCATAGATTCTCACTAAAAAATAACTTCAAAATTCCATACAATAGTAAAAAGAAAATGTAAATTTGTATTTATGTTATTGTTCTCGGAAGCTAGCTAGGAACTTAATAATAGTTTGAAACAAGAATTACAAACATAACATTAAAAAAACATTTGAAATTAGAATTTCAATAGACACTCAATAATAGTATTCTCTCCAAAAATAGACATATGCACGCGATATTCTTTAGTAAAACGCGAACAAATAAGAGGAACTATTGAATTAATTTAGGAAAAAATAACAAATATACTCTCTAACTATTGTAAATAGTATGCAGATACCATCTGTTATAATGCTATTGGGACATTAATGCCCCAGTTGTCTGAAAACTAGAGCATATATATATGTCCTTCACTCTAACATAAGACTAAATAGGGACATGAGGCGTAATCTTATCCGTCAATCCGATATTAAATCGGTGGATAAGATTATGACACGTGTATGTCCGTTTGTGTTTAAGGGGTATACATTCTAGTTTTTGGACCACAGGGACACCAATATCCCAAAAGTATGTCGAAGGAAATCTGTATACCATTTACGATAGTATATTTATCCTTTTACCTTGACGTCTCATATTATTTTTTGAGAATTTCATATATGTAATTATTAGATGCTTGAATTTTCTATCAAAACTATTACCACATTTATACAAAAAAAAAAAAAGTGTGTACATCACGCAGCATCAGATATTAATCAAAATATATTTTTTAGATAATAGAGGAGTTAGTGATAGATTAAGTGGAAACACAAAATACCTCAAATGTATTTTTACCATGAATAAGAAAACATTTCAATTAAAAGTTTAAAACTAGAATTGTAGGAGTGACTCAATAAAGAGCAACTCCTCCAAAAATAGGCGTATGCCACTAATTGCAACGCGCACACGGTATTCTTTAGTAAAAGGCGAAAGAATAGTTCGCTTTGTGCTCACTGCGTGGCTGCGTGATTTTGTACTAAAATGGGAGATGCCATTTTATACACAACAAGTAGTTTGAACTTTTACTCTTTGTGTTTCGATATGGGACTCTCTATTTGTTCCTTTTTGTTCTCAAATTTTTCAATAATGTGATTCCTTTCTTGGTGATAATTAAAAATAAATGTTGCACCAAAATCTATATCGATAATTTTCAATTAATTTGAAGAGTTCATTTAACTTTGTAATTGCTTGGTATCTTCCTTTGTGAGTAAGTTTTGTTTTGATCAATATGCAAATTTTGAAGGTGAATATAGTATTTAAAGATAAAATCTTTGGAGTATAAATTTAATGATGTAACATGAGGGTGATGTGGAAGTGAGGTTTCAGACTTGAAATAACTATAGAGGCATCAAGTTGCTAAGACAC
Source organism: Solanum pennellii (assembly GCF_001406875.1). Lineage (NCBI taxonomy): Eukaryota > Viridiplantae > Streptophyta > Magnoliopsida > Solanales > Solanaceae > Solanum > Solanum pennellii. The sequence goes on from NC_028642.1 coordinate 1,305,658, forward strand.
AATATAAAGATATGAGAGAATGTGGTAAATATGAGTGGGGAAAGTTGCGAGTATCTTCGAAAATCAGTTTAAATTTATATCAGGAAGCTTGATTATAAAAGTCATTCATCTCGTAAGAAAAATGGTGGAGAAGTATAAGGAGAGAAATAAGGACTTACACTTATGATGTCCATCAACTTAGAAAAAACTTATGACAAAGTTACTATGGAGGTGCTTGGAGGCTAGAAAATGTATATGTTGCATACATTAGATCGATAAAGGACATGTATGATGGAGCTAAGAACCGAGTACAAGTAGTAAGAGAAAACTTAAAACACGTTTCTATGTTGATAGGATTGCGGTCATGGTTCGACCTTTTAGCCTATTTTTATGTACCATGGTGATGGATGTATTGATATGACATAATCAAGGTGAAATGTCATGGTATATGTTATTTGGTGATGCCATAGTTCTGATTGATGAGACTCACAATAGAGTTAACGTTAAGTTAGAGGTTTGGAGACAAGCCTAAGAGTATAATGAGTTTCGGTTGAGCAAGATCGAGACTAAATACTTGGAATGCAAGTTTTGTGATGTGACATATGAGGTTGATGTGGAAGTACGACTTAATACAAATGTCATCCAAAAGAGATGTAATTTAAAAAATCTTAGACCGATTATCCAAAAAAATGGAGAGATTGACAAGGATTTCACCCAACGTATTGATGCATGTTGGATGAAATTGAGGCTTGTATTCGGAGTCTTTTGCGATAAGAATGTATCATTTAGACTCAAAGACAAATTCTACACAGTGGTAGTTAAACCAACTAAGTTGTATGGGAAGGACTGTTGGCTATTTAAGAACTCTCGCATTCAGAAGATGAAAGTGACAAAGATGAAGATATAATGATGGATGTGTGGATATACTTGAAGAGATAAAATTAAAAATGAGGTATCTGAGACAATGTTGGCGTGACTTTGATGGAAGACAAGATGCGAGAAGAAAGGTTGAGATGATTTGGGCATGCATGTGATAAGGGGATGCATGAATGCCCCAAAGCGGGGTGTGAGCAGTTGATTTTGGATGGATTCAAGAGAGATAGTTGCAAATCAAAAAAGTATTGCGCAGAGGTTATTAAACATGATAATATGCAGTTACAATTTACTGAGGGCACAAATTAAGGTAGAAAGTTAGTGGGTAGAAGCATCCCTACTAGCAGGTAGAAATGCATTTTTGTTGCCCTTACTAGTAGTCGTATGACTACTCTTATACTTTCTTGTTCGTCAATTTTTATCACTATTTATCATCTAGTGTGATTTATTCACAGGATTATTTTGTCGTGGTATTATTGTATTCCTAATTGTTATTTGGTACTATCTATTGTCTACTGTATTTTCATTATGTCTTTTTCCAGACTATTTTTATAATGATCGAAGGTCTATAGAAAATTGTATTTCTACCTCATCTCTAAAGTAAAAATAAGATTACTTACATTCTATCCTCTCAAAACCAAATATGTAAAACTACGCTAAATATATTATTATTATTATTACATATAATGTTGATCCCAAAATACAGACTTGTACATACCTATATGGTTGAATTTCTAAAATAATTTGCTCCTGTATATAAATAAATATTGAAAGTACCTATTTAAATTCATGCACCTATCTTTCTGGCAAAGACATTTAAAGGAGACTTCACAACTCCGATATATTTTTCGTCTCATATTAATTGTCTTTTTTCCTTTACATCCCTTTATAGTCCTCTTTAAAAATCTTTTTTTTAAAAAGAAAATAAAATTTAGAAAACTGGAATATAATTTTTTTAAAATTTATTCTCTTTTAATTTTATAAATTAATAAATAATTTAAAAGAACGATTTTTTTGAAAATGTCATAAATAAGTATTTCATCTTTCCCTAATTACTTATCCACTTTTAAATTGACACATCTATTAATTAAAAAAGTAGAAAAATTAAAAATTAAGATTTTTAAAAAATATACCTTTTTAAAAATAATTAATTGAGGATATAATAGAATTTCTTTTTATCTTTCAAAATAGATAAGTAATTAAAAACAAAAAACAAACAAGTTATTAAAAGACAAAAGAAAATATATATAGTAAATATAAAAGAGGGTACACCTTTTTTAATTTCCAACTTGGTGTACTTAAAGTCCCCACAAACTATTGGTGTACTTAAAGTCCCCACAAACTATAAATTTTGAGACTGTTTTTCTTTACATATTAATGACATTTAATATCATTTGCCCCATTAATCATTTATTCAGAAATTATTACCAAATTTATCATAAATAAATTATTTATGTGATACTGACTCTGCCAATCAAATCATAACTAATAGGTACTGACTCTTGCTATGACTTTGTTTTTAGATTTTTAAGTCATTTAATTCACCATCTAATCATGCAAAACATTAATGTAAAAATTGTTGGTATATGAGTATTTATACTTTTGTATATTATTTCCTCTATTCTTTTGTATATTATTTCCTCTATTTTAAAATAATTGAATTGTTTAATCAATGCATATTCATTAAGAAAAAAAAATATTATTTTTCACTTTTATTCTTTTAGATATTTTCAAACTAATCTTTAAAATATAAATAAGTCAAAATAAAATTATATATATAAATAATTAACTCTATTAAAATTATCACAAACAAGATTTCTATGTAAATAAGGGGCAAAAATAGAAAAAAGTTCAAACAACTCTCTTGAACTTTGAGCAATTTACTTGTTTTGAACTATGACTTTTTATTTTTATTTTAAGAATTCACTTATTTTGAAACGAAGGAAGTATGTAAAATAAATTAAAATGCCATATAATTTTGTGATCTTAGTTAATAATCATGCGGAAATTGAAACTAAAATATTGTCAAAGGAGAAAAAAACATTTTTTTTAAATGCAGTAATAAAAAAACAAGATAAGCAAATTGAAATAGATGAAATAATATTTATTATATATATACCCCTAACACATCCATATTTATTATACAGAAAATACATAACTATTCCATTAAACTATGATAGAAATTTTAAGGACACATTTCTTCTTTACGAGGTTTCTATTATTCCACTAAACTTATTTTTCTATATGTCTCTGCACCTTATGTGCTAACGTGAAACCATAATTTTGAATTTCAATTGTAAAGGATTGTGTCGTATTGTTTTCTCATATCTTGGTAATCATTAAAATAAATGTTCATAATCGCCGTCTCTAGATAGCAGAAGGAACTTACAATATCGTAACTGCTCATACTTATTTTGATCGATTGATCTTTTAATATGTTAGTTTCAATAACTTTAATTTTATTTAAACAAATCTTCTTTTTGTTTTTCGTGCCTTAAATTTAGAGATAGAGTTCGAATGTGTCAAATTTTGCTTTGGCTTAAAGGGAACAGATTGACTCTTTAATTGTTCGATGTTGCCAATAAATAATGTCTCCAACTCTATAAATAAAAAATTTGAAGATAATTTTGAATATTATCACTACGAAAATATTCAAATAAAAGTTGAACATAAAATTGTGGAGTACTCAATAAAGAGTGACTCCTTCAAATATAGGCGTATTTCACTATTTGCAATGCACAGTATTCTTTCTTTTATGAAAACTGAAAAGTTGATAAAAGAGAAAAAAAATTAAAAAGTGAAAGATGAAAAATAAATTTAATGGTTCAAAGTTAGACTGTTTTGAGAAATAAAATTTTAATACAAAAATTACTTTCTAAATATTGACATTTTGACATTTTCAATAATTATTTTAAAGTGTAGATGTTTTTACTAATTAAGTTAGAGATCGTGACTAATTTGCTAATTTTTCCATTATTGATTAGGAATAAATTTATGTGTTAATTTTTTATAGAAAAAAATAATTGTTTATAATAAAAGTATATATATTTTCTAAAAAGTTACTATTACATTCTCTATGATCAGGAATAAATTTATGTGTTAATTTTTTATAGAAAAAAATAATTGTTTATAATAAAATTATTTATATTTTTTAAAAGTTACTATTACATTCTCTTTAATCTTATTTAAATAGAAGAATTCAAGAAAAAATATTTTATTTTCTTACACTCTTTAGAATAATATTTATACCAAATTTAATCAGGGAAGTATAATACATATTATACACTTTTCATTAAGTTAGAAATTCTGTTTTACTGAATTTTTCTAGCAAGATTATTAATGAGCCAACAAATAATGTGTATTATTAAATTTATTATCTTTTTTCTTTATTGAAATTTTTATAATATTTTAACGAGACACGTTATTTATAGACATTCGAAGGAGTATGTTATGAAACACAATATATACATGTCCATTACATCACACAAATTAAATACACCACTCCTCACACTTCCATAACCTTATCTGTAATCTTTCCATGATTTCAATGACTAATATCATGTTCTTTAATATAATCCAAACCCTAGGGAAAAGAAATATTATTCTTTTTTATTTTAACATTAATATTAATTACTTATAGTTAAGTATTTTTTAGAATCTAAAACTATCCACCAACTAATAATTCTTTCTTAAACAACATGCAAAGTTTGAAAATAAACAAATAAAAAAAAATAAAAAATAACAAAAATAATTATTTTAAAAATTACAATAAATAATTTGAGACAGAACTGAAACGAGATCGGAGAAAGTGGAACAAAATCACAGAAAGAGATCTGTTTGCCCTACCAACTAGGCAAGGCTATATGAATTATTAATTGATTTGGCAGAGTTAGTGTCACACAAATAATATTTATGATAAGGAAATAATTTTTGAATAAATGATTGATGGGGCAAATGAAAGTAAATGTCATTAATGTGTAAGAAAATAGAGTCTTTATTTATTTTTATGGTTGGTGGGACTTCAACAATAGTACAATACTAGTTCAATGTTGTTGTAAGATCACCTTTTACGGGACCGTTTGGTACAAAAATCAATAATGTAGAATTAATATTGCAAGAATTAGTAATATAGAAATTATTTTTATCAAGTGTTTGGTAATTGTTTCTTACCTAATTTTATGTGTGGTTTAAATGTTTACACAAAATATTCTTTCCAATTATACCTAGAGTTATATGAAATTTTCTATTTCATGTAATTCAGTCAAGATAGATAATTAACGGAGAATCTTATTTTTTATAACATTTTTAACCAGCCAGGAGAATAAAAATTTTATTGTCATGTTCACTATTTTCTCACTTAAATTATTTGAGAGTAAGTAATTTTTATCTTAATAAATTGAAGTTAATATCTCAAAAGGTCACACAACTATAATGCTTTATAGAGAAAAATTATTGAACTTTGTTATGTATCAATAAATTTTAAAAAAACTCTTTATCATAAAATAAAATAAAATAAAAATATAAAATAAATATAGCAAAATAAATTAAATACTCGAGGTGTGTGTGTGTGTGTGTGTGTGTGTGTGTATATATATATATGCTCTTGTTTTAGATTACTTGTGTAATATTTAATGGACTTTCATTAAGAGGCAATATTTAACTTATCAATTGTTCTTAAATTCATACATCAACATTAGCATATTAGTCGGATTATAATATTTTATATTAATAATAAATAGATTAAATAACTCATATTTTAGAAACAAAATATTATATCTGAATAATAAAATTTGTAAGCTAATTTATTTAAATAAATTTATTAGTTAAATATAAAATATAAAATCAATAAAATAAATAAAATATTAAAAGGATTTGAGAGGGTATTTTGGTCTTTACCTAGAATAATCCCATGGTATTAGAGCTAATACCACCAAATGGAAGGTATTAGTTATACGCCCTCTAATACCATGTAGGGTGCATAACTAATCCTTAGATTGATAATACATAGATCCAAAATTCCTACCAAGCATAGTATTAAATAATATCACACATAATATTTAGACTATTTCTCCTAATACTCCCTACCAAACGACCCCTAAATGTCTTTGCCAAAAAGTTGGGTAAATCAATTAATGAAATTTAATATATAAAAGGGTAATGATAAGTGGTTAGACAATTTGGTTAGAAATTAAAAAAGTGTATAGTATTTTTTAAATTTTAAAATAAATTAATCTTTTTTTTTATTATGTCAATTGAAAAGTATTAAAATTAAAAAGGTAAAAGTTTTAAAAAAAACGGATAATGCACAAGTACCCCCTCAACCTATGGCTGAAATATCAGAGACACACCTCTACTATGCTAAGGTCCTATTATTAAAATTAAAAAGGTAAAAGCATTAAAAAAAAGAGATAATGCACAAGTACCCCCCTCAATCTATGCCTGAAATCTCAGAGACACACTTATACTATGCTAAGGTCCTATTACCCCCCTGAACTTATTTTAATTATAATTTTCTACCCTTTTCGACCTACGTTGCACTATCTTGTGGGCCCAACGCTTGTTGATTTTTTTTCAAACTAGTGTCACGCGGCCAAAAAGAGGTAAAAAATTACTTATAAAATAAGTTCAGGGGGATAATACGACCTTAGTATAGTATAAGTGTGTCTGTGAGATTTCGGACATAGGTTGAGGGGGTACTTGTGCATTTTCCCAAAAAAAAAAAGTAAAATAATAGAGGTAAAAATTCTGGCAAATTTTCTGATCAAAAGGATTTTCCAAAAGAATTATTTTTATTATATTATTCTTATTAATTGATCTTCAATATTAAGTTTGGAAAATAAATAAAAAATATTAAGGGTAAAATATAAAGAAAAAAATTGTTTTTTCTTGATAAGTTAAAAGGCACAAGTAAAAAGTTAATGAATTCTAAAAATAGTGAACAAATAAAAATAAATAAATTACCTAATCAAATAAATGGAATTGATATCCTTTATAGTGATTAATTTATCTGACACTCTTCTTTCGTTTAATTAGTAAAAATAAATTATCACTATATATTTTTCTATTTTTATTCTTAAGAAGGATTGTTTCAAACAAGATTGAACGTTTATAATCAACTTTATAGAAAGATTTTACTCTCTTTCTAATTGACATATATAAGCTAGATAATAATAATATAATCAGCATAATTATATAAGTGAGGTCTAAAGAAGATAAAATATACGCAAACCCTATAAATGAAGAAGGTAAACCATACAAATTTTGAATAACTTTTTTTTAGAGATAATCGTATAGAATGACAAACTAATAATATAAAATAAATATAATAGCTACCATTTGATTTATTTGTGCCCCATAACATACTGTTTGTGAGTCCCTCTCTCCCTCATATTCTCGCTTCCCACTCTCCCTCTCTCGATCGCTTCCTTCGCTCGCATCTCTCGCTTTATACAATAGAATTGTATAAATTGTCTAAAGCGAGAGAAAATTGTATATATACATGCAAATACATATATCTCCATCTTATACACGTACTTTCCTGCCCAAGTCTCTTTTGTGTTTCTCTCTTTCTCGTTTTATACAAATTCAAATTGTATATAATTTCTCTCTTTCTCGTTTTATACAATTCGATTCAATTGTATATTCCCTGCCCTAGTCTCTTTTGCTTTTCTCCCTTTCTCGTTTTTTACAAATTCAAATTGTATATAATCATCCTATACACTTATAATTATACAATTTGTTTTATATACTTCTTTTTATACACTTCTACAATTCTTTGCAAGTCTCTTTCTCTTTCTCGTTTTATACAATTCGCTTCAAATTGTATATGTATAGCGAATTATACATATATATGTTTGCTATGGAGTGCAATTATGCAAACTTTGTTATAACATACAAATATGAATTTTATGTTTGCTACGTGAAAGTTGCCTTTTTTTTATATTTTTTATAATATATAAGATTTGACATTTTTGGAGTACTTCAAAATATTCAATAGCAACCAATTTCATCAACCATCAATCGCCAAGGAATAAGGATGCAGTGCAGCGTATGGTTCCTCTCATCACTTGAGGTTTCCGTTTCGAGTCCTGGGTATGAAAAAAGTCATTGGTAGGAAAGCTTCCCCCGAATGGGCTCTACGCAGCGAGAATCCAGATTAATCGAGCTCCAAGGAAGTAACCAGACACCAAATGGAAAACCCTTAAAAATGAAAGACAACCAAGTTCATCCAATCCAGACTTCAACAATGTCAATGGATTTGCATAGCTACAACATATATAACACAGAAAAAATGTGCGGAAACACTACATTCAAACGCATAGATCAGTAAAAACTCATGAAACGAAACACCCTCCATATTGCAATTAGTGACTAAACTACATAGTAATAAGCATGAAACGTCCC
>NC_028642.1:1314519-1325686 GCF_001406875.1 Solanum pennellii
CCCCCGAACCCCCACCCCCACCCCATAACTAAATAACAAACACTACGATATCCAACAAATTACAACGTACAAGCTTGTAATGTTAAGATTAGTAATGAAAGACCCGTAATGTTTCAACAATAATAATAAAAATAATGTCTGTATAAGTAATATAATCATTCACATAGTTTCGAATCATCATTAAAATGTCAACATAGACAAGTTCCAAGAAGAAAAATGAGTATTTGTTGGTTTTTTGTTTATGGAATTTGCGGTTTGAGATTTAGAAGTTGATAATAGATAATGCAAGTGGTATGGTATAAACTATAGGCTGCTTATAAATCTGTTACAGACCTGACTATATATCTATCATAGACCTAAAAATCTTAATTCTACTGCCTATTAATAAAACAAGCCAACTTAGAAGATTGAAGCATATTAAAACCAAATCGAAATCAAACAACACTAAAAAATTCTAGACTGTATCACTGAAAACATAAAGGCAGAGGATTACCATTTATGGTTTCACAAACCGAGCAATCTTGGAAAGCACTGTTCTTAAACTTCGGATACCAGCTCCAGATTTTGAGCTTACCATCACCTGAATAAAAGCCAAAAACAAAAGGTATCATTTTTGTAACCAAAACTCAAACTAAAGCTAAAAAATGTGCACTTCTTACCGCAGGCTGAACAACAGACTTGTTTGCCTTGAGTTTCTGCAAGATAGTGCATGTACAATGATCAAGTTATGGGGATACTTGAAATAGGTTAGAATTTAGATTAAAGGGACATGACATTTTTCTAAGTTCACCTCTTCAATTTGCATGGCTCGTCGTGCCACATCTATTGGGAAAACCGTGTCTGTCTTGGTTAAAATGATCTGGTATTTCGTTTGAGCTCTGTACAATACGACAGAAGATTTAAACCTCAAATCAGCAGCAAGCTAACAACTATGCAAAGAAGAAAGAGTTTTCTTGAATTTTTTAAATATCTTTCCATCCTGTGAGAAGGGGGTGTATAATATATACCATAACTAATTGAGAAAAGACAAATTTAAAAGATAACATTCTATTTCTTACTCTAGGAAAATGAAGTCTCCTAAAACAATGCTAATTAATTAACACAATCAACACTTACATAGGCATGACGAAATGTACTATTTAGACCAGAGAATAGGCGACAATTCTATCTAGCTAACTCCAATATTGGACAGATGACCTTTTTATCTTTTAATAAGTAGGAAATTAATTTCTTTGTACCTCTCCATTAAATCAACAAGCTCATGATCCGTTTGTTTCATGCCCCACTTTGTATCAATCAAAAGGCAGACTCTCTTTAGACCAATACGTGTAGAAACATACTCTTTCACCTGCAAATTGGAGCATTCAAAGAGAGCACATGTTCAAAACTAATACAAAGAAACCTGAACATTTTGTTAGTACCAACAAATGCAAGAAGTAACACGAGTAAAGCCCCGAAAGGTCAAAACTTATCGCCTACTCACAAGATCCTCCCAAGCTTCTTTCACTTCTTCTTTTGCATAAGCAAAACCATATCCCGGCAAATCAACCATGCACATTTTTGAACCAAGCGTGAAGAAGTTAATAGTCTGCAGATGTGCATATTGTTATCTTACATGTATAGCAGGAAACCAACTTCTGTTCAGGAAACAAGTGTCACCTGAGTGAGGCCAGGCTTATCTGATGTCCGTACAACACCCCATTGCCTGGTCAACGCATTTAGTAAAGATGACTTTCCCACGTTTGACCTTCCTATTCCAAGGAACAAATATCATAAAAGCAGTTTCCTAATTCCCAATCACTTGAATTCTTTATGTTTAACTTGTAATCAATTGATTCTAGCACACCAAAAGCTTGTATAACAAACTAGTCCTCCAAAAAGAATGTGACATCAAAAGGGGAAAAGATGAGAATCAAACATCAGATAACTAGGATAGCAGAAACTGTTGTGAATTTCTGTATTTTAATTACAGAAATGTTTCGTAAACCAACACATCGAGATGTATCATAATGACAGTTATACGTCAAGACTCCCAAATGTGTGAGCTTTGACAGTTAACTCTGTGGAACATGCATTATATGGATATAACTCATTAAATGGTGTGCTTTCCAGTAACAAGCAGCTTTCAAGAGGATGAATATTTAACGTAAATTGAATGTCAAAAAAAGAAAAGAAAGGGGTAGCCCATTGCATCATTCATGCAGGTCCAGTAAGGACCGCACCCCAAGGGGCGTAATATAGGCAGCCTATCCTGACACAAGCATCCATAGTCGATAAGAAGATGGTGATATTATTTTTTTGATGAAGAGATGCTGATGTCATTTCTTACAAAACAAAAGCTCATTAGAAAGCCATAAAAGGAGGAGAAAAGGAAAGTCAAGCATTCATGCCAAGCATAAAGGAACTTAAAAAAGAGAAGGGACTGATCAGTAAACCTGCAAATGCAATCTCTGGAAGATCTGCAGGGGGAAATGACGAGGAAACCTTAGCTGCAGCGAAAAATTCCAACCTATTCCTGAACACCTATAGAAAGAGTAAGTTATAATTAAGTACAGTATACTGAAAAAAGAACATGGGCATCATATGTGGCTTCATACTATGATGAAACATCGACCTAAAGACATGCCAAGGTTTAGATAACAATTAACATGTAAATTATTGTACCGGTTCTTCAATCCGCTCCCTTTCTGAGCTTGTTGAGAAAGGAATGTTATCTAAAGGAGCAGAGAGTTCAATGTTATAGCCTGCCCTCTTTATCTGAATATCACGTCTACGACCCAACAACTGCAATACAAATTCGAGGAATTAAGACTTTAGACAAAAATACTGAACACTGAGATGTCTGCACTAATATTGGCAATCAAACAAACAAATCCTAGTCAAAGTGATTACGTTGTCTTCCACAAAAGAAAGAATAGATGGACTGGGGCATATTGCACGAAATTGTGCATTCTTCGACAGTTCAACATTTTTCGTTTTTGCTGAATCTTCTTGCTTTTCCTTATTGTTATCTGAAAGCAATGGAAATGAGTTCAGAGGAAAAGTCTTAATCTACTTAACCACAGATGATTAAGTAGATTACATGACATAAAAATAGCACGGATAAATAATTGCATAAACACGAACACTAGGAACGCCCGTTAAAAGCAAAAATAGTTCATCTCCTTGGAACACAATTGCTCCAGGAAAATAAGTAAATCCTCTACCACTTATCAAAAAAGCAAGTATTCAAAGAATCACAGGCCATATTCTTACAGACCTGCCAATTTACTTGTTAAATAAAAAGTACTCCATCTATTTCATTTAATATGCTTAATTTGAGTATTTGACTAGGCACATAATTTTAAAAATTAAAAAAGACTTTTGAATCTTGGGGTTTAAACTATAAGTATGAAAACAACTTTTGTATCTTGTTGCCTTAAACATGTCATTTCTACAAGAGAGTTATTAAGGGTAAATGGGAATGTTGGAATTAAACACTTAAGTTTTTTTTTATAGACTGAACAGGAAATGTGTTTAGGAAAGCAAGACACATGAATAGAAATGGATGGACCATGTAATGTAATTCCTTGAACAAAATTTTATACTAGAAAGCTAAGTTGCTTGAACTCTTCACTTACAGCGCCACACCCATGTTGCGACGACACAATTGTGGGTGTGGATCCATACCGGATTTGGTCAACCAATTTTGGGTACATTGACCAAAATCAACAGATAATCTTTGGACAAATTCAATGATTTTTTAATCAAAACAAAACTAAGGTGAAACTGAAGAAAATGGAGTACCTTATACATAGAAATTTCTATGTCAGGTCCTTTTCTTTATATCACCTCCTTTCAAGGATTCACCTCTTGATCAATATTTTATAATCATAACACCTTCTAAGTTGTCCACATAATGTATCATAATTTAGACATATAACTCTAAATTTAGATATTGAAATTTTCTGTAACCGAATTCTCAAATCTGTATCTGTGTCTTAAAATTAGATCACGAAGGATCAGACCTCTAGATACCACCCATATCAGAAACCCATACCGAGACCAAGTAATTTAGCTATAAGGCCTTCTATAAAATCAATTTACAATATAAAGTCACACATCAATAAAAGATATAGAACTGTGTGAGCTGGCTCACATTCCCCGTCTTAGACCAAATAAAAAGGAGGAGAATTTGCAATAGGTTGGCACACAGCATAATACTAGTCGATTCATAATGAATAATATTAAACTTAGACATGATTAAATGGAGCATCATGGATAGAGAGAACTCATATAGCAAAACCAACTTGCTTAGGATTAACGCATACTAGTAGCAGTTGTCTAAATAGTTCTATGTTGATCATTGATGAAAGAAAACGCCACAGATTATAGCACGTAAAGAGTGGTCTTTAACTTCCAAACTAGTACAAGCCCCGTTCTTAATCTTTCAAACTATCAAAGAAAGAATTGGTAATAATCCAAGCCAAAGATTTAAACTTTACACAACAACCACAAACTAAGTATAATCCCACTACTAGTAGTCTAGGAAGTGTGATGTGTATGTAGCCATAGCCCTCTACCTTTATGAATATAGAGAGTTGTTTCTGATAGAAACTCCGCTTAACTAAGCATATCAAAAATCAAGTATAAGAGAACAAGTAGTATAACAAATAACACAATAGCTGAAAACAGATACTACTAATCAATGCAATTGAGCTTAGATGATTTTTGAGACTTACCTATACTTGTTACTCCATCATCAAGCCTCTTATTGGAGGTATCATGACGATCTAATCGAATACCTCGCTTTTTCTTCTTCTTAGGCCTTTCTTCAGTTAATCCCAAATTCTTCTTGTCCTGAACCTTCTTCCTCGAAAATAATTCAGTTTTTTGCTTGCTCCCACTCTGTTTTCTCACCGTAACATTTTCTTCTCCCATTTTGACGCATTTCACTTTTCCCTCAGTATTGTTGAACTTTCTACGTTCGCCATGTAAAGTATTTTTTCTAGAAATAGAAAACTTTTCTTGCGTCTCCGAATCCATTTTACGTTCTGGTTTTCTTCTATGAGAAGTTCCAATAGTTACTTTACTTTCCATATCTCGTTGAGGAAAAACTTTCTTCCTTTTCCCAACGAAAATCCCAGACTTGCCATTCATTTTATCGAAAATGGTGATGAATTGCAGAAGCTCGATGAAGAAGAAGAAGAAGATGAAAATGGCTAACTATTTGTTCTGTGCCCTTTTTAACGTATTTTGGGCCCTGAATTCAGACCAGCCAAATTTCAGACTTAGGCCCAAAAGGTTATATTGGTCTGGCCCTTATTTATTCGGGAAAACATGAGCAACTTTCACATATAATAACAAACATAAAAATCATATTCGTATATGTTATAACTATAGTTTGCATAATTTCACTCCATAACAAATTTTATGTTTGCTGTGGAATTTTTGATTTGTATTTCGCTAGATACATCAAATTTCATATAAGTTGTTTAGTTTTGTATAAATTCATTGTATAATAAAATCTGTATTTGTATAATTATAAGTGTATATGACGACTGTATATGTATTTTTATTTGTATTAGTGTATACACTTTCCTTTTACTTTTATGCAAACATAAACGCTTCTTATACATTTTATACCGAAATGTATAAAATGACTAACTGTACACCAAAAATGGCTAATTGTATACCGAATCAGATGACAAAAGAATGGAATATTTGCTGCGAATTACAAATAAAATAAATTGTGGCTATAGTGTTTAATTTGAATTAATAATTTGCTATTTCATACAATTTCCTCAAAAAAATTAGTATTTAAATATTATCATATCCTCTAAAATTTTCTACCATTTGAAAAAAGTCCCTACTCTTAGATACATCACTTTAATAACAACGATTGTAATGTTAAAGACATGAATTCACTAGATAAATAAAAGTCCACAGTTTTATTGAAAAATAATATAAATCGGTTCGATCCGGTTAGATTTGATCAGTTCGACTAATTTTTCATATTTTTTTGACACCCCATAACATAAACCAAACTAACGAGAAAACAACCGCAACAATAACAACGACAACAATGTTAAAGACATGAATTCACTAGATAAATATGTAACTAATTTTTTAAGAAAATATTAAAGTGTATATATATACAAATACGCCGACATCATATGAAGACAATACGAAAATAAAATACATTTCTGGACGTGAAATACATCCCCGTGATCTCTACAAGCCCAAATTTGAATCGTGATAATAGAGTGACACTGCTTGCATAAAATCCGTCACAAGACGGTATTTTTTGGTCTATATCCTACTTATATCACGACCAAATACTAAAGTTGTCAACCAATTAATTAGAACATAAAATTTGTTCCTTTTACTCACTACACGAGTTAAATATGCTGAACGCCAAACAAAAAAACTTGTGAATCCTGCAAGAGATACACCTTTTGCTTCCTGCAAACACAAGTTAATTTTATCGGATAATTAATGAACACATTTCTTTTAAAAAAAAGAACACTAAATAGATTTACAATTAAGGTACAAAATGCGCTTAAAAACATGAAAAGTTAAGGTTCAAAATTCACCAGAAACAAAAAAAATACTGAAGTGATGCATGCATTCTAATGTGTCTAAGCTCTTGGTCGATATAATTACTCGATATTTATGTTGATAGGAGATATCAACAACAAATAACTTAGAATTTAATTAAAGTACGTTCAAACTAGACACCACAGTAATAAAGAAAAGGAATATAGATGTAAAAAAAGAAAGAGGAAAACCTTGCTCTCTCTAAGGTCCACAAGGGCCTTGTATCTTCCAATAGTAGCCATGCTTCCCAAATGTTTGTAGACAAATGGATCTCCCAAGTTAATGTTTTGTGCACAATTGGCATGTCCTCCACCTTCTTTTCCCACCTTGTTCAACAAACTTGCCAAATATTTTCCCTGCCTCTCTGCAACCTCATCAAACACAACAAACATCCTAAGACAATTTAAACACATTATTTACCTTAAAATTTTGTGTCGCACACATGGGCGGAGCCAACATTGTGGTTGCGAGGTTCGATTGAACTCAGTAGCTTAGTGTCATGACTAAAGATTAGTGAGTAAGTTGTCAAGTGTTGCACGGAGCTTTAGTGAGACTCTAAGTCCATGACATTAGGCTCAAACCTTATGTTTGTGTTACAAACAATTGTTTTTAAATGTATAAATAATCTATTTAGAACTCGATAAGCAAAATGAATTTTGATTCACAACTCATACTTACTTGGGCCAGAGCTGGAAGAACTTGTCTGCCTGTACTTTCAAGAAAACCACTACAATCACCAATTGAGTATACATCTTGTACCGATGGGACGCGTAACCATTCATCAATTCCAATCCTATTAATTCATGGAGAGTTATCAGTACAACACTTACAAACAACTAATATCATGAATATCCTTCGCCCCTTATCTTAGAGTCTCCGTGATTTTCTTTAAACCTCACGATGTGAACAAAGGTCGATGAATCTTAAGAAAACGTATACTTACCTCCCTTTAGCTTTTGGTATATCAAGTGAGTTAACAAAAGGTGAAGGGCCAACACCAGTAGACCACACTAACAGACCATAGGGGACGTTTGTGCCATCGCTAAGAATTATCTTCTCTGGTTGCACATCTTGGACAAGGCCTCGCACAAGACGAACTCCTGACTGAAAACTGAACAAATTAATCACAACACAATCCAACAGTACAATGTTGAGTTCAGAGTTCAAACATATATAGCACAAAAAACAGAGAATCACATATACATTCGATCAGTATATATCTCTCACCTTAGTCAACTGTTTAGTTGCATATACACGTAAACGATCATCAAAGGAGGATAATATCTCATTTGCCTGTCAATTAAAGGACACACATGTTATTTCAAGACTCAAAACACTGCTATAGACACAATGAATATAGAAATTGAAACAAGCTTGCCTCAATCAACGTGACGTGAATGTAGTCTTTGACATGAGCATATCTTTGATGAACATCCTTCAAGATAAAATCACTAAGTTCGCCACTAAACTCAACTCCTGTCGGACCACCTCCAACTACAACGCAATGTAAGAGTCTACGCTTTTCTTCCTCACTAACTCCTGCCTCATCCATAACCAAAAGTGAGAAGAAATCAACGTTGTCCCCGATCATGACTTAACTTCATCATACAATATAACAGTGAAGTCACAAAACTATGTGTGGATTGCTCAAAACATACAAAAGACACGATCATCACTTGCCACATGAGGCTAATTTGCATATGTATGTTCTGATCATTTGTATTTTCTTAAGCACTTCACACATAGTTTGTATAGTTGGTATGAGTTTACTATTATAACGGGGGAAGTTTAGTGACCATACGTGAAATTTAACATTATAACGAAAACAACAAATACCAGGCACATCAGACAACATGAGATTTAGAAGTAGTTTCCTCCGTATTTCCTGAGCATGATGAACTTCACGAAGAAATGTAGCGTGCTCGTTTACACCTTTAATTCCAAATGTCAAAGCATGAGCTCCTGATGCAATGACTAACTTGTCATATGAAACATTAAAGTTCCATGGCTCCAAGGTTTCAACTCCCTCTGTCACAGTTTGGCATTGTATCTACAAGTACCACACAAATTGCTAAAGAAACAGATTGAGAAGAATCTAAGTGTACAATTATAGCATTCAAGGTTACGATCTAGTGGTCAATGAAACCATGAGGCCTCATGTGTATAGAGTTACTCGATAACTGTGCTGATGAGAGTAGTAGTAGGTATCATGTAGAAATAGGTAGCTTACTTGAATGCAATAATTTTTTTAAAAAAAGGGGAAAAACAATAAAAGAAACAAACTATGCATACCACATATTTTATCAAAATTAATGTCATTGCACCACGTACCCTAGCTAGTGATCAATAAAGTAGATGAAAAAACTCATGAGGCCTCATATGGATAGAGTTACTTGGTAACTATGCTGGTGGGAGGTAATAGATAGACGTAAAAAAACTAGGTGTGCACAAACTGGACTGAACATCACGATTATGAAAAAGAAGAAGAAAAACAAAAAACAATAAAAGGAGAAAACTAGGAACACCACATGTTTATCAGAATCAATGTCATTGCACCAAAGGGCGTGTCCTAATGGTCAATAAAGTGGATAAAAAATCACGAGGCTTCATCTGAACAGAGTTACTCGATAATTGTGCTAATGGGAGGTAATAGGTATACAATACAGAAACTAGGGTATGAACAATCACGATTATGAATAAACAATAAAAGGAGAAAACTAGGCATATATACCACATGTTTATCAAAATCAATGTCATTGCACCAAAGGACTTATCCTAGTGGTCAATAAAGTGGATAAAAAAAATCATGAGTCCTTATATGGATAGCGTTACTATGTGCTGGTGGGAGGTAATAGATACACGGTAAAGAAACTAGGTGTGCACAAACTGGTATGAACACCACGATTATGAAAAAAGAAAAAAAAAGGAGCAAAGTAGGCACATACCATATGATTATCAAAATCAATGGCATTGCAATTAGCAAGAAAGAAATAAGAAGTTGGTTGTGTTGAAACAGCAGGTTGAATCCTTCCAATAGGTTCAGCAACAGACCTAAACTCAAGAGTACCAACACAAGTAGATGCTAATAATGGAGTGAACACCATATGATTCCTAGGTGACACACACACAACATCATAAATATTTGTATCAATGTCTTTCATTAGCCTACATCCTGCCCATCCAGAACCTAACACAACAATTCTTGGCTTTTGGTCACTTTTTGTTGCTTCCAGACCAACAACATGATGGTTAGTTGAATAGTGTTTAGTGAATTGTAGAAATTGAGTTAGTAAAGGTGAGGCTAATGGAGTTATAGATTTGTAAGATGATGATTGGTTTGTAATTGTTTTGGAGATTTTGATGAGATTCTTGAACCATGGCATTGTGTCACAAAAAATAAAATGAACTTCTAGTTTTTGTTGGCAAAATATTTATTTTTTTATGTGAAAAAACAAAGTTTTAGCTCAAGTAATAGTAACACATATACCACCTACACTTGTCATTCTTCAACAATGACAATCTCTTATTTTTCTATCAAATCAATATGTAATATGTTCTTTTATTTATTTTCCTTGGTTTAGTTTGCTGATTTATGTATCCTCTATTAATTAGATAAGAATTATTTACTTTTAGGTAAATATTTCACATTGATGAAATAGTTTGTTCTTAATTTTGTTGATTATGGTATCTTCTAATAAATGAAAAGAGATTAATTTTATTTAACTTCGTTGATTCTTATATTCGCTAATTAATTAGATAAGGTGTTATTTAATTTTGAAAAAACATTTTGCATGACTGAAATAATTTTTAATATCCGATACGATTTCCAAGTTTTATTATTGTATTATTGTAGTAATATTTATGTATTAAATACTTTTAAACAAACTATTAGAATAAACTTTCTTAAAATACTATCATAATAATATTCTAATTTTATGACTTTTAAAAGTTTAATTTGGTGCAAACTAACGGATAGGGAATAGGTGGCATATAACATATATACCACAAGTGGAGTGATCAAGTGGGGTCCCCATTGTAGATAAGGAGTACCCTTGAGCAAAAGGTGTTGTACCTTTGGAAGTTTTATTTTTTATTTTTTATTTTTTGCAATAGAAACATTTTATTTGAGATGATATCTTTTGGCATAATAGACATTTTAATTTGACATTAACTAATAACTTAATTCTCCAATTTTATGAATGCACTTTTAGATATCTCAATTTGTTTTTACTGTATCAGTTAAACGTCTCAACTTATAAAATAATCATGTAGACACTTTCGGAATTTATGTGTCAAGTTAATATTAATGTCTACAAGACACAATTACATAAAACTTGCATAATTGCATGCAAGTTTGATGTGTTTGATCGGATTATGTACAACAAAAGTTGTATACAACTTATATGTAAGTGGTATATTTTGATCGAATTCTGTATAAATAAAAACTTATATATAAAATATATGCTTTGACCGGATTTGTAGATGTTTTGTAAAAAAACACTCTAGCTACTTTTGAAAACTTAAAACCCTAGCTAAAGCAGGTAAATACTGTCTCAATTTTGTATCTATAGGGGAAAAACTCATATAT